>NC_080572.1:219670989-219981545 GCF_030247185.1 Malaya genurostris
GGTTCTATCGCAATTATCCACTGCCCATACAGAATCGGATCGCGAAACGAGAATAAGCGACCGTTTGTTGCTTCAGAGAGAATCATCACAGCAGCGTGCTGACCTTTGATTCTCAGACAGGTCATCGAGAGAAATTCGCTCTCGCACTGGTGTCTATTCTATGTTAAATGAACCATGCCGGTTTTTTGTTGCTGCGATGAAATCTGTCTCCCTTTGATGGCACTGATTGAATCGGGTGAAGAGTTGCTAGTGAGCGTTCTTTAATACGATAAACTTAAAATTCGTAGAATCACACAGAACTGTTAAAGTTCGTACGTGCTGAGGCGTGAATCGCAGAAAGAAGCTTAACAGGCTACTGAATATTCGTAAACCATTCACAATGGTTTAAAACAGAGAAAAACAGACATATCGAGCATAAGTTATCATTTGAATCGCACCCGGCCAGCCCCCAGCGCCGTGGAACATGGAACTGAAACTTAGTTGTGTAGCAAACATTGCTCCTCGATGTTAATTACCAGAAAATACGAGTAAACAACCTACAATACAGGGCTTCCCTACTGATTCGCATCGGTAATGGGCCGTGAAAATCCGATAGCGAACGATGTTCGTATAATTAAATTGGTTATATATAGAAACTAAACAAATTCGGAACTGATCGCAGTGGAACTAGATGGGGTTTGCTGCTTATTTAGTTGTTATTGTACACGGAGGAAAACCGCCGAAAAGCTTGCGTTAATTACCTAACGATAATTAAGGAATTTACTTTTGTGCATTGGAAACGCAACTAACAAGATCGCAGCTAATAAATTTAACCACTTTAAGAAGAGATTCACGATGATCCAACCACAGCCAAAGCAAAAAAATTGCTGCAAGATTGAAAAACAAAATCACTTTGGTAGAGTTTATCAAATTCACGAATCCGAATAATTACGTTGAATTTCATTGAAAAAATAAACTATATTTTAGTGAAGCAATGAATTCATTTCTATGTAATACGTTCATCATCATCAAACAGAAAGGTGCGAGGTGATGTTGTTTTACGGTAATCGTAATATGATTTATCTTTTTTGGTTGCATGTACATCTTATATACTTTCATTTGCGCATATATTAACTATAGACAGCTTACAATGATTTATGGAATGCAACTGGTAATGATATCTCAGTCGAATAATTGACTCGATAATAATTTGAACAAAATTAATCACTTACTCGTTTCACATGCATCGACATTCATCGGAAAACGAGCTTCACGGTGATGGCAAAACCCTTAGCCAATTACCATTGATTAGTTACGATGATTTTCCATGCCGACGCCGCCGCCGCCGCCGTCGTCGTCTAACGACGCCTCCAGTGGTGCTGTGGGGAAAACAACTGCAGCCAACCATTTGTTCAGCATCGCGGGTGTCTTTCGGGCTACTTTCGGCGCCTGGTGGCTGCCTGATGGAGCCTCAGTTTTGTTGTGCACTTTGGTAGTCAGTTGTCGGTAGGAATGTGTACTCAAGCGACCGCCCAACCGACCGAACGACCGATTGTGAGATACTCGGGGAAATGAAAAAATTGCGTAGAAATTAGAGGAACGCCTTGTAATCATAGACGGTGCCTTTTTTTCTGCCGTTCGTGCTGTGGCGTAATGCGCATTGTTACGCGTTTAGGTCCCAAACCGAAATGCTGGGAGGATGAACCCAGTGCAGTGTGTTTTTGTGTGAGTAGGTTAGTAATCGAATGGGTAGTCAGACGGTAATGATTAATGATGACGTTGATAGCGCCAGCAGTGCCGAACGGGGATGCATCCTTCGGTTGTCAAATTTGGTAACCTCTATGTTTCGATTTCATAAACATCAATTTTTACGAGGTGATGCGCGGGGTTTGGCACGTTGTATTGCAATCATTTGCTAATTAAAGCTAACGAAAACGGTTCCTATCAAGATGCAATTTAACATCAACAGCTGTGTTCGTTAATACAGTCTGTGCAGTAATAATCTGTTTCATATTTCTCATACATGAATATACTATTCGTTTTCTATGATCGCGCTTGACTTTAGGTTGAATGCTGACTACTTCGTTTATTATTTTTACCATTATTGTAAAGATTTCTCCGCAAAAGCAATAGCCTTTCTATAGTTAGTTATAGAAGCCATTTAAAAAAATACAAACATGATGGAATAAATCCAAATGGATGAATAGCTCGAGCTATATTTTTTTGTTTTGAAAAAGTTAGTAAAGCATTATTCACTTAAAAACCTGTTTTTATCCATCTAGTGGTGTAATGACCCTGGGCTTTGGATGATGAGCTACAGGGCGCGTACCCCCGCTTGGTGGATGGGGGTGGGAGTCAATTTACACTTCGCGTATTGACAAAGTTGGACCATACCGAGATCGATCGTTCGCTTATAAATGTAAAAGATGAAAATTATTATGTTATCTGGATCGATCACGGAGTGGACAGGACTAATAATGCTTGAAAATGACAATAGGTCATTAGGCGGTTTCGAGCATTCTTATGCCTGGAATTGGTCACCAATTTGAATTATTTTGATCCGGTTGGGATGAATATTATTATACGAGGTCTGTTCAAAAAGTTCCCGGAATTTTTTAATTGCGCGCGTCTGGAGAGTCCGGTTCCTCTAATCACTATTAGAGAAGTTGCTGATGAAGTTGGCATATCAGTTGGCTCATGCCATCATATTTTTTCAAATGTTTTGGGCATGAAACGAATGGCAGCAAAATTCGTTCCAAAACTGCTGAATTTTGATCAAAAAAACAAACGCATTACCATCGCTCAGGAGCTGTTAAACGACGTCAACGACGATCTAAATTTACTTTAAAGGCTCATAACTGGTGATGAAACATGGGTGTACGGTTATGATGTCGAAACAAAAGCACAATCGTCCACGTGGAAGCACCCAACACCAAGACAAAAATCGCCGAGCTCAAAAAAACACATCTACACCAGCCGCTACAAGACAGAATGTAAACAATGAATACAGCTGAAAATTTCACCATACATTAGGGACATATGTACCAACACAATAAAAAAAAAATTTGAATTTTGGGAACTTTTTGAACAGACCTCGTATCATATTCGTCCTGAGCTTGGTGAATTTAATTCTGAAAGGAGGACTATTGTTATCAGGAATAGGAGTAAATTGATATCTTATGAACCGTTTAGGAACTTTCAAACCTTCCCGATCCTGCTCGGTATCGGTAATGTTTACAAATTGCAATGACGGCGAAACTGATTAATCAGGTGTGAATACACTCTCAAATCGGGAAAGGTTTGAATGTACTTAGATTTCTCCAACTTTGAAACAGATGTCACTCTCTAACTAAGAGTGTGAGATGTGTGTTTCTGGAAGAGAACGGTTCACGTGGACCATTTCATCCAATCACACCTAGTATTTCTTCACGAAATACATGTAGTTTTTGTTTCCTGGATGCGTGCTCAACACTAAAAGGCCCAAAACTTAGTTTAGACCAAGGGGAGGACGCTTAGAACAATGTGCCAATCAGACATTAACACAATGCGTTGGTGCATTTATCAATAATGGCACTTTCGTTTTCATACAGTTGCACAGTTGCGGCACACAAAGGGCTCAGTTTTGACAAGTAGCTGTTCGTAGGACACAGAGTGGCACACTTAGATTCACAGTATATCACATGTTTTTTTCTTTATGGCACAATATAGTTTGTGTTAGGCGACTCTCCCCTTGGTTTAGACCTAAATTGCTCAAAAGCAGTCAAAATGATTGGAAGAGAGAAAGTCAATAATAAAAACTGTGACAGAACAAATAAATAAAAGCTAGTGCAGTGTGCCTAAGTGCATATATCGTTAAATAAAGAATTAAAAAAGTCCATAGAATTATAAGCAATCCTCCCATTGTTTACATATTGTGACTTTCCTGGGCAATCTAGTGTTAAATGCGCATCCTTACGTTATATAATTTAACAAGCTTACTAACACCTGATTTTATTTTATTTTTATCGCGAAAAACTATCGAAATAAAAGATTATAGACAAAAACGATATGGAGCGGAAAAATTCTAGGGTGCCACAGGAATACCAAAAGGAAATTGAAAACATTTCAAGAACCCCAGTAAAACGACGGAAAATAGGTATTTTCATGTAATAACTAATTTGATGACATATTAACTTTTGGTAAGTCACAATATTTCTATTTTTATTATTACTTTTATTATTATCATTATTATTATTGTTGTTATTGTATTATTATTAATATTATTATTATTATTGTTGTTGTGATTGTCACTATTATTATTTCTTTATTCTTGATAAATTATCATATGAGATATTAACATAGGCATAGTCAAAAAAGCGATGCAATGGGGAAAAGGAAATGTAACGTAACTTCGACAAAGATAGAAACAATCAGAGCAGGTTAGAATGGATAGTGTTAGTAGACCAGACATATCTACATCTATTTAGGAACTTTAAAGTAATAATCGTTTGTACTGCTTCAGACATAAAAGACTATATTGGAAAGCAGGGCCAAGACCGAAGCGGATACAATGCGAAATTTTCCAAAGTCTCATCGACGAGGACATTTAAGACACAGAAGCAGTTGGTAGGATGACAAAATACTAATACGATACAGACGCACGACTCAATGATTGACTGGTTACAGGGTGAAGCACACAATTCTTGCCCAAGTGACAAATTCTCTGGTGAACTTGCAATACAAGATATTAGAGTCTTCCGTTGCAAATTGCTAACCGTAAAGGAATCTGTCGCTTGGGTTACATGTTGGAGGGTTTCCTCCTTCGTTACTAGTGTTCATTTGGGCCTAGTTCGTCCGGTATGGAAAGTGCGGATCGTTGTAACCACCCCCCTCGGCCAGAGTAGCCCATAAAGAGGAAAAAAAAACCTGTTTTTATCCATCTAGTGGTGTAATGATGCCTTTCTCATGTATAATAATGTGGTATTCTATTCAAAATTTTTCTCTTCGGTTTTTTAAAAGATAACATAACAAAACGGTTTTTGAAAGATAGTATAACATACAGAATGAAACAGTGCTTTGCTCGCGTAGTGGGTTCACAATTATATGCACTTCCGGCACCGGAACCCGAGAACCGGTATAATTGAAGTCGATTCGTACGGCCACCAATTAATATGGCGTGCAAACTCTACTAGTTTAAATTCAAATTTTGAAGATTTTATGCAATTTTGCCATCGCACTCTAAATGACGATTTAAATGTTTGTTGTATCCGAAAATATGCAGTAATTTTTGGTAGGACCGTAAAACCTTTCATTTAATCCTAAGATTGGGAATAAGTGTTTTGAGTCCAGTTTACAACATTTTTTACGGTTTTTGTTCCGCCAGTTTCAGTGACGGTGTACAATATTCAACACACTTTACCCTATAACCTCTGAACCGGAAGTTGGATCCGGATGAAATTCAGGAAATCCGTATGGGACCATGAGACCTTTCATTTGAATATAAGTTTGTGGAAATCGGTCAAACCATCGCTGAGAAAAGTGAGCGAGATCCTTTTTGGTATATATGACCATTATTTCCGGTGCTTCCGGAATCGGATACCGGGAATCAGGATAGCCGGAATCGGTTTGTTTAGTTGCCTACTGATAATGACTATCGATTTGTGTAGTTTTGAAACCAGTTTAGGAAATTTTTTACGTTTTTTGTTTCGCCGGTTTAAGTGACGGTGTACAATGTTGAACATACTTTACCCTATAACTCCGGAACCGGAAGTCGGATCCGGATGAAATTCAGGAATTTCGTATGGGACCGGAAGACCTTTCATTTAAATCTAAGTTTGTCAAAATCGGTTCAGCCATCTCCGAGAAAACCTAGTGAGATTATTTGACACATACACACAGACATTGCTCAGCTCGATGAACTGAGTCGAATGGAATATGACACTTGGCTCTCCGGGCCAATTTTTACTAGTCGGTTTTTCAAGTGATTGCATAACCTTTCTATATGAGAATGGTAAAAAACAGGTAGACAGTCCCTAATATCCAGAAGCAGAATGAACTCTTGTTCGTAAATGATTGCATTCAAAATAAACGAATAGAGACGAAGCATTTTCGTCTTTCACTTTAGCACAAGAGAGTATCAATACCAACGACACTAGTTCTTCTATGTCAAGAAGAAAACGAAATATCGTCCGCAAGAGAATACAGTTGAATATCGATTGTCTAGTCAAAATTTCAGAAACGGAATTCGATGAAAATTCGTTTTTAAACGGGTGCGAATCGTTTCCACATAGAGATGGTTCGGGTATTCGAACCCGAAACCGGGAATTCATGGTCAGTAGTGGTTCTGAAAAAAATTGTTTTTTATTGAATTCGGGTCGGGTACGAGTAAAGTTTAAGTGGTAGTGGTTGGGCTCGTGTTTGGTGGAAAATTTTTCTCGGTTTCGGTTTCGGATACGAATTTGTTTTCTTAAGAAGTTTCATATCCGACGATTTCTACTATTGTCTATTACTATTGATTCTGTCTTCTGAATTTTATTCTGTCGACGTCAAAAGTCCTTATCATTCTATAATCGCATAGCCAAACACGATTCCGGAAAAGGCGGGTGGGTAATGTCAAAGACATAACTGGATGTCGTGAATACGAAAAAACTGGCACGTTCCCATCACTTTTCCGAATATCAGTTAGTTGATTGATTGTATGAATTGTGCAAGCCTTTTTCATTAATAGAGTTTGAAGCGATGCACCTACATTAAAGTACAGATTAGTTACATTAAACAGCTACTATTCTACAACTATATATTCCAAACTTGAAACAATTCCTTTTTAATTTGCCAATATAGGAGGCTAGGTACGACAAATTTGTAGTTTATTTTTATTGAAGCTATGATGTTTGAAGATATCTGATTCTTCTCGAAATTTCAGTACGAGACAATTGCAATGGCCTGGTCTGAAATGTATCGACGATCTTCGGTATGCAAGAGTCATTTTAATAATAATAATGATAGTAACAATAATGATAATAATAATAATACAGATTAATCTGTACATATATGTATGTAGAAATAAAATAGAGATTAACCTGTGTATATGGCAACCCTGTATCGCATGGCATATTTTCACACGACCCCATACTAGTATAAAGATGTGTTCAACATCATCACTTTCGCTTTCGCATTGCCGTTCGTAATTGAATGTCTTAGTGACGGTACAAATCTGCCTTTCTACCAGTTTTCGCTGGCGGTGTCTCGTACGTTCAGAGTAGCTGCTTTAACTTCATAAATACGTTTATTTCTTAAGGCAATTTGCATAAGTTATTCTTCGCCGTATCATCACTTTTACATAGAATTCTTAACCTAATATAATACTAATATAGTCACAGCGATTTGAGTTTAATAAAACATATTCCTCTTATATTTTAAATATCATATTAGCTATTTCGTTATTTATTATTAAATCTACTTAAGAACATTATTTGAACCAAGCGAATAACTGCTATAAATTATAAGATAAGCTTAAATTTTTGTACATTTTGTTGTTGATTTCGTAACCTATTTTGAGTTTGTTTGTATCAGCACATCATTTTTATTAAAATTTTGCTATTGGATGAACTAATGGACGCAGTAGGAGTCAGAACTAACCCTCAAAAGGGTCAATTATTAAATTGAAACTTCAATTGTCTTTATGAAATGATAAAGAAGTTTCATGTAAGAAAGGTCATGACAAGCAAGAATGTCTCGAACTGGGACATTGGATAGTCTACCTTGGGTACGCAGGGAATTGAAATGACGCTATTTCTCACATCACATTTCATTTTATACCTGCTACTGGCAACGGTGTACGGACGTCCCCTTTGTTAAAATACCTTTCCTGTTCGCAGAACGGGAAACAGTGAAACGATATAAAAGAGAGAGTTAGTAGCCAGTAATACTGAATTGGCTGTCGAGCTGTTAACAGCATCTTGTTGAATTTTCCCGCAGAAACACGCACACAGGAGGAACAGTTAAGGGCAAGGCAAAGTCCCGCTCAAACCGTGCTGGTCTGCAGTTCCACGTTGGCAGAATCCATCGTCTGTTCCGGAAGGGAAACCTCGCTGAGCGTGTCGGTGCCAGTGCACCATCCTATCTGGCGGCAGTGATGGAGTACTTGGCTGCCGTGTGTTGGAATTGGCCCGTGACAACAAGAAAACGAAAATCATCCCTCGTCATCTGCAGCTGGCCATCCGTAACGACGAGGAGTTGAAAACCCCGTCCTTTTCAGGACGACCACATCACTGTGATAAAGAAATACTTAAGATTACTTTGAGTTTAGCCAGTTCTGATACGCCTGGAAAGTAGAATGCGCAAATTAAGTGGAAACCTTTGTTCAAACAATTTGTATAAAGTATACAAGTATAAAGATGTTTCTAAATCAAAATTTTCTTTTTCGTATTGCGAGACAGCGTTACTGTCGTAATTGAATGTGTTAGATATTACGATCAAAAAGTGCCCCATACTAAAGAATTCGTGACAAAAATACATATTGATCTGTATACGTGGCAACTCTGCTTCGCACGGCATATTTGTATACTAGTATAAAGATGTATTTAACATCATCACTTCCACTTTCGCATTGCCGTTCGTAATTAAATGTGTTAGTGACGGTGCAAATTATTTAAACTTCTCGTGTGAGTCTTGTATCGCAACAGTTGCTCGGAAAATGGTAGGAAGCGACAAAATTCAACTAGTTCTTTATGACTATCTTTAGCACTAAAAAGTGCTTTTTGAATGGGCCTTGCTTGCTGGACTTTTTGGCTGCCTTTCTACCGGTTTTCGGTCCCATCGTGCTGACGGTGTTTCGTACGTTCAGAGTATCTGCTTTAAATTAAATGACGCTATTTCTCACATCACATTTCATGTTATACCTGCTACTGGAAGCGGTGCACGGAGAACCCTTTGCCAAAACTCCTTTTATTGTACGCAGAACGGGAAACAGTGAGACGACAGGTCCTCGATGTTGCTCTCGTGTGTCTTGTTTCAGGAACAGTTGCTCAGCAAATGTTAGGAAAAATGAACCACTCAACTTTTATATGGATGCTCTTGTATAGATGCAGACATCTCGCGTTCTGATTGGCTGGTGCTTTCATGGGTTAAATCAAACAGGTTTTTCAATAGTGTACTATTGAAAAACTTCAATGTTGTTGCAATACACGTTGAAGTTGAAAATTTTCGATTCTATTGGTAGTTAGATTATATAAATCCTTCTACAGATCACTGAGCTATGAGCTTTCAAAATACGAGAAAGGCAAACGCGCCTTATGAATTATCCTCTTTGACACTCGTTTGTACCAAACATTTAAGAAAAGTTTAATTTTGAACTATTTGAGATTATGTCTCACAACTGAAAATTTTATCATAAAATTGTGATCATATTTCCGATGGCATGTCGCGAGAATTATGTTGATTCATTAGATACAACAGGAGATATTCACGATCAAAAACTCAACACTTTCTCAGAGGGTAAATTTTGAAAAGGCGCACCATAGTAAAGTAAGTCGTATTCACGACAAAACGCTTGCGTTTGTACTTTGGCCGAAGTGTGCACCTTATTCTGATTCAGGTACTAATGAAGTCTACAAATAGTAGAAAAAAAGGAATTTGTCCAGAAAACGAACGAAAAATAGAAATTTACTGAAGATTTTTCAGAATTTTAATGTATGAAGCTTTATATTACAACGCTCTACTGAAGAAACTATTAAATGAAATTCGTCGCACAAAATTTTCACAAAAATTTGCGGAGTTATGTGATTTGTGTTATTTAGATATGCAAAGTTAAACGATTTTCACGTAGAATCTGAGACAGTGAAATTGTATAAAACTATTTTCAAACAGCATAAAGACTGTCCCAGAAAGTATGGACGCAACCAAAAACCGCTGCCATTTCTCAATGGTTCAGAATCTGTCAATTTTTTTGGCTGCGTCCTGTTGTTTACACACTTCTCTAACCACTTGTGCAGTTGTTTATTCGTTTTCATTAGTTTGTTTCGAAATGAGGGGACATTCAGCAGAACAACGTCGAAAAGTTATGTACAAATGGTGCACAGAACGCGGACTGTCACTGAGGAAGATAACAAAAGCGAACGAGTAAGTGAAAAAGCCGTGCAAAATGCAATCAGGAAGTTCTGGAATAAACCGAAAACGGGTCGAAAAAAAGGTCCTGCTAACCCTCAGTTGGATAAACGTATACTGAATGCGTTCGAGCAAAAGAAGGAGGTTTCAGTTCGGGATGTGGCCAAAAAAGTGGGCACTTCGAAGTCAAATGTTCTTCGTGCTAAAGAACGTTTGAATCTTCGAACCTATAAGAAGCAGAAACAACCAAAACGTAGTCCGAAACAAGAAGCATCGATCAGGCCGAGGGTTCGAAAGCTGTACAATACGATTCTTGCTGGAAATTTGAACTGCATAATCATGGACGACGAAACCAACGTGAAACTCGATTACAAATCCTTGCCGGGACAACAATATTACACGGTGCGAGAAGGACAAGTGTTAAACCAGTCCGAGACATCGATTGAATTCGAAAAAAGAAGAAAGCTATAGTCTGGCAAGCAATTTGTAGCTGCGGTAAGATTTCGAAACCCTTCATCACCACTGCTTCAATGAACAGCGAAATATACATCAAGGAATGTTTACAAAAACGACTTCTACCCATGATTCGAAGCCACAAGGATCCTGTTGTCTTCTGGCCAGATCTTGCTTCTTGCCACTACTCGAAATCAACGGTAGAATGGTATACTACCAAAAATGTCACTTTCGTCCCAAAAGACATGAATCCACCAAATTGCCCACAACTTCGACCAATTGAGGAATTTTGGGCCTTAACGAAAGCACATCTTAGGAAACATGTCTCGGCAGCCGAAACCATTCAACAGTTCGAAAAAGATTAAAAACATTGTCAAAACTGTCGCCAAGAAGTCTGTACGGAAATTAATGAGGAACGTTCGCAAGAAGGTGCGCCAGCTATTCTACAATGGCCAAGTAGCAAATGTTGAGAATAATCTCCGGTTGTTGTAGTCTAATATTATCAGTTTATCGAATAAATTTGAATATCTAACACTTGTGAACAGTCTTTATACTGATTTAGCAGCTTTTGGAGCAGAGCCGTAAACGGACCATCTAATCGAACAGTTACAATATTTGACAATGAAAATTTCAATGCCAGAACAAACAAATTAAATTTCACATGTTGCAATCAAGTAGGAACGAATATTTCCCGATATCTATCTCATAACTTGCTAATAAACTTTCCCACTATTGCGTAGAGTTCATCAGATCACGTGACACCCATTCCTAAACATTGAACGTAAGTTCTTCAACCGCCGCGCCGTCTGCATATGCAAATAAAAAGAAACACTATGAAGAGTGGCTCGTTTCCTTGTTTTACAGCTGTCAACGGCAAGCTTGACAACCGTGACAGACAGGTATCTTAGGTAAATGTTAGAAAATATCCCCTTATTAGTAATGCTGCAGGGCAACGCAATGCAAAGACCCGTGGGTAATAACTTTTTTTTTGTTTTTAGTGGCAACAAAGTCAAACACAATCCCGCTGCTCGAATTGCGATTATGTCTGAATAGCAATATTCATAACGCATTTTTGTTCAATTAGCAATTTTTCGCACACGCTTCTTCTACCAGCTGGTGATTGCAAAGTTGTAATCGGGGAACTAGTTAACCCGTGCACCTTTCGGCGGCTTGCAACAACGTCGTCGTCGTCATCGTCGGATGTGTAGGTAATGCACCACAGCTTGCATGCTGTTACCCGATGCAATGCATGTTTGTCGATCGGGCAGGCAGGTTGCGTTTGCGTTTAGTAATCGGCCGAAGAGCGAACACTTTCCGGAAGCCTTACGCGACGACCTGCTGCTATAATCGATTCACCAAGTCAAGTCACAGTGCCGGTACGAAGCGGTCAGCCGTTTGGGGCGATAGCCGGCGGAATGCTCTCTTTATGGGTCTTTTTTTTTCTAGCACTCAAACATTCCAACAAAACACACTGCTAGCCAAACGGATGACAAATAAATCAAATACTTAAATATAGTGGCCCCCGTCCCGGACTCCGACCCGATCCGACCCGACCCACGGTATCTCCTCTTGTGCCATATTGCAAAACAACTGAAGAAAGTGTGCTTGGATACGCACACCGGGAGGAGGAAGGGAGAGGAAGGGGGAGGGGTAGATCTATGTCGCAAAGTAGGCTGGCTGGCAATTATATCGAACAAGGAAGATGAAGAAGTTATGTCATAGATCCCACTTCTAGCTGACTCTCCGGCTAAAAAGCCACCGGTCGGCTGCTACCGATGTCGGTGCAATTGCACCACATTAACAAGCACTTAGTTATTCATCGCAGCTTGATCCTACGCCGAGAGACAAATAGACAATTTAACGACTGGATGATATAATAGACTTTTTCTGCTGAGCGAAATGTCCAGATCGCTTGACGTCGGTGTCGGAGAGAGAGAGACATCAAGATTAAACAAAGCAAACGACAAGCAACCGCTAAGTTACGAAAACTTTTGGCACTTTCTGTTAAAATTTTTGGCTCAAATTATGACTTAACTATAACAATATGTTGACGATTAATTATTGATGATAAACAAATTTGCGGCCTAAGAAAAGAAAATATTTGAGGTGAGCCAAACTCGCCCACGTTCCCATTTAGTTATTTTTAAATTAATTCATTTGATTAACACGGCTCAACATCCTTAAACTAAACGGAAATTCTTTTAATGGATCTCGTTAAAACTAATCTTCTTGGGGTAGAGGTGTTCTCATTGCTATCCTGAAAGGATTAGGGGCGGATGGACCGTTCGCATCTTCAACGTTTTTTTGTTGTTACTATTATTGCTGAAATCGATATGAGCTGTTGCTTGTTAGCCTTGTTTCACTCTTCGATCAGAAAACCATATCTGATTTATATAAAAAATTTAAGTTCGTTTTTATGTTTATACCCAAATAGACATATAATTACAGTCTTCCAGTTCATAGATAATTTGATTAAAATTGCAACAAAATTTGTTGTGTCAATTAAGTGGATTTACTTATATTTCAAACCATATTCAAAATGTTTTGCATTTCGAACACCAGTGTTGGTGATTGTCGAAAATTATACAGAAGCTGCTATATTGCTATCTAAATTGTATACATCATTTTCAATCCGATAGAATATGCTACAAGAAATCGTGTCTCTCAATGCATGAACCGCGAGAGAATTTTTCTACATTTTTTCGCTCCACTTCATACATTGAGTATTTCACGGCCCTTAAAAAAATTTACAGTCTGTTAATGATCGTTGCTGTGTGGAAATTCCCAAGGGAGAATCGCAAGTTGTTAATTATCGCAGAAAATCGAATCGATGATTCAACTTGATGATTCTTGTACTAGGTTGCAAGATTTCAAAATCCTTCGCAGACATTTTCATAAACACAACTTATACAAAGGTTATATGCACATAGTTAGAATAAGCGGCAATAGTAAAATGATTCTATCGCAATTATCAACTGCCTGTATAGAATCGGATCGCGAAACGAGAATTAGCGACCGTTTGTTGCTTCAGAGAGGATCCACACAGCAGCGTGCTAACCATTGATTCTCAGAAATGTCATCGAGAGAAATTCGCTCTCGCACTGGTGTCTATTCTATGTTAAATGAGCCATGCCGGGTGTTTGCTGCTGCGATGATATCCGTCTCTCTTTGATGGCACTGATTCAATCGTGTGAAGAGTTGCTAGTAAGCGTTCTTTGATACGACAAAAGCCATCCTTTTCGAACATTGTGTCACATTTTTATTTTTTTCTCTCCTACTGAACAAAAATTGAAGGTTGTGTACAAAACACGACCGATAAACGTGAGATTAAAACTTCAATTTTCAATCTCGCTCATCAATGTATTTAAATTTGAAAATAAGCTACAAATTGGAAGTTCCAAATCAAATTAATTCCCAACATCTTGAGACCTGCTTGTAAAACCCTCAGTATTCAGGGGTTCAATGTAGACACTTAGAAAAAACACGAAACCGTAGAGTGCGAAAAAATCCGTAGGATTTGTTCCACCAATAATCAGTGAAGTACGCATGTAAGTTTATACATTTCCATAATTGTAAAATAGTAAAATAATCATTAATTAAATGGCATGTATAAACTTACATAGTTACATCGATTCGATTATGAGTTGAATTATATAAATCCCATCTCAAATCACCGAGTAATATAGATTGAACTGCCATCTACCAGGAAAATAAAATATGTAGTGAACAGCAATTTTTCAAAGGAGAATTTTGGACAAAAAACGTGATTAATCCACCTAGCAGTGAGATGATACCTTTTTTTTATCAATCCGCATGTGTTTTTTGCATGGGTTTTCTTCGGTGTTTTTGTTCTCATGGCATTATATTACTTATCGTCGTTTTAAACGGCAAATTGAGATTTCAATCACTCATTACCCTGTGATGTCGAAACTGCAAATCGTACCGAATTTCAATCTTAACGTGTGACAATCGATTGAACATTACATGAGATGACGAAGTAAGTTCCACTTTAGAGTTTTTCATCATTATTCATGGTACTTACAGAACCGGTATTCAGGAACTAGCATAACTATCCGAATCTGCATACCCGATAAACCTGATTAATTTATGTGAAACGGACATTTTTAGACTAATCACCCTGTATTTCCTAAACCGGCAGTCGGACCTAACTAAAAAGTAAGATGTTTTATAGGATTTTAAGACCTCTCATTTGAATCATAGATGGTTCTTAGATTTCATTTGAAGCTTAGACAGGTTCAGCCATTTACGAGAAAAATGAGTTACACAGTTTTAATTTCGTTTCACTTATCATCCTGTGGTTCCGCAATCAGAAGTCGGATCCAAACGTAACGGTCCGAGGCGAAATGTCATGAAAAAAGATGCTGTACACAGTCTTTTTGGAACTTGGAAACAATTGTATGTAACAGTATAAAAATCGTGTTTCACGTTTCTCCCAAGCATTGCACAGTGGGGAAAAATGGACCAAAAACGCGACGATTTTTTTGGAGGCATGATACAGCTGACCACAAAGCACTTTTTTGGTGTAAAATGGTCAGTAAAATCGATTCCATGTATTTAGAAGGACCGCACGAAACGCTATCATGTTCATTTTACCCCAAGTTCCCTTTTGATACTGCATTGTATTCAAGCTTAACTATATAACATGAAACCGAAGAACTTGCAGAAGAGCGAATAGAGAGTTTCCGATGTAAAAAAGTCTAACAAATCGATTGCATATAGTTTTATTGACAGCAGAAAACTCGTTGCACCGTTTTACCCCATTTCTTTTCTAGTTATAATATTCAGTTGAATTATGATCTACAATCCAAAAGCAGATCCAATGCGATCTATCAATATTGGTTCATAATACGTGCAAAACATCTGTGATCCAATAAAACACAATGGGAATGACAGTACTAGTCCGTTTAACCCGTTTTACCCCAATTTATTTCATAAGTCATATTTCTGGTTAAACTTTCTTTCGCATACCGAAAGCTTCTTTCGAAAGGTCTTTCTTCGTAATATCAATCGATTTTCATCAACCGCAATCAGCCTGCTTTCGGTATGCGAAAGAAAGTTTAACCAGAAATACGACTTATGAACTAAATTGGGGTAAAACGGTATAGCAAGATTCGTGCGGTTATTGAATTCATTTGTAATCCTATTTTTAGGTCTTTCTTCGTAATATCAATTGATTTTCATCAACCGCAATCAGCCTGCTTTCGGTATGCGAAAGAAAGTTTAACCAGAAATACGACTTATGAAATAAATTGGGGTAAAACGGGTTAAACAGGCTAATACTGTCTTTCCTTTGTGTTGAATTGGATAACAGATGTTTTGCACGTAAAATGAACCAATATTGGTAGGTCATATTGGATCTGCTTCGGGATTTTAAATCTGAATTCAACATAAAATTATATTAGTGGGAAAATTGGGGTAAAACGATGTAGCACGTAGCATGCGATCATGAACATCATCTGTGAATTATTATTTGAGGTTATATGCGAAACATAGAACTGTCTTGTTGAACCAAAATGGGTCCAAACACCGATCAGTAAAACATTTTTTTCTGTAAATTCATGGAAAAAGATGACTGGGGGTTGAATTGAATTTTTTCCTGAGTTTCACAGTTAGTTTTCAAAGTAAAGTCAGAAAAAAGAGGAATTGGAGCAAAACGGGCATGATAGTGAATTTTGCGGATCTTCTAACTATCATAAATCGATTCTACAGAAAAATTTGCATAAGAAATACTCATTTTGAAAATATTTGTTTATGTTTTTATGAAATTATTAAGCAAAGTCGCGTTTTTGATCGTTTTTTCCCCACTGTGCATTGCTTTGTCATACAATGCGCAAAACTCCTATTGCTGGAATAGGGAAAAAAGACGCTTACACAAAAATGTCGATATCTCCGTTGAAAATCCACGGATTTCAACAATCTATGGCTGTTTTCAAGATCAAGTGTGACAGATACTGTCAAAAAACTGAAAATTTTGACATAAAACTTCGTATAACTCAAAAAGTAAACAAATAAATCATCGATCTCAGAACCATTCAATAGTATTCTGGGTGACGGGGAGACCTTTAATTTCCGACTAGTTTGATCAAAATCGGTCCAGTCATCTCTGAGTTCTCGACCTTTTCGTTGACAGCACACATACAGACACACAGACGGACATTTGCTCAGTTCGTCGAGCTGAATCGATTGGTATATAACACTCTGCCCTCCGGGCCTCGTAAAATTTTTCTGAAGTTTGAGCGAATTCTATACCTATTTTATATATATATATATATATATATATATATATATATATATATATATATATATATATATATATATATATATATATATATATATATATATATATATATATATATATATATATATATATATATATATATATATATATATATATATATATATATATATATATATATATATATATATATATATATATATATATATATATATATATATATAAAGGTAAAAGTCATTGATCAGAAAAGTTCAGTACAGATTCTTTGACAACGCAAACTGATTTCGCATGGCGAAAAATCAGTTGTAGAAAGTTCACTAGCGAACATTCTGCTCGATGATATTTAAGAAAAAAGTTCGCACATTGAATATAACTGATATGATTCTCGAGCAGAAGATTTTTGGGAAATGAATTTTCATAGCCGTTGTTTCTGAATCCTTTGCAGAATACACGATGAATAAATTCGCCGATGAACAAAAACTGAATCTTTCTAAAAATGTTCAGTGTGCGTAGGGCAGTTGATAAGAGGATCAATAGTAATGATGCATTTGTAATTTTTTTTAGCACTACATCATTAGTAAAAGCAGCAAGTGCTGTGATTAATAATAGTTGTAATGGTAATAAAAACAATCACAAAGCATTGTATGCAGCTGATTAAAAAATATTAGCCATGCCATGCCATTTAGCTTGAATAGCTTACGCAAAAGTAACAGGATCGCAGACTATCGCTATGCCAATTCAAAAGCACAATTCACAAACTGCACCAACTGTGTGTGTTTGTGATTTGCTGACAATGCTGCGCTCCTGTTGCTTCATGCTAAATAGCGTTTTATTTGGTTTAATCTAAACAGTACAGTGTTATCAGATAGCTGGAATTGAAACAGTCTTTTGTCGCTATAAACACTATTGGGAATGTGGCAAAAATATGTTTGTTCTTATTAACCACCCTACGTGCATCGAAAATATTGCAGTTATCATTTCTCAGTTGATGTTTTACTGATGAAAATATTGCACAGTTCACACCAAATTGAACTGCACAGTGTGAAAGTGTGCTGAGCGATGCCAGGAATCAGTTGACGAAAAAGTGACAAAATCAGAATCGACCTTCTCCGACTTGGATGAAACTTTGCACATGGCTTCAGTATGGCAAACCTTAAGTTTTGAACCGATGGAGAGGTCAATCCGACTCACGACTGATTTTCAAAAAGGGCGTAGGTATTTTTTGCATTTCACAAAAATTGCCTTTTTCAAATCGTTGTAACTCGGAAACCGTTAATTGTACAAAAATGGTGTTCAGGAAGAAGTCGAACTTATGGTTTGCCATACTGAAGCCATGTGCAAAGTTTCATCCAAATCGGAGAAGGTCGATTCTGATTTTGTCACTTTTTCGTCTACTCATTCCTGGAATTGCTCTACTCTTACTCTTACTCTTACTCTTACTCTTACTCTTACTCTTACTCTTACTCTTACTCTTACTCTTACTCTTACTCTTACTCTTACTCTTACTCTTACTCTTACTCTTACTCTTACTCTTACTCTTACTCTTACTCTTACTCTTACTCTTACTCTTACTCTTACTCTTACTCTTACTCTTACTCTTACTCTTACTCTTACTCTTACTCTTACTCTTACTCTTACTCTTACTCTTACTCTTACTCTTACTCTTACTCTTACTCTTACTCTTACTCTTACTCTTACTCTTACTCTTACTCTTACTCTTACTCTTACTTTTACTCTTACTCTTACTCTTACTCTAATTCGATGTTCAATTATAACAAGGCTTGTTCCTATTACCGAAACAATAACTACGCACTGTTAAATCGCCACAATTAGGATCAAAGTTGAAAGACCGATTATTTTTGCGGTTTATGCGTCAGTATCTCATGGCGGAACAAATTGTGGTTTAGTTTTGCTATCTGACATTCAGCATGCAATACTTTGATAAATTCATTTCATGATTATGTTTCAGTCAGTCTCGTACAGACTGCTGCCAGAAACAGAATGTCGTTTGAATACTTTAACATCAGGGATCCCGCGTGGCTTGCTACTCGCTTTCAAACGGGAGAAGAAGATTACGTTCTGGTGAAACCAAAAGACTACTCAAAAGTTCCGATCAAAATAACCGACTGGAGTCCATTGCCATGCTGTACGACGAACTTGTTCAAGCGATACGAACATGATCTGTTGAATTTTGACGTGAAACCAGATGACATTTGGATTGCATCCTACCCTAAAAGTGGAACTACGTGGGTTCAGGAAATGGTCTGGTTAATCTGCAACGATCTGGATTACAACACGGCCCGTACGACTGTCATCCGTGATAGATCACCCTTTTTGGAGTAAGTATATAAGTATTTATTTCTGAACAAATTCGGTTGCACTGATGCATGAATTTGAATAGAGTCAGCACAATTTTCAACATCGGTGAAGAATCCAGTTCTTTCGCGTACACAACCGAAACACCGAGTCCTCGGTTCATCAAAACACATTTGCCAGTGGCGCTGCTACCGCCAAAAATTTGGAGCGTGAAACCTAAAATCGTTCACATCCATCGGAATCCAAAGTCAGTCGCCGTCTCCTACTATCATCACTCGAAGGATTACAGAGGAACGAAGGAAGCTTTTGTCCGATCTTTTATGAAAGATTTACAACTTTACTCACCCTTCCACCGACACGTTATCGAGTATCATCAACTAGAAGACTATCCGAACATTCTGAATCTCAGCTTCGAGGATATGAAACGAGACTTGAAGTCGTCGGTGCTGAAAACTTGTACGTTTTTCGGCCGGAACTACACGAACTCACAGATCGATGAACTTTGCCGACATTTATCGTTCGAGTCCATGACTAAAAATTTGGCCGTAAACTACGAAGATGTGTTCCCGAACGATAAGTTCATTCGCGAAGGATCCATTGATGGCTGGAAGAACGAGCTGAGCCCAGAGCTGATTGCCGAAATGGATCAGTGGACTGAGCGCGTGGTTGAAGAGAAATATCGGTATTTGTTTTCGGTTGCCTGAATGATTTGAGATTAGAATTAGAATACACGCAGTTTATACTTTTGCTTTATGGACTGGACCTAATCTATAAAGTAGCTTTTAGGAAATTGTTTATTACAAGCATTCTCTAAATAAATGTTTTATCTATAAACTAAGTAAAAGCATATTCGAATAGTAAAGGCCGTCTTGTGACCTAAAAATTTTAACGTGTTACAACTTGGTTACTTTACTCGACGATGCTTTGCACATAACCTTAATTCCAACTAAAATCGATTAAACTTGACAAATCGCGTTGAATTGTGCACTCGCAGTAAAATTAGCACATTGTTTCGGTCCAAATTAGTCTCAAAGACGTCGATCATTCAAACCACTTCTTCGTAAAATAGCAGTTAGTCATATACAAAAAAAAAATAACGCCAAATTGCACCAACCATTGTTGGTGGCAGTCAATTTCGAAATCTCGTACGGCAACAGTAGCAACCAGACGCAGACAGCCCAGCCGTCAAGGTTTAAAGGGAAACTCGAGCAAGAGAAGCAGAATGCAGAAATTGCTTCACCCTCCATCCGATCATCCGTGTGTTTACTGAAGCGATGCGTCATTGTCGTCGGCAGCCGAAAACAAAAAATCACCCTTCAAAAGAACAGAGCAAATTAATCAGCAACAATTTACCGTTTCTCCACACATTTCACCACGCCTCCCCGTCTCGGTACCGCACGGCGCATTTTGAATGACAAGCGTTTTAAGTGATGTTAATAAATGGTAGCGCATTACACCACCCGTTAATTGAGATTAAGCACACCCCGATGGTGATGTTTGAGTTTGTTAAGGAGCGGGTGGGTTGCAACCTCGATCGAGGTCCTCAAATTACCTCTTTTCCCGCACTATGAAGCAATAAGGAGCACATATTTTATGTAACTCGTGTCGTTACACGAAAAAAATGCACTGCAAAATTAGTGAATAAGATCATATGAACACGATACGAAATTAAGTCACGTGCTTCTTCCACTGATCTTTAAATTTTATAATAGATATCAAAGTTTATTGTCGAAATTGAAAAGGTACAATTCTATAATCAAATTTTAATATCAATTCAAACATATTTTAAACACTTTCGAAACAAGACACACACACAATTTTTCTGTGTGTAACCAATCGGATTAAGCGCGCACAAAATCATACCTAACTCATTCTGCAAAGATCTATGACCCTACGATGGGATAGATGCGATGTCCATAATATTGCGCATGTCATCGGCGCTCCAGATATTCAGCAAGACAGGGTTGTGCAAGAGTTCGGTTATGTTATGCATAATAATATTGCACGAAATTAGTTGAAGCTCATTTTGTTAATCGCAGTAAATCGTATCAAACATCTATAAATATTTCCCCGCGGGGTGAAAAAAAATACGGTGTTGCGATACTTCGGTTAGCGATCGTGCTTACTCTCTCGCCGGTTCGTTATCGGTGTTTTCCACAGGGCTAGGGTCCCAGTGGTTCGTAAAAATGTACGTGCATATAAAAGTAATAGAGTTTCTGGAAAGCCCGACTTTCGAACGAAGCTTCAGAGACCCATAGTCCTATATACCATTCGACTTAGCTCAACGAGATAGGAAAATCTCTGTTTGTGTATTTGCGTGAATCTTTCAACCTGTGACTTCCGGTTCCGGAGATATAATGGTATAAGTGACGCAACCAACAGAACACGTTGATTTTTTCGTGCTCAATTTTCTCGTTGATTGCCTAATCGATTTTAACAATCTTGTGCTCGTTTGAAAGTAAATATTGGGTCATTGAACAGGTTTATGGTTCAAATGGCTTTCACTTACAGTTCCGGTGATGAAATGGCATAAGTGGACGTAAACGTCAAAACTCATTACCGCTCAATTTCCTTGGATCAATCAATATCAAGAATTTTAGGCTCGTTCGATACTAAAATTGGGCTGTGGGTCGATTTTGAAGATCGTATGGTTGACATTTCAAGTTTCGGAAATATAATCGTACAATTGACATAATCGACAAAATAATTATTTTCTATCCGAATAATTGATTTATTGATTGAGCCTATACGCTTGGTCTGAGAAATGTTGTCAAATATGTGACATAAGCTCTTAAGCATACTTTCGTAAACTACTGGATTCAATCTGAAAAACCTGTTTTAATCCACCTAGTGGTGTAATGATGCCTTTCTCATATTACTCATAACAGCAACAATATTACTGTAGAATTCGCAAAAACAACTGTTCATTGAATAGAAGAAATAGGAAAGTTGGTTCGGACTTAATCTAACTAACTCTACAAATCCTGTTTACCCGGATTCAGATGACCGGAATAGCCGAAGTTGGTTTGTTTGCCAGCAACAAATATGACCCAAAATTGGAACAGTTTTGAAGCTAGTTAAACCTAGACTTACTATCTCATGCTCGATTTCGATTAAATCAATTAAACGAAATCTAACAAACGAAGCGAACCTTCGTTTTTTTTACTTCTGCATATGTAAGTCAAGGTAAACAGCATGAATCAGCAGCATAACACATGTAGTAGGATTATTACTTTTATTATTATTATTATTATTATTATTATTATTATTATTATTATTATTGACATCATTACACCACCGGCACGGGATTACTGCACTACTGGATGTCAAAATTTCATACTTCGTCGTGAATATGACTTACTTTACTATGGGGCGCCTTTTCAAAATTTACCCTCTGAGAGAGTGATAAGTTTTTGATCGTGAATATCTCTTGTTGTGTCTAACGAATCAACATAATTTTTGCTACATGCCATCGGAAATATGATCGCAATTTTATGATAATTTTTTTATAGCCGTTAGGACCGCCCATTAGTGAAAAAACTACAAACGAAATCACGTAAAAAGAAACCTCTTAACAAAAATTGGATCAGTTTGGATTCTATCGCCACTGCTAGCAGATGTATTGTGTGTCGTTTGCAAAGCCTTCTTTGTTTTGCGAAAAATGTGAAAAAGGGGAATGCTTGCATAATTCATACAATTGATCAAATAAATGATATTCGGAAGTGTTAAGGAACATGTCAGTTGTTTTCCTATTCATGACATCCAGTTATGTCTCTGACATTACCCACCCGCTTTTTTCATATAAATTTGAATTCATTGACTTTCGTTTCTTCTTTCGGTTGTACTAATCATAAAATAGCTACAATTTTTATCAACCGAAGCACCGTCTTTTACCAATATTACACACTATTAGCAGACATCCGTAACCGTTTCGATTTCTTCATAGCATGTACGAGATAGATCTAAGAACGCATCGTTTGTTTAGTGTTTTCTTCTTCTTTCGGTGTGATACATATTGTCATTCTATATGGCGATTTGAAAATTTTGACGCTCATTGCCCTATAACTGCGGAACCGGAAGTCGGATCCGGATGAAATTTCACAGTAGCCTTAAAGATAATATGAGCTTTAATTCAAATCAAGATATGTGAAAACCGGTTCAAGCATCGTAAAGAAATCAAAGTTCTATTTTTTAAGTTTTTCTGCACTACTTTCGGTGCTTCCGGAAGTGGAAAAGAGGGGACCAGTAATGCCGAATTAAGCTTTTATGCTCACAAAATAACAAGCTCTGCAAACTAGAAGAATTTAACAGAAGGTTCAATTGGATTTGTACCTGTTTTTAACCATCGCTTGTGAAAAAATACTAATGAAATTGGCAATATTCCACTTATCACGTCTTAGTTCTGGAACCGGAAGTCGGATCTTGATAAAATGTTCAAGAGAATTTCAGGAAAATTTATCTTTCATTTGAATCTTAGTTCGGAAAATCGGTTGAGCTGATTCAGAGAAAATTGAATGCAAACTTTTTCTCAAATTTTCCCAAATTACCATGTAACTCCGGAAGCGGAAGTCAAATCTAAATGAAATTCAATAGCAGGCTATGGGACCACAAGACCTTCTATGTGATTCTTAGTTTGTGAAAAACTGCTTAGCCATTTCTGAACAAAGTGAGTGAATTTTTTTTCCATTTTTTTTGGTGCATATCATCCTATATCTCCGGAACCGGAATGGGATGAAATTCAATAGCGAGCTATGGGACCATGAGCCCTTTCATTTGAATCTTAGTTTGTGAAAATTGGTTCAGCCATCTCCGAGAAAAGTGAGTGCATATTTTTGTTACACACACACACACACACACACACACACACACACACACACGGACATTTGCTCAGTTCGTCGAGCTGAGTCGAATGGTATATGACATTCGGTCCTCCGGGCCTCGGTTAAAAAAGTCGGTTTTCTCAGTGATTGCATAGCCTTTCTATATGAGAAAGGCAAAAACTGGTGTCACAAATGAGCCAAAATTATTGTCAGAGATTATCTCAACAAAAAGGCAAAACATATTCTAATGAGATTATGGCGATGAAAGAGAAAGGCATCTTTTACACTACTAGGTGGATTGATGCATAGAACATAGCCTTCTGGAATGGATCAAATCATACTTACCGAATCGTGTACAAGTAGTTCGCTACCAAAACATAAACTCTGAACCAATTAATGTAACATCTGGCGTACCTCAAGGCTCTTACCTGGGGCCTCTGCTTTTCATTTTACATATAAACGACATTTCCTTCATTCTCAAAAATCTTGAAGCGCTTATATCTGCAGACGGCATGAAACTCTTCATGGAAATTAAAAGTATCAACGACGCTGTAATATTCCAGAACGAAATCAATCTATTCCACAATTGGTGCTGCTAAAGTCTATTCCAACTCAATGTAAAAAAAATGTAACTAAATAACTTTCAGTACGAAAAACGAAACCCATTCTGTAGACACATTTTTAGGAAATCAAATAGTGAAAAAAAGTAAAATTGTACGAGATCTAGGTGTAATCTTGGACTTCAAGTTAACCTTTGTGGCACATTACAATACAATAATCAATAAAGCAAATAGTATCCTGGGCTTTATCAAACGCCTCGGTCATAACTTTCAAGACCCATATATTATAAAATTGCTACATAGTACATATGTCAGACACATATTGGAATATTGCAGTATGGAATAGTATAGAATCCATATGTGAATACGAATTGAATAACGCAATTGTGCATTGAATTGATACAAAAACAATTTCTTTTATATGCACTTCGTAAATTAAACTGGACACAATTTCCTCTACCATCATATGAAGCACGCTGCGTGCTCATCAATATACAAACACTTGAAGAAAACCGTGACTTTGCAATGCTTTATTTTTCCAGCGACAGTTTTTCTCAATGCATTCAATCAGTCGCTCTATTATTTTCCAAAATAAATTTTTATATACCTAGCCGTCAACTACGTTCCAGGAAATTATTTTTAACAAAACATCCTAGAACAAATTATGCAAAATACAGTCTAGTCAATCGAATAATGCGCCATTACAATCAATACTGCGAGCATCTTGACCTTACTATGTCAAACAATCAAATAAAATCTCAGCTTCGTCGTAGAAATAATGCGTAGTATGTGAGTGAACGTTGTAAACCATTTATATGTAGTCTATATTTGCTTGTCGAAATAAATAAATTAATTAAGTAGAGATTTTTTGTAAAATCTTAGTTTGCAATTACTTTTATATACTAAAAATCGCCGCATAACTAAACTATAGTAGTTTTAACCAGTTTGGAAAGGTTCTTTCAATGCGATTTCGAAACTGCAAGTCGGATCGAAAAGAAAACTCATATGAAACCATAAAATTATTCCTTTGAATCTAAACGAAACGTGTGAAAATTGATTAAGCGTTCCATGAGATGTCGAAGTGAGTTCCATTTTCGATTTTTCGGTCATTATTTACGGTACTTCCGGAGCCGGTATTCAGGGACCAACATAACCCAAAATGGTTAGTAATTGCAAACTAAAAACTCATCACCGCGTTATTCCAGAATCGGAAGTCGGAATCGGATAAATTTCAGCAATTTTGTATGGAACCAAAAGTCTTTCAATTTGAATTTTGATTTATGAAACTCGGTTTCATCTTTCTTGAGAAAATGATTGAGCCCTTCTTTTCCCGATAGTTTCGGAATCGGAATTCGAAAATCGATGGAGCCGAAATCAGTTACATTCACCTAAGGGATTGTAAACTATTTCATTTCATTCGAAATTATTAAATTAATTTTTTGGTACACTCTTGGATCGAAAACCGAATACCGGTGGAACTGAAATAAACTTGTTTGGTCATCGGCTATCAAAATCTTCAAATCCGATTTGTTTATGTGAAATTGACATATTTACACTAATCACCCAGTACCTCCTGAATCAGAAGTCATATCTGATTAAAAAAAGTTTGTACGGGATTTTAGGACCATTCATTTGAATCTGATATGGAGAAAATCAGTGCAGTCATCTATGAGAAAATGAGTGACATTGTTTTAATTTCGTTAAACATATCATCATGTAGTCCCGGAATCAGAAGTCGGATTCAAATGAAATTTAGGAACTTTATATGAGAGCATAGAACCTTTCATATGAATCTTCGTTTGTACAAATCGATTTGGCCAACTCCGAAAAAATTGTGAAAAATGAAACACATTTGGTAATCTCGACGAACTGATTCGAATTGTATGTGGTTGTAAGAGGTTATGTTTTTCCAGCAAATATTGCTCTAAGTACTTTCAATCAACAGAATTATGATTTTTTTTTATTCAGGGGTTTACGTGCCGATTGAGCCGATTTTTTAAATAATTTTTTTTTTGAGTTGGATCTCGTTGTCACCCTTTTTCTAAGGGGAGAGGAGCTTCCATTTTCCTCCTGCGAGGATTGAGGGGCACTTCGTTCGTGGTTCGTCTCGTCATCCATTGCCGCATCGATGGTATTATTGTCGATTTCCGTCTCCTTTTCGTTGCTAGTTGCTGTAGATGCACCTTGTTGTATATTGGTTGCAATTGCTGGTTGGTTGGATGGTAAGTTGTTAACTGCAGCAGGTGTACTTTGTTCTATAGAGGATACTGATGGTTTCGTTGAAGGGGATCCTTCATTGTTGTTGGCGGCTGTCCCAGGTGTACTGGGGTTGCTTGGGGTTTGTGTGAAGGAAGCATAGTTTTGCGAATATAAGGATCGATGACGCGTGAGAGAAGATCATGTACACGCACTTCTATAGCACTATCTTCCATATATACTGGAATATTGTACTTAATGTTCTTGTGCTCCACATAGTGCACATTTTTATTGTCTTTTGTGAATTGAATTGCATCCAACTCTTTATAAAACTAAATGTGTAAACAACATTGTTCGTCTTATTGCATTTAAGTAAATGCACACGTTTAATGTCAAGGTGCATTTGCTCCTTAAGCAAACCTTCAAGTTCTCGTATCGAAGGTCGAATTTTGCACTGCCTGAAGTCAACAACAATCGTATTCTTTCGTATCGGCGGTAGCTTTTGTTCGTTTGGTTCACTCATTTCGAGGTCGCTCTATTGTTCACTACCCAATACTGTACTTGGTTTCTTCTGTCCCGAACGTAAGCGGTTTTGTTCTATCGACTGACTTGGATGAGATGTAAAACCGAACTGAGAGTTATGAATTCATTGTGTTGAATTCAAAAGTACTTCTATCTTTCTAATACATACGTCATATTCGAACGAATGTTGCCAAAATCCGATTATGTTGCCAAAAAACCGTGCTTAAATTGAAATGAGGCAAAATATCATGGAAAAAGGGTGCTATTCAAGGGGTGTTTTAGGTTTCACTTTGCCTTCTAGCATCGCTTTATAATGCAGCGTTCAAAATCCATGCTGCTGGAATAGGGGGAGAAGTCGCTTACTCAAAAATATCTATGTTTCCGTTTAAAATGGACGGATTTGAAAAATCAATGCCTTGTTAGATAGTTATTGCAGTGTGGAATCCAAGTTTACAAGGACAATTGTTTGACATATTTTGTATACAAGGACAATTGTGACAGGCTTACCAGAAAAAAATTCGGAGGGTGTTTCATAATATATAGAAGACCGGGGTTAAATCGAACAAATATGATCAAAAACTGAAAATTTTGGCATAAACCTTAGTATAACTCGACAAGAACAAATCCGATCTCAACAACATTCAATGGCGTTCAGGCTGACGGGGAGACCTTTCATTTGCAACTAATGTGATCAAAATGGACCCAGTTTTCTCTGATATCTCGACTTCTTTGTTAATAACACACACACATACGGACATTTGCTCAGTTCGTCTAAATGAGTCGATTAATGTATGACACTCAATCCTTCGGCAATTTTTCAAAATTATGAGCGAATTATATACCTTTTTCTTATATTTATTACAAAAAGGAAAAAAAATTGACTGTGACATCATTGCATTAGCAGCAGGTTGTCTAGCTGCAAACGCCACCGAACGATTCAACATAAACCGCTAAGTAGTCGTAAAGTAATGCTATTTACAGAATATTTTTTGCACTGATGGTGAAACGTACAAATATGAAATAGTTATGTGCACTGAACTAAAAACCGGCAGTATTGGGCCACTCGTGTTTTATCGTAAAATATTGAAGGAATTTATTTGAGTTTTTTATAGTAAGTAAAGTGGAAAATTTCTGTGACCTTCATCCAAATTTCATCACAGATATTTAATCGATTTGAAAAGAAAAAATATTCCGTTTAATTCTACTATATTAAAAAAAATTTCTACTATTTCGCTAATAATGTTACGAGATAGTAACAGACACAGATGCCAGTATTACGATGTGCTATTTGCAAACTTCTTAAGTTCTAAGTTTGTAATTTTTGATAAATATTTGATTACTTCTACACAGTTCGAAAAATTCATGCTATTTTACATCTTATCAGATGCACATAAATGGAGTGTCATGTTTTACACAAATTTATATTCAAGAACATGTAAAATTGTGTGACTTGAAAATTACATGGCTTTAAAAAGAATGGAATAAAAATCAAAAGATCGACAGCAACAACGCGACTTGAACCGAAAAACATTAGATCACAAAACACACCAGTTAGTCGACTGAGCCACAGAAGTACACACTTAAAAAATGTTACATCTTTATAGATGCACATAAAAGGAGCGTCGCGATTCACTTGCATTCACAATACAAAGCATTTAAAGATAAGTCATATCATTAACTTCACAGCTGTTTTAGCTGAAACTCACATCGATACAGACGTAAAATTTATGTTTACATGTTAGTAGATGTAATATTGTGTCATCACCAAAGAAATTACGGCATACTTGAATTTACGTCAAGCGTAAATTTCATTTTTTCTAAGAGTGTACATATCTGCTTGGCTGGTAAATCGCGCATATAAATTCATACAGCCTCACTTGCTAGCAGAGTGCAAATTACACTCGGAACCAGCAAATTTCTGTACGAATGGAATATTGCGTCACTTGAGAAGTTGAGTAGTTATAAATTGTATCGTTTGTAGAATTATATCAGCTGTGAAATTCATAATTTCGTTCTGTGTAAGGAAATAAAACTAACCTCATTTTGTCGACGATACACACTTCGAAAAAACCCTGTGATTTTACATCTTATTAGATGCACATAAATGAAGCGTCGCAGTTCACGCAAATTTACGTGGAAGAACATTTAATATTGTGTTCAAAATTCCATAACATGAAATTCATTTAAATAAAAAAAATGAATACTGATAGCGTGCGCGCAACTCGAACCGCGGAACCATCGGATCAAAGCACGTCTGTTAATCGACTGAGCCACAGAAGCACACAACTGCTTGGCTGGTAAAAGGTGCATTTAAATTCATACAGTCGCACCTGCTAACAGAATGCAAGTTACGGTCGAAATCAGCAAAATTCAAGCTAATCTAACATTAAGTCCATAAAAATGAAATTTTCCGTCATTTGACAAATTCGGTCTTTATGAATTACATCGTATGAGGGATTAAGTTACCTGTAAAATTCATATTTTTTTGGTGTGTAATGTTAATTTTTGGTTCCAAGATTTTTATCATTAACTTGACAGAAGGTAAATTTTTTCTTCAGTTTTGCAGATTTATTGTATAGATTTCATAACATAACATTCATAGTTTTTGAAAAGCTCAAACATTTCAAACCCCCCATTAGAATCAAAATATTGCAAAAAATGTTTAATAAATAAAGATCTTCAAA
This sequence comes from Malaya genurostris, assembly GCF_030247185.1. Classification (NCBI taxonomy): domain Eukaryota; kingdom Metazoa; phylum Arthropoda; class Insecta; order Diptera; family Culicidae; genus Malaya; species Malaya genurostris. Next base: position 219,700,859 of record NC_080572.1, read on the forward strand.
GGTACAATCCTGTGTTTAGGGCCACTGCGCAGAAGGCAGCCTTGGACCACTACACATGAACAAAGAAAACAAGAGAAAGATTCAGCAACGGCAAATGTAACGTTTCGGAGAAAAAACGTAACAAGTACTCAACACTAAGAAAATCAATTAAAAAACGCTAATTGAATATATTGCGTCAAATGTAGAAATCAATTTCGTTTCAAATAAATATTTCTTCAAATTTTTACTTGCCAGACACTGGACATCATAGCTCATGGTATGAATGTTAGTAAAAATACACGGAAAGACCGAAATCAGCATTTTGGCGAAAAAATTAGTTGATTTTTTTATTGCAGTTAGTTATTTAGTTTGCTAATTTAAAATCTCCTAATAATGATAAATTATTAGTTGAAATGGTTATTTTTTTAGTTGATTTCACCAACTAAAAGTGCCATCATTTCTTAGCTTAGGCACACTCCATTTCCTTTCAACTAATTTTTTAGTTGAATTAGAAAAAAAAAGTTATTTTCAACCAACATGAATGGTTGAATTGGCTTCTGCAATCTGCAGCTATATGGCGCACTGTCACCGAAAAACCGTTAACACTGCAATGTCAACTAGCTACTAGATGACACAGTGTTACCGAAAATAATTTTACGATCGTGGTTGCCTTTTCTGTATTGGCAGGTATAAATACGATAGTGACTTCCCGTGTTGTATCTACGGAAAAAAGACAAAAATGAAACATAAACTTCTTTTCCATAAAATTTTTCTTCCAAATCACTATTTTCTTCATTCGATTCAGCGAAATCGACTCCCACTGCGAAAACCTCGAGCACTCGGAAAGCAAAAACCGAATACAAGTAGTACTCCGGACGGCGCAGCCCGAGCGAAATATACCATGAAATTACAAGGAGCAACAGAGATGCGCAACCGCCTACTACTAGTACTTTACACAAACTGTGAAGGATCTTATTTTCTTGATCCAAAACTATGTTTTGAACAAATCTAAGCCTACAATACAACGAACAAATCTAAGAAGATACAACGAACTTCGTTTGACATATACAATCAGAGTGCAGCATTCGAAACTCACGTTACTCTTTCACGTAAAAACATGATTACGCACAATCGCATCAATTGCGCACAAATTGTGAATAAATACACTTTTCACTAAGAGTTTACAGTATTTATAAAGACTGTCCCAGAAAGTATGGACGCAACCAAAAACCGCTGCTATTTGGCAATGGTTTAGAATCTGTCAATTTTCATGGCTGCGTCCTGTTGTTTACACTCTTCTCTAACCACTTGTGCAGTTGTTTATTCATTTTCATTAGTTTGTTTCGAAATGTGTGGACTTTCAGCAGAACAACGTCGAAAAATTGTGTACAAATGGTGCACAGAACGCGGACTGTCACTGAGAAAGATAGCAAAAATGGAAGGAGTAAGTGAAAAAGCCGTGCGAAATGCAATCAGGAAGTTCGGTGAAGATAACACCTTTGAGGATAAACCGAAAACGGGTCGAAAAAAAGGTCCTGCTAACCCTCAGTTGGATAAACGTATACTGAAGGCGTTCGAGCAAAAGAAGGAGGTTTCAGTTCGGGATGTGGCCAAAAAAGTGGGCACTTCGAAGTCAAATGTTCTTCGTGCTAAAGAACGTTTGAATCTTCGAACCTATAAGAAGCAGAAACAACCAAAACGTAGTCCGAAACAAGAAGCATCGATCAGGCCGATGATTCGAAAGCTGTCCAATACGATTCTTGATGGAATTTTGAACTGCATAATCATGGACGACGAAACCAACGTGAAACTCGATTACAAATCCTTGCCGAGACCACAATATTATACGGAGCGAGAAGGGCAAGTGTTAAACCAGTCCGAGACATCGATTGAAGTCGAAAAATTTAGTAAGAAAGCTATGGTCTGGCAAGCAATTTGTAGCTGCGGTAAGATTTCGATACCCTTCATCACCACTGCTTCAATGAACAGCGAAATATACATCGAGGAATGATTACAAAAACGACTTCTACCCATGATTCGAAGCCACAAGGATCCTGTTGTCTTCTGGCCAGATCTTGCTTCTTGCCACTACTCGAAATCAACGGTAGAATGGTATTCTACAAAAAGTGTCACTTTCGTTCCAAAAGACATGAATCCACCAAATTGCCCACAACTTCGACGAATTGAGGAATTTTGGACATTAACATATCTTAGGAAACATGTCTCGGCAGCCGAAATCATTCAACAGTTCGAAAAAGATTGGAAAAAAGTGTCAAAACTTGTCACCAAGTCTACGGAGTTTAATGAGGATCGTTCGCAAGAAGAAGCGCCAACTGGCCTACAATGGCTATGTAGCAAATGTTGAGAATAATATTCTATTGTTGTAGTCTAATATTATCAGTATATCGAATAAAATTTTGAATATCTAACACTTGTGAATTATTTACAGCGAAATCAAAGTGCGTCCATACTTTCAATAAGGTGAGTTCTGAATTTTAACTAATTTAATAGTTATTTTGGAATTTTTTTGTTAAAATCAACTAATTTTAAGAACAGTAATACGAATTAGGCGCAGAGCTAATCTCGGTCATTTCGTGTACGAATTTGTTGCCAAATACCACAATTATAACTTCAAATATGACCGTTGATGATAGTTGTGACTCAAGGCACCCGCCATGGAGGGTGCCTTGGACAAAATTTTAACAAATTCTCAAGTTCATATTTTTTGTATGAATTTCAAAAAATCTGTTTACAAAAAAAAGTCACAATGGAGTTAAGGAGGTACTAAAATGCCTTAGTGCGGAATTTTTAAATACCTTTCATTTACAGTTATAAAAAAACGTCATGAAAAATGTCCCAAGGGTGTCTACTCTCCCCTACCCATGCGGTACTAAAATCTCTAAACAATTACCTATACAAATTTCATGAGCTTTGTTAAAACCCCAGAACATCAATAATTCAACTATTCGTTAACTTTCCGATTACTATTCACATTCAATGCTGACCGGAATGGAGACACTCAGTCCTAAGCGCAGTAATAATGCAATTAATATTCCACCAATTATGCTCAAAACATACCGCAATATGCTGCGGCGACCACATCATGCTACTCAAATTCAACATAAACGGGCAGTGCGGGCTAAAATCTGAGTGTTTTCTCTCCGTCTCACTTTTCTTCCAGATCGCATCACGGTGGCACGGTTTATCGCGCGTGCGGGTCTGCGGGTGCGCACGGTAAGCGGCAATCGGTTGAAAAGTTTGCGGTCTGCCACCGCAGATAAAGATCAAGTACCATTTAATGCGAACCGAGTACGGGCCGCGCTCACAGTCGTGATTCAACTGCAGCGAAGGAATTAAGTAATTTTAACGAACACAAAGAAATTCACCGCCGCCGCTGTCGCCTCACCGCACCGCACCGTTTAACAAACGGTTTTGGGTTGGATGACGGATTTTAAAAATAGCATTGGAAAATGTGTGCCATCGATCGGCAGGCAACCCATTAATCGAGAACAAACGTGTGGCTTTCCGATGGGTTTTATGCACCTTCGCTAAATGCAGCTCAATCCGTCTTCGGTGGTTCGTTGTTTGAATGTAATTGCAATCGTTCCGATGATCTTTGACGTGAAGAGATTTCGCACATCACTTCACGCTTACTTCGGAACGCGGTTGAATCTCGGATTGCGGAGGTTGCCTAGGTTGAATAATAAAAATCAAATCGTGGCCTGCTAATGGTCCATTAAGTTAGTGCAGTGCAAATAGGGTAGATAAATTTCAAGTGTTGTTACATTTGCGGAAGTCCAACCGAAAGTTTCGCACGAGCCATACTTTTCTGAGGGGTTTAATTTTTATATGTAACCAATAAATTTTAATTGAACTACACTGAATGCATAGATTAAGTAGCTGAAGAGCAATCCCATCTGAGTAACAACATTTGAAGCAGTGATCAATTTGCAACTTTATTCACTAGGAATGTGTCACCACGTATTGATGAATTAGTATTTTCGGAAATACAAGAAAGTGAGACATTTCTCTAAATTCCCGTAAAACGAAAGATTTTGTGTAAATTGAATAAATCCACAGCAAACACGAATTTACAATTCCCTTACATTAAATACATGCATTCCGCAAGCGAAAATTCAGAATGACCTTTCGCTCTTTCCTTTATCCGTAATTTTGAATAAATTTGACCCTTTCCTGAGTTACTAGACAAACTGTTCGTAAGATCCAAAATAAATCAACATGATGAGAAATTCAAGTTCAACTTGAATAAAATTGTTCCTCTGATTTTCATAAAATTCGATATCCTGACATCATATGTGGATAGACAACAGGAGCTTGGTATTAAATCTACCTCGATCACTTTCCATGACAACTAATCATCTGAACAGTTTCCCAAGAGGTGCGCACCTAACTTTGGCTAATGTTTATTACTTCGCAATCTACCTTCTCAATCTCACACTAGATCAAGTGTTTCAGCATTTTAAATCGTTGTATTTGCCGGTGAAAGTGGTTTTTAAATGATATAGAGTCGAAAAGTTGACGCTTCAAAGAACTCACAAGACTGCGCGTATACCGCTACAAATAAACTGAAAAACCAATAGAATTTGAGTAGATTTTATTAACAGTGTAAACCGCAGCAATATTTCGAACAGGAGCTTTTCTTTCAACTTTTGCGCTTCAAAGCTTTTGGATAAAGCTCTGCTGTAGAGCTAAATGTGTACATGAACCGTCGAATAACACAACATAATCGAGGAGAGTTGAAAATGTGCCCGGTAGCAGTGTGCCTAATTTAAAATATATTTAAGTGAAAAAACCTTGCTGGGCCTGTTCAATAGAGGAATTGATTTAATATTTTTGAGAAATTAGACCATCTTTACACATTCTTCTATAAAAGCCCACTTTTGAAATTGCTGTTTTTTCACTCGCCATCCTGTAATTCCGGAACCGGAAGTCAGATCCATATGAAATTGAATATTTTTATGGGACAAAAGTGACTTTCATTTGAGTTTAAGTTAGTTGAAATCGGATCATCCTTCTCGGAGAAAAGTGATTGCAACAATTGTACCTTTTAAAAATGTAACGCATGTAACTTCATAACGTCTTTAACTCATGAAAAGTAACACATGTAACGCTTCGTAACACCTACAGTTTGCAAAAAGTAACACATGTAACGCTTCGTAATGCCTATGATTCACACAAAAGTAATGCATCGTAGCGCCTGTAACTCACAAAAGAGTAACGTATGTAACGGCCTTTAATGTACAAAAAGTAACGCTTCGTAACGCTCCTTATGCCCTATGACTCACAAAAAAGTAAATTAACACTTCGTAACGCCTTTAACTTGCAAAAAAATAACACATGGGTAACGCATATGATTCACAGAAAAGTAACGCTAAAATATATGAAACTTAAAAAAGGATAACGGATATAACTCCTCGTAACGCTTGTATCTTTAAAAATGTAACACACGTAACGTTTTGTAACACCTAAAATTTACAAAAAAGTAACACATGTAACGATTTGTAACGCCTATAGCTTAAAAAAGAGTAAAGCATGTAATGATTCGTAACTCCTAAAACTGGTTTAAAGTAACGAATATTACGCTTTGTAACGCCTCTAACTTACAAAACCTCGTAACTCCTGTAATTAACAAAAGAGTAACGCACGTAACGTTGGAAAATAACTAAAAAGTAACGCTCCGTAACGCCTATGATTCATTAGAATCTAACGCATGTAACACCTCGTAACGCCTATAACTAACGAAAAAGTAACGCATGTAACATTTCGTAACGCCTGTAATTAACAAAAAAGTAACGCTCGGAACGCCTGTAAAATTATCGCATGTAACGCATCGTAACGCTGGTAATTTACAAACAAAAACGTTTGTAACACTTCGTTACACCTGTAAATCATAAAAAGTAACGCATGCAATGCTTCGTAACACCTATAGCATCCAAGAAGTAATGCATGTAACACATAGAAACGCCTATGATTCACAAATGAGTAACACACTCTTTGTTGCGCCTATAACTAAAAATTAAAGCATGTAACGCTTCGTAATGTACAAAAGAGTAACGTATGTAACGGTTCGTAACGCCTTTAATCTACAAAAAGTAACGCTCCTTAAGCCCTATGACTCACAAAAAAGGAAAAACTTCGTAACGCTTCGTAACACTTTCGTAACGCCTTCAACTTACTAAAAAATAACGCATGTATTACGCTTATGATTCACAGAAAAGCAACGCATGCAACACTTCGTAGCACTCAAATTTATGAAACTTAAAAAAGGGTAACGGATACAATTCCTCGTAAAGCTTGTACCTATAAAAATGTAACACACGTAACGTTTTGTAACACCTAAAATTTACAAAAAAAAGTAACACATGTAACGATTTGTAACGCCTATAACTTAAAAAAGAGTAAAGCATGTAATGATTCGTAACTCTTAAAACTGGTTTACAGTAACGAATGTAACGCTTTGTAACGATTCTAACTGTACAAAACTTCGTAGCTACTGTAATTAACAAAAGAGTAACGCACGTAACGTCTGAAAATAACTAAAATGTAACGCTTCGTAACGCTCCGTAATGCCTATGACTCATTAAAATCTAACGCATGTAACGCTTCGTAACGCCTATAACTAACGAAAAAGTAACGTTTCCTAACACCTATAGCTTACAAAAAACTAACGCATATAACGCCTCGTAACGACTATATCTTACCAAATAGTAACGCATGTAACGCTTCGTAATGTCTAAAACTTACAAAAAAGTAACGCATGTAACGCTCTGTAACGCCTGCAATCAACAAGAAAGTAAGTAACGCCTGAAAATAACTGAAAAGTAACGCATGTAACGCCGGTAATTTACAAAAAAAAACGTTTGTAACACTTCGTTACGCCTGTAACTCATAAAAAGTAACGCATATAATGCTTCGTAACACCTATAGTTTCCAAAAAGTAATGCATGTAACGCATAGTAACGCCTATGATTCACAAATGAGTAACACATGTAACTCTTTGTTGCGCCTATAACTTACTAAAAACTAAAGCATGTAACGCTTCGTAGCGCATATAACTTACAAAAAAGTAACGCATGTAACGCTTTGTAACGCCGTAACTCACAAAAAAGTAACGCATGTTACGCCTGTAACTTACACAAAAATAACGCCTATAACTAACTAAAAAGAAACGCAAGTAACGTTTATAACTTACTAAAAAGTAACGGATATAACGTTTCGTTTCGTAACGCCTATAACTAACGAAACAGTAACGCTTCGTAACGCATATAACTCACAAAAAACTAGCGCATATAACACTTCGTAAAACCCACAGCCTACAAAGAGTAACGCATGTAACGACTCGTAACGTCTTTGGCTCATTATATCCCTCTAAAGCGATTTTATCGTTCCAACGGAGGACTACGGCGCAAATGTTTAAATTATTTTAGTATTCCTCGAAAGAACAAGTGTGATCATTATTCCAAAATGAGAGCCAAGTACGCGAAGTTGAAATATTCATTAATTTCAAGTTAATTTGATAATTTCTCTAATCACATTTAGGGGTACCTTGGGCGAAAATGGCCACTTTTGGGTTGACGCAACAAATAGTACAAAAAATTTAATTTTCATTCAGAATGTTATCAAACATTGTTCAAAAGCTACAACTTTCAGCGCACAAACGCGTGTGTGTGTGTGAGTGTGTGTGAATGTTTTATTTCTATCTTAGAGGCTCTTCGTACATTCAAAATCTTATTTCATCTTAAAACTACTGTTAAAGTTAAAGAAATATGAAAAATGACGCGCAAAAAAAATTTTGAAATATGATGGAATTGTTTTTATGTTAAGACCTATTTTGAAATGTAGAAAAATCGTTTCACTTATAATCTGAATCGCTGCCTGGCTCAGGAAAACAATTCAGTTGTGTGAAAATGTTGTCGCTAGTGCGCACACAATCTGAGATTAGTCCTAACGAAGCACCAATTTCAACTTTTCTTTCTCAAGTTGTTCTTTTTTGCGCTTATAAGCGCGAATGATTCTTCTTTTTGTTGAAAATCGACTGCAAGAATTTTTGAATTTTGAAAATATCTTTAATAATTAAACCTAGACATCCAGGCGGGTCTTTTTCCCATGAATCGATTTGGTTTTAATTTTGCCTAGGGGTTTTTTGAGGTACTTAGGCTTTCGGACACTATTGGTTTGTGAATCTCAGAGTTGATTGCTTATAAGTTACGCTCTGCTTACCGATCTATCTTGAATTGAAGCTGTCATGTACCCTCGTAGATAGCAAAAATAGTCAAAAACAAAATCTCGAATCAGTATCGGCGACAAAGTAGAAGGGAAAATAGACTCGTGATCGATGTGTGTGTGTGTGTGTGTTTCTGTTGAATTTGTTTCCGTAGATATAGGACTGTATAGTGAATGTCGTGGTGACCAAGTAAAGTGAATCATGCTTGGTTCTTCTAGTCAATTCGACTTTCTCTTCATGTGTTTTCATATGCAGGGTTGTTTAATTGGTAAAACAATTTCCCCGGTTGGAAGTTAGCTACGGGTTTGAGTCCCATCTCTGTGGTAACATTTTCACGGTTTTCATTACAAAATTGCGTTCAAATGTAAACTTTTTTATCTGTTTTCCCAATTGGATACTGATCATATTTAAAACTAGCTCAAGACGGCTCTAGATCTTAACAAAACTAAAAACACAAACCGTATCTTGAACTGCCAAGTACAAGAGACAAAAAGTAGGCTTGTTTATTTCTACGATACTCATACCATAAAAGACATCCATTTTCATTAACTAGAAGCATTTTACCATAAGTGTTCCGTTAATGCGCGTTAACGATTCTATTTCACTCACCGATGAACGAAAATCAACCATAAAAACGTTGAACAATTGGAGAATCCAAAACACTACGTCAGGGAAATCCCCTACTTGAGTCATTGAGATATGCATGCTATGTCTTTGCCATCACAAAAGCTTCAACAGAAACCAATTCAATCAGCTCACTATTTACCAGTGAGTAAGCCTCACTTCCACGAACTGTGCACATACCAAACTACAGGGCGCTTAGTGTTCACCCTACCGCTATGCAACTTATAAACCCATTTCAGCTTCCTCGAACCGTCGCTCACAATGTCTTACATGGACTACCAAAATCTCTCGCAGCCCTCAAAACCGTTCCAGCTCTCCAAAGTTTATCTCAGGTTAGTCATCTGCGGTAAGCATAATGTACGATTTGCATACGTCGTACAGATTTCGACACCAGAAAGGTCACAAGCCGGAAGAAAAAAAAATTCAAAACCCCAAAAATATAAACAACTTTGGAATGTTTTACCGACATGTTGTTCTGCGTACTCTCTTTCTCTCTCTCTCTTACTATTATTGTCACTCTCAGAGTGTTACGCTGCAAGTTCATTCTCGCGTGAATTTCCGAAACCCTATTCGCACAATATGTGGAACGAACAAACTTATCAAGCTTTCAGTATTGCCCGCAGCATCTTAGAGCTAAGTAGTGTGCCTATTGCGGCCGAGCGGGGAGGAAGAAAGAGAGGAATTCCCCCGGACCAAACTTTTCAGGAGGCCCGGAAATTCGAAGATTCAAATTTGTTTTTTTTTCATTTTTCAAATATTAAAACATCAAAAATCAAAACAAATTTCGCTTACGAATTGTATTATTAAATAATATATTTAACAATCCCTTGATACGATAATATTCCCACGATCACAATGTTTTTAAATTATCATGTTTAGGGTCCCGTAGTACTGCAGACTCCCCCGAGCTCGAATTTTCTTTCGGCGTATGCCTTATTATATATACTGCTAAAAAACTTTCAGTATGCAATTTTACAACATGGATGGTTTAAGCATAGGCGCACGGAACCACCCGCAATCCCATTTCAACCAGAATATTAGTTGATTTTCTGAATTCGATTGGTTAAAATTTGGTAAAAACTAATCGACTGTTGTTTTAACTAAACTGTCATTCTTGTTTTTCGATTAGCATTGGTTGAAGTAAGTAAATTAGCGAAATAATTAAATTCTACTAATTTAAGTATTGAATCAAACGGTTGAACTAGAGTTATGCATTAATAATTTTAGTCAATTTATATTAGCTTGGGGGCATCAACCGCTGGGAATTGGAATTTTAAATGAAAATGATAATCGATACCAAAGCATGGTTTTAAAAACAGGAGTTTTCAACCGTATTGAAAAAAAAAACACAGAATCGCGGTGCCGATACGATTGAGAAAAATCATAGCCTCTGTACTAGAAGGATGGTTGAGAGAATTTCATTACAGCTAATAACATATATGCTATGATTAATAATAATTAATAATAACAACAATCACAAAGCATGTTATGCAGCTGATTAATTTAATTTATTATTTAAATATCATACACTGAAGTAATAGGAGTGCAGGTTTTGCTACGGCCATTCTAACGTACCGCGTGCTGTGTGTTTGAAACCTTTCGCTACTGTTACTTCTATAAATTAAATTCATGTCAAAACGCGTTTTATTGTTAGTGCATGAACATCATCATCAGCATCAAATAGCTGGAAGTAGAACAATCTTTTGTCGCTCTATTCACTATACGTGGTGTGAAATATTATTTTTACTAATGTCGCATTCGGTATTGCTATTGCGAAGTTAATGCTGCCGAATTAACAATATCGATGAAACCTTCATCTAGCATTCATCTCTCTTATTCTATCATTTTTTTTATTGTGAATCAAACAATCGGTTGTGAATTCGAACACGGACTGCATCAAACGAGAACATATGTTAAAACTACATAAGCTGTGCCGTAACGAAACCGGTATATTTCCCAATTCTGGTAATAATTTTTCAACTTCTTTGTATAGACGCCAAACAAAAACTAATCGTACGCTATGCGTTAAAATTTGACAGAATGTGTATAAAAGTGTTGCCAACGTTGAGAGAATAAAAGTCTACCGATTGGACAAGCGCGGGAATTTTAAAATGAAAATTCCGGTTCTTTTTTGATCATAAGGTACATTTGATTGAGGACATTTCAGTATTAGCTATCTTTTCAATTTCAATATCTCTGTACAGGAGTACAAATGTGTGTGAATTGTTTGATTTTTGTAACACCAAATCAGTAAACGTTTTCTAATTTGTCACCAAATCTTTTTTATTTTAAACAAGGTTAACTTTATCACAACACCGCTATTCGATAAACACTTGTTACGGAATCTTTTTTTTTCAAATCTGTACGCTCGCAATAGCGTTGTCCGTGTTCCAATTAGGATCCCTAGCGGCTGGCCAACAGTGACAATCGATGACAATGGAAATCAGAAACGTAGCAATAATTTAGCCGAAAACAATCACCATCAAGCAAAGAGCAATCTAAAATCGATACAGGGTACTTTCTTCATAATGCGCGCTGAATGATAGAAAGACGTTCGCACTCTTTGAGCTGTGGTATACAATTAATTTATTGTCAGGAAAAAACCAGCTGAAGGCTAGTAAAAAAAACTGAATCTTTTCGATTATTGTTTGATTTGTTTTTTATGTATAAAAAGTGTACTGTCAGTTTGTATGTATAAGTGTGTTACTGAGTTTCACACTGAACTTCATATTGGAGTGAATCTGACGAGTGTGCGGTGTGTCATGCTGTGAATAATATTACATGTCATTTAACAATAATTTTTTATAATGAATGTTTTCGTAATTAAGTATTCTGTTTTCCGTTGATGCTGTTCTTGGCGGAGATCGTATGATGATTTGATGCGTTAGTGACGTCGTACACGGAACAAAATCAAATGAACACAATTTTCCCAAACACTTTAACCATCGATTTTGGTCATTTGAGGGTTTGGTTCCTCGTGGGTAGCCAATTTGTGCAAAGTGCACATGACTTATTTCTTATTTTTACGTTTCGTCTTCGACTCATCAGCTGATTATGTTGATCCGGGGGTTTGCATCAGCAGGTCAACATAATCTGCTGATGCACTAATGAGTCGAAGACGAAACGTAAAAAAAAGACATCGATTTTGTTTTCATTGACATTTTGAAGCGACGCGAACAGATTTCAACTAATCCAGCTAGCAGTGAGATGATACCTTTTTTTATCAATCCGTATGTGTTTTTTGCATGAATACTCTTCAGTGTTTTAGTTCTCATGACATTATTTCAATGACCGTAGTTTTAGGAAGCGATTTCAGTCATTCCGACATTACCGTGTAATGTCGAAACTGCAAATTGGATCGAATTTGAATTTAAACGTGTGACAATCGATTGAACATTCCATGAGATGTCGAAGTAAATTCCACTTTAGAGTTTACGGTTATTCACGGTACTTCTAGAGCCGGTTTTCAGGAACCAGCATAACCTAAAAGGATTCGTATAGCCATAAATTATTATGACGAATGAACTGCAATAGTTTTGAGTCCAACTTTGAAGCTGTTTTGGGATGGTAGTTTTCTATATCGGTTTGAATTTAAAAATTCATCATTCTGTAATTCCAGAATCAGTAGTCAGAATTGGATTAAATTCAATCATTTTGTATGGGACCATACATCCTTTAATTTGAATTTTTGATTTTTGAAATTCGATTTGGCCTTTTTTGAGAAAACGATTGAGCTTTGAGAAACGATTCGATACTTGGATCTGGAATTCGAAAATCGGTGTAGTCGAAGTCAGTTGAATTCACCTGAGGAGCTGTATACCAAAGTAGCAAATGTAACTTATTGAACTTTCAAGATGTTTTACAATTGATTTAGAAATGTTATTTATGTTAGACATGTTTAGAAATATATATATTAAAATTGGTTGTGCAACTTATCACTGTTAAGTTTCACAATACTACCGAAAAAATCAGTGTAGAACAGCTTTAAGTACATCTAAAACAATTGTGCAGTAAATCACCAACTTATTAATGTTTCACAAGAAGCTCTACAAAAAATTTCACATCGTCATGTAAAACGGGAGTAACTATAACAATTGTGCAACTTATCAAAAACTTTCCAAACGGCTGTCATAATTGTACCGGGCACAATATACGTCGAAATTGCTATAAATCTCTTGTGTAAGAAAAATTAGTGAAATGATTGATGCTCTCCGCAAGGCAAAAAATGCTAAGCCGAATTGATAACCTTCCTGTAAAAAATATATTTCGGCAGAGTCCGCATTGTTTTGGCTGCCCCATGAATTTTTAGTTCAGTGTGCGCAGTTTTCTTCAGTTTTAGAAAAACATTGATATTAAATTCAAAACTTGCAACAAAGTTGTGCAAGATGTTTGAATTATCATAAAAGTTGCAGGAATACAACGTTATATACGCAATGAAAACAAAAATCAATCAAATAATTTGTATTCGGTTTTCACCTCGCGAAAAAAAAAAAGCAGACCCGACATCACTTTTCAAAGATATTTAACGAAAAGTTAATTTCATCATAGTTACTCCCATAGATATGTATTACCGCTTGAGCAACTTGTTTTTCATCTCCAGCACACGGACTTGCCAAAATAATACCTACAGTGCGTATCAAAAACGTCGGGCCCTCTGAGATAAATGACTATACTGTATTGTTGTTTAATTCAACTAGAAGATTAAAACTGATAAAAAACAAAACGTAGAGAATTTCTTTCCGAAATATTAACATGGTAATGTTTCCTGTTATTTAGATAATATATGTCATTACGTTGGGTGAACCATTTTCTATTCAACTCACTGTTACAATCGATGCCGTATTGGAAAATATTAAAGAAAAAATCATTTCGAGATTTTTCAGGTTTAATAGCAGATTAGTTTGATCAAAATCGTCTGAGAATTTTAAAGAATGTTTGAATACAAGTATTTTAAACATCATTCCGATGATTCTCATTAAAAATAATAGACTGTTATTTTCACAGAAATTTCTGTACAATCACCAAAACACGTTAATTTAAAGGCGCTTGAAAATTTCGGGCGCACGGATACATGTTTCGCCTCAAAAATCCAGTTCGTTGTCGATTTTTCATTTACAAAAACACAAAGGATTAATTCTAAAACATATATGCATTGTAATTTTTCTTGTGCAGATTATTTTACAAGATTCATGTTTGTGTTGAGAGCAGTTGTATTGAAAATCAAATGTGAAACTTATTTATAAGAAATTATGTTTGTTATGTTTTTGTAAACATCATTCCATTTCTTGTTTACATTACGTAGTAGATTGCACGAGTTTCACAATTGTTTCTCCGCTGATTTTATTACTACCTTTTCGATGAGATCGACGCATGAGTTTTTGTATCAGTTGCACAATCGTTGTGAATAAATGTTCGTAATAACAGATGAACTTGAAAGTATGTTGCACAACACAGAAAAATTGCGGCCTTTGCAATAACACAACAGTTACTAGAATAGTGATATAAACTAACTTGATAAATTGCACAGTAAGTAGAAATATACAGGACAGCAACTTAACATGCTACTTGGGTAGTTTACATTTGATTCAAAATGTTCGAAAGTCGAATTCAATTTTTGGGTACCTTTCGAATCGAAAACTGAATACCACAAAAACTGAAATAAGTTTATTTGGGTATCGACTATCCAAATTTGCAAGCCCGATAAACCTGATTAATTTATTTGAAATAGACATTTTTATACTAATCACCCTGTATCTCCGAAACCGGAAGTGACTAAAAAGTAAGATGTTTAATAGGATTTTAAGACCTCTCATTTGAATTATAGATGATTCTTAGATTTCATTTGAATCTTAGATCGGTTAAGCCATCTACGAGAAAAATGAACAGCATTATTGTAATTTCGTTTCACATATCATCCTGTGGCTGCGCAATCAGAAGTCGGATCCAAACGTAATTCAGGAACCTTGTTTGGGAGTTTACTACTTTTCATATGAATCTGAATTTGTAGAAAACGGTTAAGCCATCTCCGAGAAAATTGAGTGAAACTATTTGTCACTGAAACTATTTGTAATCTCGACGAACTGATTCGAATGGTATATGGGTGTTAAGTTCTTCTAGCATTTATTGCTGTAAGTAGCTTAAATCAATATAATTTTGGAATCGCTTTCAACTCGAAAATGCTGCCATCATCTGGTTTACATATGGCATATTCGAACGATTATGTTACCAAAAACGAACCGTGTTAAAATCGGTCCGAGGCTAATTGTCATGAAAAATTATGCTGTACATAGTCTTTTTGGTATTTAGAAACAATTGTATGTAACAGTATAAAAAATCGTATTTCACGTTGCTCCCAAGGCTTGTTGGATAGCTATTGCCGTGCGAAATCTAAGTCTGAAAACATATTCTGTTTTCAAGGTCAATTGTGACAGATATTGACAATTGAAAATTTTGACATAAAACTTTATATAACTCAAAAAGTAAATATCCGATCTCAAAACAATTCAATACTGTTCAGGATGACTGGGAGACCTGTCATTTGCGACTAGTTTGATCTAAATTGGTCCAGCCATATCTGAGATCTCGACCTCTTCGTTGACAACACACATACAGACCCACACACATACACACACGGTCATTTGCTCAGTTCGTTGAGCTGAATCAATTGAAACTATTAGCAAAATTCGATCGTCCCATGTCAAAGGGGCTTAACGGCAAATAATAGTTTCTGCCTTTCTCATATAGAAAGGTTATGCAATCACTGTGAAAACCGACATTTGAGCCGAGGACCGGAGGGCCGAGTGTCATATACCATTCGACTCAGTTCGTCGAGTACGCAAAATGTCTGTGTGTATGTAACGTTTTTTTGCACTAACTTTTCTCGAAAATGGCTGAACCTATTTTCACAAACTTAGATTCAAATGAAAGGTCTTGTGGTTCCATACAAAATTCCTGAATATTATTTGGATCCGACTTCCGGTTCCAGAGTTATGGGGTAAAATGTGAAAAAAAAAAAAACTAAAATATGTGTTCAAACTCAGTTTTAAATGAAAGGTTCTGTGGTCCCATACGTAATTCCTGAATTTCATCCGGATCAGATTACCGGATCCGGAAATATAGGGTAAAATATATTAAAAATTTTATACCATCACTGAAAAGGACTAAAAACCATAAAAAGTTTTCTAGATCGACCTCAAATTTTCTCCAATGATAGTTTTTATCAGTAGACGGTAAAACAAACCGATTTCGGTTTTTCTTTTAAGAATCGAAGAAAATTGTTTTGAAGAATACCACAGTATTATATATAATAGTATGATTGATATGAGAAAGGCATCATTACACCACCAGGTGGATTAAAACAGGTTTTTTATTTACCTTTCTTTCGAGAATTATTGAATAGATTTTATATTTGTCGCTCGCATAACTCTCCAGCCAGATTCACGAACTTTCAGTATCCAAGCTCATCAAAGTTGTAAACCAGTCATGAATTCACATCATTATAGTCTCAGTACAAGCTTTAAAAAATGTTTCGATAACTGATCAGGCCAATTCATTCATTCCCTCGTTCATTCTAACCACGTGCTTCCGAGTGGCGCAATTCACGCTCTCAGCGGTGCGCGTGGAGCTTTTTTCCCATAACGCACTACGCAAAACAAGCGTCTTTGGAGCCGCTTCAACAACGTCACACTCGTTTGGCTATCAGTCCGGTATCGGAAAGCAGTTGAGCCGCAATCGTTCCCGCGACCAGACGTGTTTGCCTCAGACTTCTACTGCTGTACTGCTTTGAAGAGCGCGAATCGAGTGTTGGTGAGATAAATTTGGTGTGGTTATCTGGACAAGGTGCCGCCTCGTTATCAGCCGATGATGTTTGCCTGAATTCGCGATAAGTGGTTTGTCAAAGTAAAGTTCTGTGCGGTTCTCGATACTGTCGATTCGTGTGATGAGTGAGGTGTGGTTTACGAAAGCCCACTGCAAATAGTTTGAAAACTTTGTATTAGCCTAATAAGTGCAAGAAGTGTTTGGAAGGTCCGGTTTAAAGTTTATTCTTTAAAATCACCGCTCTATCAATAAAGAAAGTATTTACCAAGTGAAATTGGCATTGAACGACCATTGAATTAAAACCCAACAAATCACCTTAATCCAATGTTTGGATCAAGTTTTTTGTCCTCAATCACGAGAGTTGTTGGCGACAAGCGCAAAGAAGTTGTAGCGGCGGTTGTGAGTCATTCCGAAAAAAAACACAAAACAAGAAAACTTACCGGCAAAGAAAAATGAAACAAGCTTGACATGCGAGGACAGCAAATAACTTGTTGCATGTTTATCCTATTGGCTGAAGGATTCCGGATTATGATTCATTGCGTGATGATTGGCACATAAATCGGAATGAAAGTTCGAATCAAAGTAGTGAGGATTGGTGAGCTTAGATTCAATTCATAGCACAGACAGTATTGTTACATAACTAAAAATTTTGGGATACTTTTAAATTTTGTCCTGTTGACTTTTCAACAACCAACATTAACAAGCGAGTCAAAATATTGACATTGTTACAAACAATCAATCCATTTTTTTAGGGGAGTAGTGAGAAAAGTGTTGGTGATGATTTGAATATAACTGACACGGGCTCAGTCTGCTAGTGACAGATTTGTGAAAATTATTTAGGGCCGAAGAACAGTTGATAACTTCCTCGAGTTTTTCTCGACCGCTTCGATAAATGTTTTGCCGAACTGTAGTTTCCTAATTGTTGATAAAGATGAAACATTCGAAACCGATAATGTTCAGTGAAACATTGCTTTACAGTCCGAAAGCATTCTGTTCCAAGAATAAACAAGTGCGGCATTTTCGGGTGTAATATAAATGTTGATTTCAATTAATTTTTTACAGTGAAAAATACATTGAAAAAGCTTCAGCGTAACAAATTAATAAACAGCCACCACCACCACCATTGAGAATGGGCTGGGACATTCGAAGCTTGTTTTTAGATGAGAATATTAGTTTTCAGGTGAAAGGGGATGGCAAATCTTCTGAATTTCCCGTGATAGGAGCCTCGTTTTGTCAAAAGATATTTCGGAAAGTTTTCTCTAATTGCGATAGTAAGGATTGTAAATGTGTTCTTCACGATGGCCAAAACATTTTCAAGTTGAAGAGATTGGAAGAGACAGTCCAAAGTGGTGGTTCCATTTTTCTCCTTCCAGGCACAACAGAAAAGGTTTTGACACTTCTTATCATTGTTGTCTTGAAGGACCACATTTTGGTAATTATGTTCAAACATCCTAACGGCTAACTTCATAAAGATACGTTTATTAGTCTTAAACATTTCCAATGTGTTCAAATTTTGTGTGGAAAACTCCTAGCAACCAAACTCTTGCTTTGAACAGCTCCCGCAGATATTTTCTTTGACTGGATGTAGGACAGTATACTGAATCGTTTCCCAACCAGACACGCTTCACTCTAAACCTCTCACTTTATTTGAGAAAATACGTTTCGACCTATAGTGATCTTTATGCTCTTCTACCCAGCTCAGGCATTTTTTGATATTGGTTGGAGTAAGTAGAGATTTCGAGCTTGTAGAACGGTATTGCAACTTTGGCGTGTCCTTTTCTGAGAAATTTCACAATGACTTGACGCGAAGTAAATAAGTAAGTAAGGTTATTCCTTGGCATCTACGAGCCTCTAAAACAAAGTCCTGGCATTACATACCTTTTGTGGAATTTGACATTTCTCAGTTTCAACAGACTTCGCTGCCGATTCTTAGCGTTCAGAATCATACGAGCCTCTACGGTTATTTAATAACTTTAGCTGCCACAGAATACAAAACATTCTGCCACTGGCATGTTTCTTTCTCACTTTCGAACATAGATAATCATTCGTATTAGATTGTTGATTAATGCAACTTTCTTTGTTTCGCTTCCATAATTTTAACGGTTAATTTATACTGCAGTACGACTTATTGACGGTAAACGTATTCTACCATATAAATAATAACACGGAACAAACACGGTTTGGTTTTATATATTTAAATACTAAGTAGAGGTAAACCTATCAGAAACTTTTTAAAATATTTTAATGGTTCCAAAAAGATCCGCTTTGCGTAATTTATTCAATGTTTATAACTGATGATTTTGTTTGTTATCATTTACACCAGAACCGAAATGGTGAGCCAGGACTAAGTTCTAGAACTGGATTCAATAACTTAATTAGAAATCTGGGACACGTTCAGAATTCAGTAGAAAAATTCAGGCTCGGAATCTAAATCTAGAAATCAGGTCATAAATTTAGTTCTAGAATTATGGAGCTGAACTTATTCTCAGAATCCATGTTCCGAATTACGTTCTAGAACTGAAGACTTGAATTCCAAACCTTAAATTAAATCAAAAGTGTGGATTCGAGTCCCAAAATCAAGTTCCAAAATATAGTCAACAAACTAGTACAAAAATCCAAAATTAGGATTCAGTTCCAGAGTCATAGTTTTTAATTCTGAACCTGTAATCTGGAACTAAATTCTGAAATGGAAGTCTGAAAATAAATTCTGAATAACCTGAAATTAAGGGCTGAGGCCAGTAGGTCGCGTAAAACCACGTGGCTCGCTCTGCGTATTACGTTTATCTCCATGCTCTCTCGCAAATGTGCAAAATGACTCTCGATGTGGCCGGGTTGCCAAGAAAGTTTTGATATTTACGGTTACAAGCTGGACTACATCACATAAAATCCAAGAAAGCTACCGCAGCCTTTTTGAGCCGATTTTATTTCTCTCTCATGTTCCGTTACCAGGGAACTAAAATGACGCCGCCATAGAAATCGACTTACCTTCACAAAAATAACATTCACTTCATTTTTATTGCGACAGCATATATTTTTTATGCACTAATCGCATCTAAATTAAATTATTTAGACATTGTTAAGATAGATTTTTGATCCATGCTTTGGAAGGCGAGATATTCAATGAACAAGTTGAAAGTTGCCGTTTTCAGCTATGCAATTCTTCCTTTAAAAAATGACTATCTCGACCACTAAAGTCAATGAATCATTCTGAAATTTCCACAGAATATTCTAAACTTATTTCCTGAGAGATTGTCACTTGGGTTTTTCATATTCGTCACCGTTGAAGCGTGAAAATAGCCCTCTAAAATGCCCTAAAACACACTGGCCTCAGCCCTTAAGGTGAAATGTAGCGGAATACATGAATCGCGTTATTCAAAAACTATACCGATTTTCGAAAAACCAAAACCCCTTAAGTTTTCGAAATCAAATTTAACACAACTAAGTATTATTAGAATTTTGAAATTTTGCTTTGCCGAGCAGTAATTGGTTTTTGAAATGTATAAACGGTTACTGTTCCGTTTCACGGGGATGGTTTTAGAACTGAAACGTAGTGTTTGTAGCAGAATTTCACAAAGAGTCTGAAAATGCAACTCAGAATAATAAAATTTTAGCCAAAACAACCCAAATTTGAAAAAGTTTACATAAACTTTTTCGCATTTTTTTTTATTGCTTGCGCGCTACTGTTTCGTATTGAGGTGGTGTGAGAAATGCACGGTGGACTCGGTGGCATTATATCGTGAGCAAAAACTACATATCAAATAATGACACGAATTTATACAGCATTGGATTTTGTGTTGATATGAAAACGAGTTGAATACAATAAAATGGGTATTGTAAGAAGTCATGTAATTTCTAAGTAACTGTCTTTTATAATGTTTAAAATGTTCAACTCTGTTAAGCTCAATGCACTGATGTTGCTGAAGCAATAATGCTTGGCTGTGTAATATCATATAATAGGTATTATTTTAGATTGTAGCAATTTTTATACCAAAACTAAAACTTCAACCTTGACAGGCTACTGAATGCAAAGAATACAAACCAAGTAGTATTGTTCATGTAGAATATTTGAAAATATAACTTTTATATAGCCTGTGAAACAATGTGGCCTGGTGAACTACTGGCAAAGATATCGAAAATACTTGAATATTCTCTTGTCTTCAATCGTTCTTTTGAAGAAGAATCCATACTTTCTACTAAACTCAGGCAAGGAGTGTGTCGAAAATAAGCTATCCACAAATTTTTCTTTAAATTATGATAAAAAACGATATTTTATTCAAACTAAAAATTGATCCTTCATTGTACGAGAGTAAACTGGAGCATAATGAAAACCGGATGAAATTTAAGTTGTTTCTTCACGAATTTTCGAATTTTTGATCGAACGCTCTTCATCAAGTTCCGGACAAGTGTTGCATCGCATTTTTTTGGACGTTAGAGCCCAATTTTTTTAAACTCCTGCATGTTCACAGCTGCCTTACCAGTCTTCTTGAATACCCTCTTCACGATTGCCCAGTATCGTTCGATGGGTCGAAGCTGGGGCAATTTGGTGGATTGATATTTTTCTCAACGAAATTTATTGTACCCTTTTCCGCAAGCCAATTGAGAGTGGTTTTGGCATACTTCACTTTCTTTTCAATACGCGACAATTTGAAAACGCAGAATTTCAACCGCACAAACCAGTAAACAAACGAAAGCTGACAGCCAAACGCACAGCATTCTGTGATCTGAGCATAAAAATCATCACAAATACATGCGTACAACACAAATATATGTGGATAGCTTATTTTCGATACACTCCTTACTTAACTACTTTGAATTAAATTATTAGACCCCTGCTGAAAACTTAATATTTATCTGCACTGCAACATTGTTGTTAAAAGCATACGTGTATAGAAAAGAGGAAAAAAATACCGTTCTTGGCTCGCCGAATCCTATGGAGAATGTTTGAGACTTTATGAAATGCGAAATTTTTAAGCATGCTCTTATAACCAAGAAGGATCTGATTCGTATACACAATAAAACCTCAAAAATAGCAGTCGTGTCGACTGTCCTTACAAATTTATGAATTTCGTAAAATATCGTCCATCTACTGTAAACAATTATTTATAAAAAAGGTAATATTAGTTATCTCATAATTCAATTAACACTTACTAATTATGAACATTATGGCAAAAAGGTGATTTTTCAGTATGGGTCTTATAATATGGCCAGGAACTGTGAAAACAGATGGTTACTACATGCATTTATTTGTTTTCGCTTTCGAAATTTTCATCAAAACATCAACTCGGCGGAAAGATTCGTGTCGTAAAAATGACACATTTGATTGAATGATGCCTTTTGTAAAACTTTCGTCAGTAACAAACATTCATAATGAAATGACGATCCGCTTCTCTATCCACCTAATAGTGTGATGATGCCTCACTTTGGTCATTTGAATAGTATCGCTACAACATTCTCTTCGTTGAACTAGTTCGGATGATTAGGGAAAAAAACAAGTGTTCCTTACTGCTTATGTCGTTTAATCAGTAACATTTTCGGTATCGAAATAAATGCTCTCAAACGTCCGTTGCGTTACTCATTTGATCATATTAAAATATATAGTAATGTTAAATAGATATCAGTGAATCGAAAACTTGATCGAAAACCAGCATCGATGTAAATCTAAATTCGAATGCGTTGATATTTCAACGAATAAGACAGTATTTTAAAATTAACGCTTAGTGTCACTTCTAAAGAAAAATTGGAAAATAAAGAATTATGAAGTAATTTTATCATCAATTTTCTGCTTCAAATAAGTGTATAAGAAATTATGTAAATTCATAAAATGTTTTCATCCATGCATGGGTCCATTTACGCCATGTGTAATTTTCAAATTTTTCAAGAGGGGATGGCTAATGTCAGAGGCATGACTGGAGGACGTGAATACGAATAAATCTGACATGCTTCTTTCACACTTCCGAATGTCAATAATCGTTCGTATTAGTTGATTGATTTTGTGAATTTTAAAATTTTTAACTGCTTCACTACCGTTCATGAATTTCGTTCTAGAATTCTGAAACAGAACTCATTTTCAGAATTTAATTCTAGAGCTTAATTCTGAAGTTGAATTTCGTACCTGAATTAAGGAACTGAATTCAGTTCCAAAATTCAGTTTCAGAAGCTAGTTTCAGTTTCATAGATTTAGATATAACTTTTGAACCTGTATTCAAAACTGAAGCTGAATCCTAAACCCTAGATTTAGTACATAATTCAGGACAAGCAGATTTCAGGTCCTGATTTCAATTCTAAAATTCAGTTCTAGAATTCAGTTCCAGAATACAATCCAAGCGAGGGCTTATACCAAACGGAAGGTCTGGTGTTACTGTTGGTAAAGGTTTCCTATCACGACGCCCAGTTTCTTCTAATAACGCACAAGAAGAAATGATCGATTTTCGACCTAGTTTATCTTTCATACTCGTTCAGTCATCGGAACTGAGACTATCTCAAAATCGTCGCCCGAGTACGAAAGAAGCAAGCAAACATGATAAGTTTTACTCATATGTGTTTTAGTTATTGGACAATTCAACCGTAAATGACATATTTTCTCTGAAATTTAATTTTTGTATTTTTTGTTTTGGCTCAAATTTTTTATAAGCTTGATTCATGGCCAAACTAAACAATTTGCATCATCAATTGCCCTTTTTACTGTAGCCTTACTTTTGAGAAGGGATTAAACGAAAATTCCCTTAAAATTTACAATTATATAAGTTTCACAAACGGTGGGTACGATCGATTTGGTGTCTTCTGCAAATGTTTTAGGTTTTTATAAGGACTATGTAAATTCAATTTTCAATTAAAGAGGTCATTCTCCTCTTCGGGCCAGAAAAACTTCCTGTTACAAAGATAGGTATCTCGAGAACGGTAGCATATACATAAATTTTTTGACACATAGTCTTAATTGGAAATTTAGCGTTCTTCCTTAAAATTGTTGAACAATAAATAAAAAAAAATTTCATGATTTTAAAAAGTGTACATTATTTTAATAATTAAAATATTATTTCTCCATTCTATAAACTTGACAGTATTTCACTTTGGACTTCAGCTACAACATACCTTATGATCAAAATAGAACCGGAATTTTATTAAAAACGCAAAATTTCAATTTTTAATAAATTTCTTTATTATCGCCTTCAAAGTACTCTCCTCCTGCGGCAATACATGCATGCCAACGCTTGATCCAATTTTCCATACAAGTTTTATAGGCCGCCGAAGGTATGGCCTTTAGTTCACGCAGCGAATTCTCTTTTATGGTCTCTATGGTCTTAAAACGCGTTCCCCGCAATGGCAATTTGAGTCTGGGGGAGAGTCACACGGGGCCATATCTGGAGAGTACGGTGCTTGGTTGATGATATTGGTTGAGTTTTTTGGCCAAAAACTGCCACATCAACACGACGCTGATTTTGAATGAAATTCAGCTTTTTTGGCACCAGCCGAGAAGCGACGCGTTTCAAACCCAAAACATCAGTTAAAATGTGTTCGGCTGATCCATAAGAGATTCCCAACAACACAGCAATCTCTCTAATCGGTACAGAATGATTTTGCAACACGATTTGCTTCGCCGATTCAATGTTTTCTTCAGTAACAGATGTTGTTGGGCGGCCAGGGATCTCATCATGATCCAACCTTGTACGACCACCTTTGAATCGTTTATACCACTCGTATGTCTGTGTTTTTCCTAGACACGATTCACCAAAGGCCATTTCTAACATTTTCAACGTTTCGGAACACTTAAATCCATTTGCAACACAAAATTTGATGCACACACGTTGTTCTAAATTTTCATCTATTATAAAAATCGCCACAAGAAAATTTTTCAACTTCTCTGTATAGACTCCAAACAAAAACTAATCGTGCGATATGCGTCAAAATTTGACAGAATGTGTATAAAAGTGTTGCCAACGTTGAGAGAATAAAAGTTTACCGATTGGACAAGCGCGGGTATTTTAAAATGAAAATTCCGATTCTTTTTTGATCATAAGGTATCGAAAAATATTATTTTTTCAACAGTGTTAAATTTTGTTTCATAGTCCTTATAATTTCTTAAAATATTGCAGAAGACACCAAATCGATCGGACCCACCGTTTCTGAAACATATATTAATGAAAATGTGAAAATGGCAAACTTATGATGCAAATTATCACTTTTGATCATAAGGAATGCATATGCAAAATTTGAGCCACATAAAAAAAATCAAGAAAAAATCGACCTTCGATTTCGTATGGAATTGCTCTATTTATGGTTATCTTTCACTTTTGAAAATTTTATCTTAAATTGCTGATCATATTTCTGCTGTCATGAGAATTATGTTGCTGCGTTTAGTACAATTCGAAATATTCACGATTAAGTTCTACCCATTCTTGCACAGGGTAAATTTTGAAAAGTCCCATATTTAAGTAAGTCGTTTTCACCTCAAAAAAATTATTTTATAGGTGACCTAACCCCTCATACGATACAATTCATAGTAAACAAATATGTGCTTCTGTGGCTCAGTCGACTAACGGACATACTTCGTGATCCAATGATTCGCGGTTGAAATCACCGCTGTCACTATCAGTATTTATTTTCTTTTTTCTATTACAATGAATATTGTGTCATGGAATTTTCCCAACACACGATCTATTGCATGTTCTTGTACGTAAATTTGCGTGAACTGCGACGCTCCATTTATTTGCATATGTTTTTTTTTTTTGAATATCAAGGGAAACCTATTGAGAATTTGTGAATTTTTTGTGTCTAAGATAAGATGCATTTTCCATATAAGTAATTTCTGTAATACACATTGAAAGTTTCAAAATTTAGATACAATTCCACTCAATTCGTTTCTCTGATCATATTCGCAAACAAAATATCTTGTTTCAATTATCGTTCAGGGGTTTTGGTACCTCGTGGGTAACCAGTTTGTACGAAGTGAACTTGACTTTCAATATTTGGTTGAATAGAAAACTTTAAATATTAAATATAAATTTCTTGACCGTGAAACAGAAGAAAACTTTTAGGAAGTTTGTTGTTTTCTTAAGATCGGTTATTTTAAATGGTTGGGCAAGAAATTTCGCCAAACCTCAACGGAAGAAATAATTGGGCGCGATATGTTCATGATCTAAAAATTCAAAAACTCAATTCTAGATGATCAAGACTAACGCCAACATTACTTTACCTCACATGTCAAGCACAATAAGAAATGACTCATAATCGGTAGGAAAACGGAACGGAATGTTCGGAGTCTGGCTCAACCGTTCACATGCGCGGACAGTTTGATTGATGTGTAATTAATTGTTTTCTACTTTGCCGTATAGTACAGAACACCCCAACACAATGACTTCCTTACTTCCTTAAGTTACCGAAGACCGTTCGTCACCGAGAGCAACCAGATGAAGTAATAAGCGAGTGCTAAAAAGTGAAATCCAAAAACAAACAACGCACAACGGCAACCGTCGTCAGTCGTCATACGTTGAATCCAAACAAAAAACAGCAGCAAAACGTGATGATGAAGCCATCGACAGTGTCTGTGATATTAGCGTTCCTATCGCTCCAGTTCGTGATTACCGCGGACGGATTCAATCTGTCCCCGCAGCCCAACTATGTGTTCAAAGAACCCCCGCTGCAGCATTACACCGGAAAAGTGCGTTCGTCGCTGTTCGGATTCGCACTCACTTTGAGGCCTGGCGGGTAAGTTCTGGTTCCATTCTTTCCATTCTACCAAACTCTAACTCTTGCAAAAATAAAAAGTATGACTAATGACAACAACGCATCATTTTTCTCTTGTCACGAAAGACGCTCCTCTTGAAATGTTCGTCATTTTCTGAGAATCGGAATTCGTTGCATTCTTGCTGTCATGTGTCCGTTTGACTGACAGACTCAACAGGTGACACAACTATTGGTCGCAGATTGACTCATCTTTTCGCAGTACAATTTCGTGGGACTGTATGATAGATAAACTTCACGCCTCGGAACAAACAACGCCCGTATGAGGTTATCAGGGTACTTATCGTTCTCGGTTACAAGAACTCAGAAAACCATCCCTCGGTTCAGGCTGTGCACATTCGGTCATATCTTTGTTGGCGTTGCAATTTGCACTTCCTTCTGTCCTCAGCTGGTGACGATAGATAAGCGGAAATACTATAGTGCATAATGTGTGTGTGTAAGTGTTTATTTTGATGGAAGTTACGCACGACTGTCGCTTATCATTTCGCACAGATGACGAAGCGTCTTGAGATGTTGATCGGTTGTGGCAAGCGTTTAAGGAATGGTTGAAGTATTTTTCACTAAGATCTTACTACAATTTTAATCCAATACGGGTAAGGGAAGGTATTTACCCTTCTGGATGATGATAGAATCCATGTTTCATAAACTTACTGATCGATAATGTTCTACTTCACTTCGGGAACGATGATCATGTAGTGCTTTGAGATATAATATTTGCAGCATTTTAGTGCGTCTCATCACAAAGCCGACTTGATAGCTCCTAACGAACTCGATTTTGATGAAAAACTTATAGTAGGCAATGTTAGAATCCTAATCGCGAGATTGACGTAGGACTGCTGTCGACAAGTGGCAGATCACTTTAAATATGCACACAATGCAATTTTGGTACATTGTTTTACTAACAAATTATCCATTTCAAGTGAAATCTCATTAGATCTTCGTAAAATGCTCAGTATTCTAAAAAGAACCGAAGGTTACCATTTCTTAAACTTTCAACCCAGTTGACAATTATTTCCACGAGTAAAATTTCGAAAAAAATCGGTTGCCTCTCATTTGGCGAACGGCGCACAAAGTATATCTGTCACTGTCACGCTAACATTCCGCACCGAGTCGTGGCATCCATGAAGTTGGACGTCGTATGGATTAGTGATGACACTTATTTTGATTGAAATTCGATTCTATAAAATCAAATTAATGTATGTGAGGAAATGCAATTAACTCATTGCTTGATTCTATGCCGAGACACTGAAAATAGTGAGGAACTAAATGATTTTATCATAATTGGGGATTATAACACTAATGACTCTTAGAACTGTCGATTTGAAGATGTATTCCCTCCGTTGTTTTCATACTTTGATGAATTTTTCGCATTTGTTTGATGCGAAAGCCGCATTGCGAACGGAGCGAACGATGAACATAATAGATCAAAAGATCAAAAGAGCGGTTTTGACGGCTAAAAAAAATACGGCATATAGAATTCTGAAATCGATTGCTTCATTTCAGATTATCATTTTTCATTTTTCGGACCAATTAAATGTATTTTTTCTATTACTCACACGCAAACGACCAGCAGCTGCTGAGTGATGCAATCACGGGATTCATTTTAGGCTTTCAGAATGGTGTATTTTTTGAGATATTGAACGCTGTTCGAAGCATTTTGATCGAATACGAAGCAACCAAATGCTGGCTTTATCTGCACATATCTTGCATCTACACACAGCTAATTAAACTATTCTTGATTTTCACTAAACTGATGATTTTTACCTTCGATATGCCGCAGTGCCGATTGATTTCAAAATGAACCGATTTTGGTTGAGAGCTTTCTTTTTACGTGATTTTGTTTGTAGCTTTTTCACAAATGAGCGGTCCAACGACAACAAAAATAGCAACATACAAAATTTTGATGTCTATTATTTCATTTCGGATTTGCATTTTTCATTGAAAGAAACTACCAATATGCTGTACGGGATTTCTGGTATTCAGAAGGGCCTATTTGTGGAATTCTTTACGACATTAAACACTGTTCGGAACAAATCAAATTATTCTAGATTTGCACTAAACTGATGATTTTCACCCTTGATTTGCAAAGATGTAATTTAAATTTATAGATTTGGTATTTTTTTCACTAATTAAGCAATGTTTTCATAATAACCGTGGTAGCACATGGATCAATAAGTCGCGAGACTAAAGCAGAGATGACCCTCGTAGTAAACCAGTAACCACGTTTTTCTAGAGTACTAACCTTTGCTTGAAACGGGTCAAAGTTTTAAGTCGATCCGACCAGAAACAGCTGAGTTATCGAGGTTGGAGTAAAGTCGTTTTGTAGTTTGTTTAAAAAATGGAAAAAACGTGGTTTCGTGTTTTGATAAAACATTGTTTTTTAATGGGTAAAAACACCGTGCAAGCGAAACAATGGATTGAAAAATGTTATCCGGACTTTTGTCCATCAAAAGCAACGATTTGTCGGTGGTTCGCCGAGTTTAAACGTGGTCGTACCGACACAAATGACGCGGAACGCTCGGGTAGACCTGTGGAAGCCGTTACACCGGAAAATGTGAGTGAAGTGACAAAAATTATAATGAAAGATCGTAAAGTGAAGCTCCGTGAGATTGCTGAGATGACACAGATATCATATGGAAGTGTATTTACTATCCTTCATGAAAATTTGAGCATGAAAAAGGTCCCCCCCCCCCATACTCGCCAGATTTAGCCCCCAGTGACTACTGGATCTTTGCTGATCTTAAAAAAATGCTCAAGGGAAAAAGATTTGGCTCAAATGAGAAGGTCATCGCTGAAACTGAAGCTTATTTTGAAGCGAAAGATAAATATTCTTATAAACATGGTATTGAAAATTTGGAAAAACGTTGGAACCATTGTATCACCCTAAAAGGTGATTATGTTTTGCAAAAAAATGTTGTTTCCATTGTTAGTCTCGGGACTTATTGATCCATGTGTTATCAACATCAAGCTTACACCTTCTTTCATTCGTTTTTATGAAAAAATTAGAAAAAATACTTGAACAGAGAAAAAGTTATCAGGAAATCAAATCTGGAGTAACTTCGTTATACTTTCGTTTTGTGAGGTTTTGAAAAAGGAACCCAGGTGAGCATAGTGAAGAAAGACGTAGTCCTACGTCAACACGATGAAATCTAGATAATTTTTGCGATATCATAGATCGTAGCTGTTCAGCTTCCTACATTTTGACAATCTGATAGTTAGGCGCAGACAAATGGTTTAACGAGCTTATCAAATATCATGTTATTTTTGAGCTATTAAATGGCATCTATAATTTCGTTTGTTACGGAGACTGATTGGTTCTATTCATCTCCTATACCATCAAAGGCATTTTTTTTCTTTTTATTAGTTGGCCATTTTTGCCCGCACATTCCTAACAGCTTAGATTACTTCAACAAAGGGCGACTTTGGATCCATTGGGATTACTTCCTTAAAATGCAATTATTGAATATTGCATTTTTTATTTGAGTCTCATTGATGCATACAAGTTTTACAGAAAGATGATTAAAAATATCATGTGATTTTACATAATAAACAATGGACATAGATGGTAGCAGTTCACGAATAAATTTTTTTAATTTAAAAGATATTTTTATTCAGGCTTATTTGCGTATAAGCTTTACGTTGCCGATTGAGCAGATTTTTTAAATAAAAAAAAACTTTGTATTGGATCTCGTTGTCACCCTTTTTCTAGAGGGAGAGAAGCTTCCATTTCCCTCCTGCGAGGATTGAGGGGCACTTTGTAGTTCACGAATGTTTAGCCAATGTAGAATATTCTGATTTGAAATTACATGACTTGAAATTCAAATTTTGTAGTGACAGTTACTTGAACCGAGAACCATTAGATCACACGTCCGTTAATCAACTGAACCACAGAAGTACATATCTGCTTGATAGTGTATGGGGCTGCAATTATAAAACATGCTCTGCTTCCTACTGGTCTAATTCGCAAGTATGAGGAGTTCCATTCGCGGAAATTCATTCTTTTAGTGAATTTGAAGGATGCATTCAAACGATTGCTTTTAACGTCAGATCCTGTAATAGCATTATCGAACAGAGTAACTACCAACCGAACCAAGTGAACTTAATCTACCCGATCATGCAGCTTAATTAGTTTCAGCACGTTAGAAGATAAAACTATCTTATTTTTAAATAAAGCTAATAAAAATCTTACATGATAAAGCCTTTTTCAATGAAAAAACCCCAACCCAAGATACTCAAAAGTGTTTTCAATACAATTCATTAAACGGATTTATTTCATTTGCCTCAATTTTATGGCGTTTTCGTTTTTAATTTGCAATACACCGAAAAAAAAATGACGAAAACATAAACAGTAACCATTGACTACAATAAACGATTCCATTGCACAGAGCTACACCAAACTTTTGATGAGTGCTACACCAGTGGTATTGGTGCAGAAAAAGTGTAGCACTGGTGTAGTTCAATTGGTAAAAACGAACGGTTTCAGTGCAACTTTCGCTACACCATTTAAAAACGAAAACGACACTAGATAAAGAAGTTCAAAAATAACCTGTTTTTGAACTTCTTTGGATCAGAAAATGCTACCTGTCATAAAATGTCATGTTGGTAATATCAGAGACATAACTGAATGACCTGAATACGAACAAAACTAACATGCTTTTCTGCAATTCGGAATTTTCTTCTCTAGTTTAAGCAAGTTCTATATCTATTTATTATAAAAGCCTTTCTTAATGCACCTAGTGGTGTGATAATGCTTTTATCTTCAAAACAGTCTCATGAAAATATTTTTTGTCTTATTATTAAACAATTTCTGACATTAATTTGGGCTCGTTTTTGAAACCAATTAATTCAGATTAATTTGAGTTGTTCACAAAAGCATGCTTCAGTGTTTATATCACATACTCGGCATCATTTCTTAAACCAAGCGCTTAGCATTTGCGGTGCCTATTCGAATGAGAAGAAAGATGCTATTCTAAAAAAACGCAGCTATTCTATTTTATCGCAGTGCATCGTCGTTTGAAGTGAAATTTTCATAGATCTTGAAAAATTCATTATTTTCATGGAATTTCCGAAATTGAATAATTTTTTTTTGATGCCAAAAGTTTTGAAATTACGTGTAACGTCGAGATTTAGTGTCATCTCGAAATAAATTGTTGTTGATAAAATCGACTTTCTGGGACTTTTTTAAATCCTTGAAAATCGATAATGTCAGAACATTTCCTTGCTGTGCTGTACCTGCTGCATAATTAAAGGCGCTTTCCTGCACATACAATGAGTTTGGAGAAAAATTGTGCAAAGTGCAGTCTGATTATCGCAGGCATCGATTTCGTTGTGTGCAGAGGCTACTGTGGACGCATGTTTCATATGGCATGCTCTGGAGTATCCCGCGCTCTTTTGGGCTATTTCTCATCACATCGAAAAAATTTATTCTGGATGTGTGATGATTGCGCCAATTTGTTTGAAAACTCGCATCTCCGTTCTATAACGAAATTGGCAGATGAAAATCCACCGTTGGTGTCGCTCACGGAAGCAATTAATGGTTTACAAAACGAAATTAAATCATTATCGAAACCTCCATTGACTCCCACAACGTTCAATAAGCGCTGGCCATTCATCGAGGGTCGCCGTCCAGCCAAAAGACCTCGTGGACCAGATTTGGAACAAAAAGCTTCAGAATGCCAATCTGGATCGAAGCAGATTGGAGAGAACGTTGTTTGTGTTCCAGTTTGTGAACAACCACCTGACAAGTTTTGGCTATATTTGTCACGTATACGTCCAGACGTCACCAATGATGAGATTTCTGCTATGGTACGAGCTAATCTTGAAATGAACGAAGACCCAGTAGTCGTAAAACTGGTCGCTAAAGGTAGCGATGTTAGCAAAATGACCTTTGTATCGTTTAAAGTTGGCCTCGATCCTGCCTTACAAGTTATTGCCTTGGACCCTTCAACTTGGCCCCAAGGAATCTACTTCCGTCAATTCGAGGAGAAATCAACTCAAAAATTTTGGAAACCTTCTGCTGTTCATCCATCTCCAACGCCTGTTTCTTCGCAAGGAGGAATAACTCAGCAATAATTCAACGCAGCATACTGGGACGCACCGTAGATGATATTGTGGAAGCCTCTGACCCCCCTGCCCCAGTCGTGCCATCGCTGCCAGCGTTCATCAGCCGTCCCGGTCCTGTGGGTAGGTGTGGTGAAGGGGGCTTCCAAACTACTCCTCTTGGCAAGTATCCGTCAGTTCCCAGATTTTCAAGCGCTGATTCGTCTTATCCCGTATTGCAGAATGATGTGGCTGACATCTGGGTATACTATCAAAATGTTCGAGGCTTGAGGACAAAAATTGACGATATTTTCTTAGCAACGAGTGACTGCAACTTCGATATTATCATTCTAACCGAGACTGGACTTGATAGCCGAATCAACTCGCAGCAGTTATTTGGGAACTCCTTTAATGTTTTCCGCTGCGACCGCAGCTCAGCGAATAGCGACAAAGTATCGTTTGGTGGAGTATTGATTGCTATTTCTCGAAAATATGCCAGCTCTATTATTGAAACGGTAAATGGAAACTGTCTTGAACAAGTGTGTGCGAGTACTACAGTACGGGGTAAAAAGTTACTTCTATGCGGTGTGTACATTCCCCCTGATAAAAGCCAAAACGTTGATGTGATCGATGCGCACATTTCAACTGTTTCGGAATTGTGCAGTAAAAGTTCTGCTAATGATATTGTTCTGGTGTGCGGTGATTTCAACCAGCCCCGCATTGTATGGAATCAACGGAATGAGGAAACACTCTCCTCTTGTTCTTCGTTGCTACCCGCTGCTGGCACGGCGTTGATTGACGGCATGGATTACCTAAATCTTTGTCAAGCTAACCAACACAGAAATCATCTCGGACGATTGCTTGATTTGGTTTTTTGTTCTTTGGAGCATCAATTAGTTGTTGATTGTAGTGTTGCTCCAATACTACCCGTCGACCCGCACCATCCGCCTTTAGTTATCACGTGGCCTACTAACGGCGAAGGCAACTCCTGTCACATGGAGTCCGTGAATGAATCCAGAACATTAAATTATAGGAAAATAGATTTTGCTGCTTTACTTGAATTCTTACAAAATGTTAACTGGAGAACACTGCAAGAAATCGGTAACGTAAATGAAATGGCATCCTTTTTCTGTGACACATTGATTCAATGGCTGAGTTCAAATTTACCTTTCGTTAAACGGCCAATGAGCCCACCTTGGACCACTGTACGGCTTCGTAGATTAAAACGTACCCGCAATATTTGGCAGCGCAGACATCGTCGCTGGCATAGCTCTGAAACAAAGCGAATGTTTAAAAGTTCCAGTGAAAATTATCGTAAATTAAACGCGGGGTTGTACAAAGCCTACGTTATGCGGATTCAAACTAATCTTCGTCGGAATCCTAAATATTTCTGGACTTTTGTAAACTCGAAACGCAAGTGCTCATCGATTCCTTCAAAAGTTTGTCTCGATGGTGTTGAATCCATGTCAACCTTGGACTCATGCGATCTGTTCGCAAAGTTCTTTGCTTCTGTGTTTGCTGAAAATACTGCCTCCGGTATCGAAGCGGAGACCGCCGCGGTGGATGTTCCTGAGAATATAGCGCACATTGACACATTTTTGATTACTCCCGTTATGATTGTTGCCGCAGCGAAAAAGTTAAAACGATCGTTTTCGCCCGGACCAGATGGTATTCCTTCTGTGGTGTATAGTCATTGTGCTCCTGTTTTAGCTGATCCTTTGTGCACTATATTTAACAAATCATTTGAGCAAGGAATTTTTCCAGTGACTTGGAAGCAGTCTTTTATGTTTCCTGTATACAAGAGCGGTGATCGTATTGACGTAAGGAATTACAGAGGCATAACGAATTTATCTGCTGCATCTAAGCTATTTGAAATAATTGTGAGCACTGAGGTACTTCTTCGTACAAAAAATTACATCTCTTCTGATCAGCATGGATTTATGCCAGGTCGTTCGGTCAGCACGAATCTCTTAGATTTCACTTCCACTTGTATCTCGAGTTTGGAAAAGAGAGTACAAGTTGATGCAGTATACACTGACCTTAAAGCAGCTTTCGATCGAATTGACCACCGAATACTTTTGTGCAAGATTTCGCGGCTGGGTGCAACACAAAAGTTTATTGAATGGCTTTGCTCTTACTTATGTGGTAGAGTTTTGCGAATAAAGCTAGGCTCCTGTGTATCATCTCCGTTTTCAAATCTATCTGGAGTTCCTCAAGGCAGTAATATGGGTCCACTTTTGTTTTTGCTGTTCTTCAATGATGCTGTTTCGCTGCTCGGTGTTGGTTGCAGATTAGTATATGCCGATGATTTGAAATTGTATCTTGAAGTTCGTTCTATCGACGACTGCATCCGGCTTCAAAATCTTCTTGATACATTCGTCGCCTGGTGTCATAGAAACTGGCTTATTGTCAGCATTGCAAAATGCCAGGTCATAACGTTCCACCGAATACTGAATCCAATTCGATTCGACTATGAAATTGATGGACTAAAACTCCAGAGAGTTGATCATGTTAATGATCTTGGTGTTTTGTTAGATGCTAAGCTTACCTTCAATCTACATCGTTCAACTATAATTTCAAAGGCAACACGGCAATTAGGTTTCATTGCGAAGATCGGGCGGGACTTCAAAGATCCGCATTGTTTGAAAGCGTTATATTGCTCCTTGGTTCGTCCTATACTGGAAAATGCTAGCCTAATTTGGAATCCGTATCAGCTGGTTTGGAATTTACGGATTGAACGCGTACAGAAAAGATTTGTTCGTCTTGCTCTAAGAAACCTCCCTTGGAGGAATCCGCTTGAGCTTCCACCGTATCCTGATCGCTGTCGACTGATCGGACTCGACTCATTAGAAAGACGCAGAAAAATTCAGCAAGCTGTTTTCGTGGCAAAACTGATGAACGGTGATATCGACTCTTCGAAGATTCTGTCTCAACTTGATTTCCGTGCTTCACAACGATCGCTGCGCTCCACCAGTTTACTGCAGCCGAGATTTCATCGAACGACGTTCGGGTATTACGAACCGATAACATCTTGTTTGAGGACGTTTGGCACTGTTGAACATCTCTTCGATTTTTGTGAACCAACTCACAAATTTTCGCAGAAAATACTACGTTCTACAATTTTATGACTTGACTGATACATATTCATTAAGACCATTTTATTGTCAGATGAATTTCATAATTATAAATAAATAAATAAATAAAAATTTTTTTTGAGATGACACTAAATCTCGACGTTTTATGCAATTCTACGACATTTGGGGTCAAAAAAATTTCGATTTCGTAAATCTCATCTTCCCCCTATGGTGATTTTCCTAAACCTTTACCGCCAGGTAGCACCCCTTTCCCATATTCGATTTAGCTCAAATTTTCCATGGGGACTTTTTTCGAGGTGCCTAAACTTTTCAACACTAGCGCTTTATGAAATTAGAGGTAATCCCAATATATTGGCACCCTTATTCAGTGCAAGCCAAAAGTTTGAATAAACTAAAAAAATAACATTTTTCAAGTTTATTTGTTTATATTTTATAATCAAGTCACATGAGTTTTTTTTTATTCAGCCTTGTACAGACATTGCACAGTGGTCCAGGAAGTAAAATTAGCAGGAAACAATTGTTTACACTTTTACTAATGGTCTTAGAGGATTGAAGTCTTCGACTCATTAGTTGCACAGTTGCAGTTTATTAAACTGCGTTTTTCGGCCATAGTGGTTTTAGGGTGGTCCTAAAACAAACCATGAATTGAAAAATTATTTCCAAATTTGTATGCGATAGAACAATGCATCCTTCTTTCCACAATAATTTAAAATAGTCAGTTTTAAGGAACTTTGTCGAAGATATTGGATGTGTATCTCTAACTGTTTTTATATTAGAGCGGTTTACATATCCTAAGTTAGGGTGCTTCTTAAAAATCAGTTTTTTCGATAACTTTTCCATTGGAATTTTCTAAATAAAGTAATGGTCTAAGAATAAATAAAGTAATGGGTCTCCGAGGCTCCGTTCAATATTCGGGTTCTCCAGCAATTCTAATACCTTTCTATAGCGAAAGGCAAGATATAAACAAACATATAAAATACATTTAAGTCGAATGGTACCAAAAATTTAGAATCATTGCATTTTTCGTGATACTGTAGGTGAAGTGATTGTTACGAACGACGTATTGTACATGTAAAAAAACAAATTAAACCAAATATTCTCAATTTATAAACCAAGAGATTCGTTATTTTGAACTTTCAGGGGTACCTTTTGGGAAATGACAAAACATATTTGTTAAATAGTTGTATCTGAAACATATAGCAATGTATAAGTGATAAATTAAAAAAGAGATTAAAACAAAATTTCTTAAAACATGTTTGGTTTTGGCTATTTGAATCAGGAAATTCGAAATACATAAGAAGAGTAAATAAAGCTTTCTGTAAGATTCATAATAACTGATCGGATTTGTTATTTTTTTCCTATGGGAACTACCGTGTATCTGAGTATTGAAGAATGTTAATTAATTACATCGATGTATAGGAGCTCAATCGACCACAATCACATCTCTCGCTTATGAACCGAACGAACAGTACACAGATTTGTAACAAAGAATGAACAATTTCGCTGTAGGCGAGAAAATCAGTTATACCTTATGATCAAAAAAGAACCGGAATTTTCATTTTAAAATTCCCGCGCTTGTCCAATCGGTAAACTTTTATTCTCTCAACGTTGGCAACACTTTCATACACATTTTGTCAATTTTTGACGCATATCGTACGATTAGTTTTTGTTTGGCGTCTATACAAAGAAGTTGAAAAATTTTCGTGTGGCGATTTTTATAATGGATGAAAATTTAGAACAACGGCTCGCCTTCGAAGCGCCATTCGGTCGATTGTTGTGCGGTTTCGACGTCATATTCATAGATCCACACCTCATCACCAGCTATGATGCATTCGATGCATGTGGAGTCACTATCTGCGTTGGAAATCATCTCTTTGGCCACATCGACACAATGTGTTCGAATGAAATTCAGCTTTTTTGGCACCAGCCGAGAAGCGACGCGTTTCAAACCCAAAACATCAGTTAAAATGAGTTCGGCTGATCCATAAGAGATTCCCAACAACACAGCAATCTCTCTAGTCGGTACAGAACGATTTTGCAACACGATTTGCTTCGCCGATTCAATTTTTTCTTCAGTAACAAATGTTGTTGGGCGGCCAGGAATCTCATCATGATCCAAGCTTATACGATTACCTTTGAAGCGTTTATACCACTCGTATGCCTGTGTTTTTCCTAGACACGATTCACCGAAGGCCTTTTCTAACATTTTCAACGTTTCGGAACAATTTAATCCAAAATTTGATGCACGCACGTTGTTCTAAATTTTCATCCATTATAAAAATCGCCACACGAAAATTTTTCAACGTCTTTGTATAGACGCCAAACAAAAACTAATCGTACGATATGCGTCAAAATTTGACAGAATGTGTATACAAGTGTTGCCAACGTTGAGAGAATAACAGTTTACCGATTGGACAAGCGCGAAAATTTTAAATTGAAAATTCCGGCTCTTTTTTTGTCATAAAGTAAGACCATAAGGTTATAAATTGAATGATTTAATTGACCGCCCTAAACAACATGCACAAGCTCTCAATCACTGAAAATATACCGTATTTCTATGTGTCGGTTTTTCACGGTACGCTTTGTGCGGTGATTCGTTCAGTTCATATTTTTCGAATTCTGCGCGCCTTATTTTGGCACTGAATTTCACCGCAATGCTCGTTCATGCTAAACATTTTAGAACACTAAAACTTTGAGTTATTTTTGGATATCTGCTACCACTGAAATTTTTATCATAAATTACTGAACATATTTCCGAAGGTATGGAAAAGAAAATATGTTAAATACAACAAGAGATATTCATGATTAACTTCTACCGATTCTTGTGCAGGGTAATGTTTGGAAAGGCGCCCCATAGTAAAGTAAGTCGTATTAACGACAAAAAATTGGTTTTTATAAATTCTAGAAGATGTTCAAAGACACCAAAAACAAGAAGTGAAAAATAAAAATGCTAGAGCAAAAAATCTGATTTTTTAGGAACACCCTGAGTTGTTCTAATAAAATAGCTGTAACACTAAAACCGTTAGAGATACCACAATGGCGCTCGGAAAATTATTTTTGAATCACTCTAACAACAAGAGCTGCCCTAATACTATCAGCATCAAAATAAAATATGGCTTATCTGTCAGTAGTTATTTGTTCTGAAAACTTTTAGAAACAAAATTTTTTTTCAACTTTTCTTTTGAAAAGTCAAGTAAAAATAAATAAAAATTGTTATTTTTTCTGGGCAATTTTACGAATGCTGACTTCTACTTCTTTTGACGCCTTTGGTGAAAATGGGTTCAGAAAGCTGTGTAGTTTCAGTGTCAAAAAAATCGAACAAATATCAATCTGTTGTATAACTCAGAAGTTTTAAGCTCCTTTTAATGCTATGATTCATATTGCAATTTATAAATTAACCGCAATCAAAAATTTGTAAAAACGGATCCATCTCTGGTGAAAATGAGGCTCCTATCAGGGCAGAATAATTTGATGGAATGATTGCGCAGTTTTTCCATTTGTCAGAGAAAACTATGCCAAAATTGTAAAAGGTGCTTTTATCCTGATAGAATAACTAACTATGATACGTAATTGTTATCGTTATCGTACCTCATTTACTGTAATATGCAATTTTCAAAACCCCCGCAAAACAGGTTCATCGACTTAAAATCTAAAATTACCCCTAAAAATCATCAAATTTTCTTATGTTCATTGGTAGTTAATGCTAGTGATGATCGAAAATATTCCAAACATTGACACGAATAATTTTGTTCATTATTTCTCCCCCAGCGTCATCGTCGGAGCGCCAAGGGCACAATCGGACCTCGCGACGCAACGCAAGATCAACGAAACCGGGGCACTTTACAAATGCCTGTACGACAGCGGCGAATGCACTCCGT
Organism: Malaya genurostris; assembly: GCF_030247185.1. NCBI lineage: Eukaryota > Metazoa > Arthropoda > Insecta > Diptera > Culicidae > Malaya > Malaya genurostris. The sequence continues at coordinate 219,740,275 of NC_080572.1, forward strand.
TCTACGTGGATCGGAATGGAAACACCAACAACGAAAACGAACCGTTCGCCTACAGTTCCGAGAAGAAGGACTACCAAATGCTCGGTGCCAGCATGGATGGTCACGGTTCCGACGGCGATCGGTTCGTGGTTTGTGCGCCGAAAATCGTTACCGAACTGCAGGATTACTACCTGCTGCATGGAATCTGCTATGTCACCGACGGCACGGAAACCAATCAACCCAAGTCGGTCCGACCGATCTATCCGCTGCGATTGAAAGGTGAGGCCTGAAGGTAGATCACACACTGAAGTCTTTTTACGCCGTAAAGCTTTCAATGTGCATTCCGTTGTGTGTGCTAATCAAGTTCAGCTGATCTAATTAAACGTGATTTACGTTTCACCCTCAGATAAACAGTTATTCAAGTACGACGGACTCACCCATTACAACTACATGTACGGCGAGCAGGGCCTGAGTGTGCACGTCACCGACGACAACGAGGAGATTCTGATCGGAGCTCCAGGTGTGTTTAATTGGCGCGGTACAGTCATTCGCTACCGGCGCTACGTCGCCGAGAATATCACCATCAGCCGCCGGTCGGATGACCTTCGACGGGGGGACCGGGAGCGACCGAAACGTCAAATCATCAACTACGTCACCGATGTGCCCAATCCGTACTTCACCAGATTGGAGGACGATTCGTACTTCGGTTATGCGGTCAGTTCTGGCTTCTTCCAAGACAACACAAAACTGTTATATGTCGCAAGTGCACCGCAGATGACACTTCAAACCGGGGAAGTCTACATTTTCGATATCATCAATGCCGACGCGTTCCGCGAAACCCAAATCAAAATCCTATACACATTCCCCGGCCGTCAACAGGGTGAATACTTTGGCTATGCACTGCTGACGGAGGATTTTAACGGAGATGGATTGCCGGATTTGGCCATCTCGGCGCCGATGTACAGCGAGAATTCGGAATTCGATAATGGCGCGGTATACATTTTTTTGAACGAAGGAAAGCTAAATTTCAACCTCCAGACGGTGCTTTCGACCGACTATGAGCTGAGTGGACGTTTCGGTACTAGTTTGGGGAAAATTGGAGACGTCAATTTGGATGGTTTCAATGGTAGGTACCAGTTGGATATTTACTTTTCGCACGTGCATGCCCCTTCGAAAGGGGCTGGTAGATTTTCTCCCAGATAATAGATGGCTATTCTGCCTGAATGTCGGCAAGAGTCAGGCAACAAAGCAACAACCGTTTCTGGTAGTAAATTTCGCTTAGCGGTTATTATCGGTTCTGTTCCAGATGAATAAAATAAACTCATTTGAGAGGACAGATATAGCGTAATGTGTTAGTCGATGCCTCAGCCCACCTGGGTTCAATAACACTTTGGAAGCCATTGCTGAGCTTGTACAGTTTTTGTTTTTCATCGAAAAACCAGTAATGAAATTAATCCACGAAATTGTTTTGAAACGATTGTTTTGAAATTGACATCAGAAGTCTCTCTTAAATGGATGTTACTTTTTACTTACTTACTTTTAATTGAGTGATGTATTATTTATCTCTTTTAATAGTAATTTATCTATCTTTTTTATATCTCCTTCCGATTGTTTGTTCTTTTAAACTATTACAAAATACATATTCGTTCAACAACTGATCATCGTTGAAAGTTGTTGGTCTGTCAATAAATCTAATAACGAGTAATGTTTACTTGGTCTCAAGGCTTTTTGCTTTCACGTATAGAAACGTTATATAACGAGACAATGTGTCATATACCATTCGACTCAGTTCGTCTAGCTGAGCAACGACTGTTTGTGTGTGGATATGTGTGTTTGCATGTGAGCAGTTCAACCGTAAATGACAGATTTTATTTTATTTATTCTGTATTTTTTATATGACTCAAATTTAGCATAAACGTTATTTATGGCTAAACGAAACAATTTGCATCATCAAAATAATAACATTTTTTACTATCATATTTTGTCTTGATGTTTCTGTGCTGTAATAGGGGTATTTAATTTTTTTTTATAGTTAATCGAAGGAATCAAGAAAGTGACCAATTTCTTTTTTTATTCAATAATATAATATAATTTTAAGGCACACTGCTTAAGCTCTAAGATGCCAAGGGTATTTTCTAATCTTAATTATCGTCTAACTTAAAACTAGAATAGTATCATCATATACTGTAGTATTGGGGACGCGGATTCTCGAGAATCCAGCTTTCAGTTGGCGATCGGTAGTGACCGGTGAATTGAGTATAGCATGAGAGCCTTTCAGATGGCGTTTGTTAAATATATATGTTGGCCGCATCCTTCAGTCCGTGTGGGTCCGCGGGAAACACCCCCAGGCTACGAAGACCCGGCGGGTGGCCCGCATGTTGGTCATCGACTGGAGCGGTCTTCCCTGGAAGGTGATAGTGGCCCTTATTCTGCGAGTCGAGTGAGGTGAGATAAGTCGAGTCGCCTGAGTCACACGATTCTGACAGTCGAATGAAGTGACAAAAGTCACCAGGATGAACTCTCACCGTATTCTTACAGTGCAAAAGTCACTGTGGGGTGAGTTTTAGAGTCGATACGTATGAGACAAGTGACAGTAGAAATATGAAACGAAAAATCTTAGAGATCTCTAAAATTTCTGCTTTAGAAAAAGTAAATGATGTATGAAAGTGGTTTTTATTAGTTTCTTTGAGCAGAAAAGCCGAAATTACATTTTTTTACCTATTTTTATATATATATAAAATAGGTATAGAATTCGCTCAAACTTTAGAAAAAACTTCCGAGGCCCGGAGGGCCGAATGACATATACCAATCGATTCAGCTCGACGAACTGAGCAAATGTCTGTGTGTGTGTGTGTGTGTGTGTGTGTATGTGTGTGTGACTGTATGTGTGTTGTCAACTAAGAGGTCGAGATCTCAGAGATGGCTGAACCGATTTTGATCGAACTAGTCGCAAATGAAAGGTCTCCCCGTCACCCAAAACGCTATTGAATGGTTTTGAGATCGGATGTTTACTTTTTGAGTTATACAAAGTTTTATGTGAAAATTTTCAGTTTTTTGACAGTATCTGTCACAATTGACCTTGAAAACAGAATATGTTTTCAGACTTAGATTCCGCACGGTAATACCTATCCAACAAGCCATAGATTGTTAAAATCCGTCCATTTGTAACGGAGATATCGAAATTTTTGTGTAAACGACTTTTCCCCCTATTCCAGCAGTGCAAGTTTTGAGCGCTGTATGACAAAGAAATGCTTGGGAGCAACGGAAAACACGATTTTTTATACTGTTACATACAATTGTTTCTAAGTACCAAAAGGATTGTGTACAGCATCCTTTTTCATGACATTTAGCCTCGGACCGATTTTGGCACGGCTCGTTTTTTGGCAACATAGTCGTTCGAATATGACATATATAAACCAGATGATGGCAGATTTTTTTTAATTATTTTGTTTTAAACTACTTACAGCAAAAAATGCTGGAACAACATAACATCCATATACCATTCGAATCAGTTCGTCGAGATCAGCAAATGCGTGTGTGACAAATAATTTCACTTAATTTTCTCGGAAAATTTCTTTTCTACAAATTCAGATTCATACGAAAAATCGTATGCTCCCAAACAAAGTTCCTGAATTATGTTTGGTTCCGAGCTCTGGTTCTGGAACTACAGGATGATATGTGAAACGAAATCAAAATTGTGTAACTCATTTTTCTCGTAGATGGCTAAACCGATCTAAGATTCAAATGAAATCTAAGAATCATCTAAGATTCAAATGGTTCAAGGTTCTATAAAACATCTTGCTTTTCAGTCAGATCCAACTTCCGGTTCCGGGGATAGTATAAAAATGTCTACTCCACATAAATTAATCAGGTTTATCGGGTTAGCAGATTTGGATAGTCGATAAAAAATTAACTTTTTTCAGTTTTAGTGGTATTCAGTTGTCGATCAGAATGCACCTAAAAATTTAATTCGTGCTATGATCTCTCAAAGATGTCTTAACTGATTTGCAAATATTTTGAAACAAATGTAAACTGTACAGCTACTCAGGTGAATTTATCTGACTTCGGCCATACCGCTTTTAGAATTCCGGTTCCAGTATAAAATCGTTTCTCAAAGCTTAATCGTTTTCTCAAAAAAAGCCTAATCAAATTTCAGGAACGAAAATTCAAATTAAAACAAACTTATATACAAAAATTAATTAATTTTATCCAATTATGACTTCCGGTTCTCGAATTACATGATGCTGAATTTTTAAAATTCAAACCGATTTAGAAGATGGAAGTACCTTAAATTACGGTAAACTTTAGAGTGGAACTTACATATCATGGCATGTTTAATCGATTAGCACACTTCTAGATTCAAATTCGATCCGATTTGCAGTTTCGACATTACAGAGTAATGAGTGATTAAAATCTCAAATTGTCGCTTAAAACGACGGTCATTAAAATAATGTCATGAAAACTTAAACACCGATGAATATTCATGCAAAAAACACATGCGGATTGATAAAAATAGGTATCATCTCACTGCTAGGTGGATTAAACACGTTTTTAATTTTGTTTTTGTTGCTAAATAAATCGAACTTTATATCTGTATTTGTTATTAGTCAAATTTGTTTTAATTGTGCTTTTCTTATACTGAGAGGCTAACTTCTAAGTCTTGAAATCGACACCGGTGGGGCTAGTAACAAGGAAAAAATTGAAAGAAAGCGCAAAGATTTCAAGATTATATAAATTTTATTGGGTTTGAATTAATAATGGATTTTTACTGCATCGAAATCCTGTACCCTTCCCACTGTTCCGCGCTCTAATCTACCGGTCACAACAGTTACCCCTCTCTGGATGCTAGCAGGAATGGCTTGCCGAGGTCTAGTAGTGCTGCAACATATTTATTAACCCCATCATTCCATGATTTGTTTGGCAAGTAGCAGATGATCTCTCGTTTGCAGCATAACACCATCGGTGGCAGCCACTACCAAAATAGCTCCATCCATATGAGCAGTTCCGGTACTTATGTTCTTGTTGTAAACTGCATGTCCAGTTTATCAATTTTCACATCGAACTCCTGAAAACCATGAAAAAAAGATTAAAATCAATACATTCATGTAAATCCAAACTACTTACAGCTTGAATTAGAAACAGTTTTCTTCAAAATTGGTGTTCTTGAAGATTTGTCCCGAGTAAATATTACTGTTCAATTTTTTTTTGCTTTGACGTTTGGGAAAATGAAACGTTTGTCACTTTAGGTTCATCATCTCACTCACCATGGAATGAACCTGTCACGTCACCCGAGTCGACTCGTGGAATAGGGTGACTACAGTCATGTGACAGCGAGGTGAGATTTGTCGAGTCACCTCACCCGACTCGCAGAATAAGGGCCGGTGATTGAACAATATCTGTTTAGCATCAAACTTAGTTGTTATATCGTATTTTGTTATTGATGAGGTATTCCAATTTCATTGAGAAAAAAAAATTCTATCTTAAAATAAAAACCAATTAAACAAACTGCATCAGAATCAGATAAGAGTAACACTTACAATATTATTCAATTCTGAGTGCTAGACTATTAAATAACTGAAAAAATCGTCTTCTAGAAATATTTTGTTTTTACTTTAATATTTTATTTTTACTTTAATATTACAGAGATTAATATTGTCTTGCTATTCTCTCATGAAAGCTTTGTTATGATTTTTGATATTTTTACTCATATTTCAAACTAAATAATGTTAATTTCTACCATTGAGACAATTTGTTTTATTGCTAAATCGACAAACGACGATTTTTTCAAAAAAATTTTTTGAGATGACACTAAATCTTGACGTTTCATGCAATTCTAAGACTTTTAGCATCAAAAACAATTTTTCGCTTTTAGAAATCTCATCTCCCCTATGGTGATTTTTCAAGATCGAAAATTTTCAAACCTTAACCGCCGGGCAGAGCACCCCTTACCCATACCCGATTTAGCTAAAATTTTGCATGGGGACTTTTTTCGAGGTGCTTAAACTTTTGAACAACAGCTTTATAAAATTAGAGGTGATCCCAAAAGATTGGCGCCCTTATATACATTAGAGCTTTCAAACGAGCCTAAGTTCGTTGAAATCGGTTCAGCCATCTCCGAGAAACTTGCGCGAAAAAAAACAACGTGTTTTGTCGATTACGTCACTTATACAATCATATCTCCGAAATCAAAAATCACAACCATTTGATCTTTGAACTTGATCAATGGCCCAACAGTAGCTTTCAAACGATCCTAGGTTTGTTAAAATCGGTTAAGCCATCTCCGAAAAACTTGCACGGTAAAAAAACGCGATTTGTAGGTTACGTCACTTATACAATCATATCCAGATATCCAGAAGTCGTAGCCAATTAATTTCCGAACTTGATCAATGACTTAACACTAACATTCAAACGAGCATAAGCTGGTTGAAATCGGTTAAGCCGTCTCTGAGAAAATAGCAAGTTAAAAAAATGTGTTAAAAGGTGCATATACACACACACAGACATCTTCGGATCTCGTCGAGGGGATTCGATTGGTATATAACACTATGGGTCTCCGAGGTTTTCCAGCAATACCTTTTAACACATGGATCAATAAGTTTCGAGACTAAAGCAGAGATGGCGCTCGTAGTAAACCAGTAACCACGTCTTTCTAGAGTACTAACCTTTGCTTGAAATGGGTCAAAATTTTAAGTCGATCCGACCAGAAACAGCTGAGTTATCGAGGTGGGAGTAAAGTCGTTTTGTAGTTTGTTTAAAAAATGGAAGAAACCGAGTTTCGTGTTTTGATAAAACATTGGTTTTTAATAAGTAAAAACACCGTGCAAGCAAAACAATGGATTGAAAAATGTTATCCGGACTCTTATCCATCAAAAGCAACGATTTGTCGGTGGTTCGCCGAGTTTAAACGTGGTTGTACCGACACAAATGACGCGGAACGCTCGGGTAGACCTGTGGAAGCCGTTACACCGGAAAATGTGAGGAAGTGAAAAAAATTATAATGAAAGATCGTAGAGTGAAGCTCCGTGAGATTGCTGAGATGACACAGATATCATATGGAAGTGTATTTACTATCCTTCATGAAAATTGAGCATGAAAAAGGTTTTTTCCAAGTGGGTGCCGCGATTGCTTTTGATGGAACAAGTGCACCCTGCCACTAGTCGATAAAAATAATGGCGAAATTGAACGAATTGGGCTTTGATCTGCTTCCCCACACCCCATACTCGCCAGATTTAGCCCCCAGTGACTACTGGCTCTTTGCTGATCCTAAAAAAATGCTCCAGGGAAAAAGATTTGGCTCAAATGAGGAGGTCATCGCTGAAACTGAAGCTTATTTTGAAGCGAAAGATAATTTTTTTTATAAACATGGTATTGAAAAATTGGAAAAACGTTGGAACCATTGATACAATGGTTTAGGGTTTAGGGTGATACACCCTAAAAGGTGATTATGTTGACGAATAAAAAAAAAATTTGCAAAAAAGATGTTGTTTCCATTGTTAGTCTCGGGACTTATTGATCCATGTGTTATAGAGATATGCAAAAAAATATCTATCACAATAATATATATCCCAGGAACGGTGGGTTCGATCGATTTGGTATCTTCTGAAATGTTTTAGGCAATGTAAAAATATTTAAAAATAGTTAGTGCTGTTGATTTATTTTTTAATATTTTATTTTAAAAATAACACTTTAAATTCCAGTACCTCAGAAAACGCATTTTCGCTTTTATTTTTTGTTTAAGTTTTAGCTGAAACTCGAAGTAAAATACTGTGAAATTTTTAGAATGGAGGAATAATATTTGAATAAGTTAGATGTTTTCTAATAATCGTAAATTTTTGAAAAACGATCAAGATTTTTTTTTCAACAAAATTTCATGAAAGAACGCAGACTTTCCGATAAAGAAGATGGTTATCAAAATTTAGCTATATGCTACCGTTCAGCGAGATACAGCGGTTTGAAAAATAAAATTCGGGAAATTTTTGTTGTTGTAACCAAGGATGGCTTTTATCTATCAAAGAACGTTCTCTATCAACTCTTTACCAGAGTTACCATATTCACAGATCTTTCTGTAAAACCACAGATATTTTTGCCTATTTTGACATACATATTCTGTGTCACAGAACACAGATTTTTTCTACACAGAAAATTTCTACAGATTTTTATGAATATTTCATGAAAATGACAAATTTTCAAAATTTTTTTCACAGATTTTCACAGATTATGATCGAAAATATACGACACAGATGGTACACAGATTTTTCAAGTTAAAACACAGATTTTAATATGGTAACTCTGCTCTTTACACGATTCAATCAGTGCCATCAAAGAGAGACGGATATTATCGCAGCAACGAAAAACCGGCATGGTTAATTTAACACAGAATGGATACCAGTGCGAGAGCGATTTCTCTCGATGACCCGTATGAGCATCACGAGTTAGCACGCTGCTGTGGGGATTCTCTCTGAAGCAACAAACGGTCGCTTATTCTCGTTTTGCGATCCGATTCTATACGAGCAATTGATAATTGCGATAGAATCATTTTACTATTGCCGATTATTCTAATTATGTGCTTTTAACCTTTATATAAGTTGCGTCTATGAAAATGTATGTGAATGCTTCACACAAGGATTTTGAAATATTGCCACCTAGTATGCGAAGCATCAAGCATTTCTCGAATGGACAGTGTAGGAAACACTTGTATAACTAATTTGATACTATTATTTTGCTGAAGAAAATATGTTGATACGTTAAGGCGTTCAAGAGTTATGCAATGTTTTTGAGTTTTTGAAAGGTATTTTTAAGACTAAAATAAATAAGTTAAACAATTTAACACCCTTCCCATTATCTCCTAAATTTTTACTTATATTATGATCTTTCTGAAACCGCATAGGATATATTTTTATCGATCTGGCATCTAATGAATATTGATATTTTAAGCTTGGCTATTTTTGATGAAAAAACAATCATAGCCTTTTACTTATAGCTCACATGAAAAAGTTTAGTTCAGCAAAATTGTGCGCAATGACTAGTTCAATAACTCTTTTGAAGACAACACGTTTCACAAAAAAGTTAGAACAAAAAAAGTGATTTTTCAGGAGCTACCCTACTTTTACTCGGGAAAATTGGTTGAACTCGATCAAATGAAAAGCTAAATAGGTGCTCTTCTCAGCAAAGTTGCTCAAAATAAATTGTCCCACAACTTTATTATACAACGAAATCATTTTTGAGTTTAATTAAGAAAGTTAGATTTCAGATTTCAATCTAAATAAGGACCACCCTAGTAACTTTTTGCATCAAAAAGAGCGCTATTTGATTATAAACAACTTTTGTCATGACGCCAACTACAAAAAACTAATATTTAATAGTGAAAATATTTTTGTCACGCTAACATCCCGTTTCGGACCATAGTGCATTGTATGAATTTTATGTGGATTTGTGACACTTGTAAATTCCTTTTTTAGTCCCAATTCAAATTAGATTATTTATGAAAATCTCTACTTTTTAATGTGATTGATTTCTACTAGGTTCATAATTCTTACAAAACTCTCCAATGCTTTTTCCTCAAAGTAATGGAAAACAAAGCTAGAGAAAGAGGGTTCATGATCGGCGGAGTGAAAGCAAAATGGCGTCCATCCTGCCGGACAGACACAAACTAAGACGAATTCATCTATGTTGGGTATTTTTGCCCGCATGTTCTTCGTTTCGCTGCAATATTCAATACCTTGCCAGATTGGGGTCATACCAAACATCAAAATCAGTTTTGACTAATCAAACACATGACTCAAAAGGCTCAAAAGCAACTCACCAAATCTATGTCTCTTAAAAAAAGCTACGAGTGTTTCTGCTCACGTTAATCCGTTGATTTCGCCTTTCAGACATTGCCATCGGGGCCCCGTTCGAGGAAAACGGTGCTGTTTACATCTACCTCGGATCGCCAGACGGGCTGCGCACCAAACCATCGCAGAGACTGGTTCCCCCGGAAAACGACCTGATGGATCCGACCACGCAACCGATGTTCGGTCATGCCATTTCCCGAGGCACCGATATCGATGCCAATGGTTATCACGATTTGGCCATCGGATCACCAAACGCCGAGTCGGTTTACGTTTATCGGACCTATCCGGTTGTTCGAGTTATCAGCAGTGTCAGCTCCTCGAAGCGGGAACTTTCACCGGAAGATACGGCTTTTCAGTTGACCATTTGCTGGAGCTACGAATCGGCCACCAACATTCAGCATGATGTCGCGTTCCGTTACTCGTTGAAGGTGGATGCTCAGAATGGACGAGCTCAACTGAGCGATGGAAATAATTTCCTAAACGAAACGGGAAAAATCAATTTTGAAGATTTCTGCAAAGAGTTTGACGTCCGGGTGAAACCGTCCTTCGCCGACATCTACAAACCGATTTATGTGGATTTTAGCTACAATTTGGTCACTGGCATACCGACGAACAGTGAATTTTGCGACAGATGTGTGATGTTGGATCCAGCTGCAGGGAACAGCATCCAGGAGAAAATTTCGTACAAAACTGGCTGTGCGGGCGAGACTTGCATAGCAGAATTGAAGCTTGGTGCCATCTGGCAGGATTTAACGTAAGTAATCGTCGGTTTTATGGTAACAGAAACAGTTACTTGTAATTTTTCAGTTTTTGCAATGACTGAGCGGAAATATATATTGGAGAAGCCAAGTGAAAGAAAAACTAACAGAAAAGATGAATTTTTGGAAAAAGATACGCTCAGAGACAGGAAAAAGATACGCTCAGAGTCCTGTCTCTGAGCGTACCTTTTTCCAAAAATTCATCTTTTCTGTTAGTTTTTCTTTCACTTGGCTTCTCCAATATATATTTCCGCTCAGTCATTGCAAAAACTGAACTTAGTCATGGCGGCTTTACGTCAAACTAAAATTAATAAATCGTTGTATTTTTTTTTCTTTTAGCTCACCATACATCATCGGAAGCACCCGAACAGCCTCACTGCAGTATGAAGTCTTAAATTCTGGTGAAAATGCTTTCCTACCTCAACTGAACGTGACTCTTCCTTCGCTGCTGTCGTTAGCCAAACTGCCTTCCCAGTGTAAGCTTACAAATCTCAATGATGGACTGAATGTGCTTTGCGACCTCAACAATGGTCTACCGTTGAAAACGGGATCCATGGCAAAGATGATCCTGGTTTTGGATATGACAAAACTGGAAGGAAATAGTTTCTCAATCAGTGCGGAAGTTTTCAGTACCAGTGAGGAAACAAACACAGAAAATAATTCTCTAGAAGTTGCGGTAGACCTGCAAGAGTTTAGCGAAATCGAAGTGATTGGTAAAGCTTCCGTGACGGAGATTAGTTTGGAAAAACAAAGTGGCAAAACAAATGTCACCTATCAAGTTCAAGTTATAAACAATGGACCGAGCAGTTTGCGAGATTTGACGTTTACCCTGAAGGTTCCTCTAGTCTATCACAAACCAAGTTCCGCAGATGTTCTGAAGATCATCAACTTCAATGACATTCAAATCAGTGGCTATTACAACTATAAAAATTTGGACTTCACCTGGACCCAAAACGATGTCGTACTGCTTCCGAACGTGAAAGAATTTTCGACGCCTCCACCGGAAGTTGACAATTATTACAAAGCCGGACTAGACTTCGGGTTTCTGTCCGGTCAATCGAACCCCGAATCAACCGGCGATGGCCAAGTGTCATCAACTCATCGTCGAAGACGACGATCGACAAGCAATGAATTCGACAATCTACCATTTAATCACTACACGAACCAACGGCCCCAGTACTCTTCTTCGCGGGTCCGTCGAAGCCTATCGACTGTTAATTCAGCCATTCTAGCAGGACTGCCGATCAATCGGACCCTCACGTTTTTCTGTGACCCGGAAATGATGATCGAGTGTGCCGAGGTGAGCGTACAAATTGCCAACTTCAAACCGGGCAACATTCCAATCGTCATCAATCTGCTGTTCGAGTTGGATCTGGATCTGGTTGGGCAGAGTTTCCAGGAGCGGGAGGATATTTTTGCGCTGCAGATACTGTCCGAACTGCAGACGGCGGGCGCCGAGGAGGAGGAAACCAGATTTCGGGTGGCGAAAAATAATCCTTTCACGGTTGTGTACCGGTACGCGATTACTAGCACACCGATTTGGGTTTACATCGTTTCGGCCATCGGTGGGTTGCTGCTGCTGGTGCTGATTTCCTATAGCCTTTATAAGGCTGGATTCTTCAAACGGGCCACAAAGGAAGAGATTGAAAAGTTGCATCGTGAGGTGAGTACATTCAATGCTAAATGTCAGATATATGGAACTGAAGATGTCAAAGTTTTTGAATTAATCGCAAACACACAGTTACACTTTTTAGTCAAAATTCAATTCTTGATCTTCCTTTTGTGAAACTGTCTGTTTCAACAGACTTCGCAGCTGATTCTTAGCGTACGGAATAATCGCATGGCTAGATGGCACGACGCACGACGAATGGCTTGTAAGACCAACGCTCTATGTATTGAACGGTTAACACGGACGCATTAGAAGAGGTCCCAAGTTCAAATGACAGTCTCTCTTTTTTTACTTTTTAGAACAGAGAACATCTTCTAAATTTATCGGTCATATTATGGAAGTGTCATACAAATTTACTTTTAATATAGTGGTTTTGGATTCAGGCTCCGGAAAGAGTGGTGTGAAATTCCAAAACGAAGAATCTCCCATAAATTTCTTAGAGATAAATTAACGTTTGAGCACAGATAATAGTACGATGAAACCAAATCAGGTGAACAAGGGTGATACCCAAGTAATGGAAACTAGTGGCATATCTATGGAAGGGGGCGGCAAACCAATCCTTGAGACCTTTTTTTTTTGCTCGTCCAAATCATCTTTGTAGGCAGCAAATCTTATTTTTCCCCAGGCGCTAAATTTCCTCGGTACGCCACTGATTGAAACCTAAACCGTTGATTTTAATCATTTCACAGTGGTTTAGGTCTTCAATCGCATCATTAATGCACACTAATACTAACGTTTTTTCTGATTTGAGATAGTCCTCCAAAAGTATACTATTTCGATACTTATGCCGCTTCGAAACACTCGTACTGACTTCAGTGTATTGCCGGGTAATCATTCTGCTTGCAACTAATTGACTTCAATATTTTTCTTTCGTTTCGTCTTAGACTCGTCAGTGTAGAGCAGTTCAAATTGAACTGCTTAATGCAAACTCAAACCCCTAAATGACCATACCTGAGTCGGCCAGTATTAGCCGAAAATAACGTTTTCGTTCGGCACGTCAGCAAAGACATGGCACTTTGGTGCCAATTAATAAGTGTTTTGCAAGTAGCATTAACTTTACGTCTGATTAGCGGTTCTAGTTGAACTGTTCAAGTTTACATTAAGCAGTTCAATTTGAACTGCTCTGCACTGACGAGTCTAAGACGAAACGTAAAGAAAAGTAAAAACGGTTATGTGCTTTAAGCACAAACTTAGATTTACCCCTAAATGACTTCAATATGTTAAAATTGCGATGCCAAAACTCTAAATACAAGAAATAACACCTATATAACTAACAAAAGTGTAACGGATGTAACGCCTCGTAACCATTGCACTTTTTAAAAACGTAACACATGTAACGTTTTGTAACACTGAAAACTTGCAGAAAATATAACTTACAAAAAAGAAACACATCATAACGCTTGTAACTAATAAACGAGAAATGCTTGTAATTTTTCGTAACGCTTGTAACTTACAAACAGTAACGCATCAAAACGCCTTTGACCCACATAAAAGTAACACTTGTAACACTTCGTAATGTCCATGATTCACAAAAAAGTAACATAGGTAACGCTTCGTAACGCCTAAAACACACGAAAAAGTAACGCATGTAACACTACGTAACGCCTATAACTTGCTACAACATAACGCATGTAACGCTTCGTAGGGCCCATAACTCACGAAAAAGTATCGCATGTAACGCTTCGTAACGCCTTTAACTAATAAAAAAGTAACACGTGTAACGCTTCATAACTCCTATAACCTAACAAAAAGTAACGCATGTAACGCTTCGTAACGTCTATAACTTCCATAAAAATAACGAATGTAACGCTTCGTAACACCTATAACTCACGAAAAAGTATCGCATGTAACGCTTTGTAACGACTTTGACTAATAAAAAAATAACGCATGTAATGCTTCATAACACCTATAACTTACAAATAAGTAACGTATGTAACACTTCGTAACGCCTCTAACTTGCTAAAAAATAACACATGTAACGCTTCGTAACGCCTATAACTCACGAAAAAGTATCGCCTGTAACGCTTCGTAACGCCTTTGACTAATAAAAAAGTAACACAAATAACGCTTCATAACGCCTATAACTTAATAAAAACTAACGCATGTAACGCTTCGTAACGCCTATAACTTACATAAAAGTAACGCATGTAACGCTTCGTAACGCCTGTAACTAGCAAAAAAATAACTCGTGGAACGCTTCATAACCTCTATAACTTACAAAAAAGTAACGCATATAACGCTTCATAACGCCTTTAACTTAATAAAAAGTAATGCATGCAACACTTCGTAATACCTATAACTAGCAAAGAACTAACGCATGTAACGCTTCGTAACGCCTATAACTTACTGAAAAGTAACGCATGTAACGCTTCATAACGCCTATAACTTACTTAAAAATAACGCATGTAACGCTTCGTAACGCCTATAACTTACAAAAAAGTAACGCATATAACGCTTCATAACGCCTTTAACTTAATAAAAAATAACACATGTAACGCTTCGTAACGCCTATAACTCACGAAAAAGTATCGCCTGTAACGCTTCGTAACGCCTTTGACTAATAAAAAAGTAACACAAGTAACGCTTCATAACGCCTATAACTTAATAAAAACTAACGTATGTAACGCTTCGTAACGCCTATAACTTACAAAAAAGTAACGCATATAACGCTTCATAACGCCTTTAACTTAATAAAAAGTAACGCATGTAACACTTCGTAATGCCTATAACTAGCAAAGAACTAACGCATGTAACGTTTCGTAACGCCTATAACTTACTGAAAAGTAACGCATGTAACGCTTCATAACGCCTATAACTTACTTAAAAATAACGCATGTAACGCTTCGTAACGCCTATAACTTACAAAAAAATAACTCATGTAACGCTTCATAACTCGTGTAGCTGACATAAAAGTAATGCAGGTAACGCTTCGTAAGGCCTGTATCTTACAAAAAATAGCGCAAGTAACGCTTCGTAACGCCTTTGACTCACAAAAGAGTAACACATGTAACGCATCGTAACGCCTATAACTTACAATAAATAACGCATGTAACGCTTCGCAACGCTTATAACCTATAACTTACTTAAAAGTAACGCATGTAACGTTTCGTAACGGCTATGAAACATAAAAAAGTAACGCATGTAACGCTTTATAACGTCTATAACGCATCACAATGCCTATAACTTACTAAAAAGTAACGCATGTAACGCTTCGCAACGCTTATAACCTATAACTTACTTAAAAGTAACGCATGTAACGTTTCGTAACGGCTATGAAACATAAAAAAGTAACGCATGTAACGCTTTATAACGCCTATAACGCATCACATTGCCTATAACTTACTAAAAAGTAACACTTCGCAACACCTATAACCAGGCCTTCCGAATGCTCATGCGTGCACAAATGCAACAGCGAGAGCGCACCGAAAATGTGTGTGTCGCATATATATCCTGTGAGCGTGAGCGCCGACTAAAAGAGCAAACCAAAAGCGTGTACGAGACGCGTAGCAAGCACATAGAAACGGGATGTACCGCTTCAAATTTCAGAGCATCGCATTTTCTTCTGCGCGCGACTCGTGCGCTTTGGTCTCACGAGACAGCGCACGAGATTTTTTATGAGCGCAGCGTGTGTGCGATGTGAGCCCCAGTAAAAGTTTCTGTTATGATTTTTTTTTCGTGCCCAGAGCGGTTTGTGCGACTTCCCGGGTAGGTGTAAATAGCAAACAAAGATCAAAATAATAACAACTTTTACCATCATATCTTGGCTTGATGTTTCTGTGTTATCACAGCGATACTTGATATTTTCGTGATATTGCATCCAAGGAATCAAGAAATTATACAATATCTGTTTAACATCAAAATTAGTTATAATATCTAATTTCGTTACTGATGAGCTATTCCGATTTCATTAAGTAAATTGATCCAGTAATTTTATCTTCAAATAAAATACTATTGAATAAACTGCATCAGAATCAGATAAGAGAAATACTTATGATATTACTCTATTCTCAATGCTAGAATATAAAAAATGAGAAATTCGTCTTCTATACATATTTTGTTCTTGGTTTCATATTACAATGACAGAATTTTATATTTTGTAGCTATTTTCTCATGCAAGTTTTGTTATGATTTTTGATATTTTAACTCTTTTTTCAAACTAAATAATGTTAATTTCTACAATTGAAATATTTGGTTTTACTAACAGAATTTGTTATTGGTTTACAAATCACTTCTACCCGGGTTGTGTCGCAGCACGGTACAAGTTGTTGGGCAGAGTTGGCGATCGGTTTCAAAATAAAATAATCTCAATAAATTGATTATGATATGAATTTTGGAAATAACATTGTTAATGCATCCTTCCTAAGAACAATATTTCTATCGCAGCTCAAGGCATTGACTCAAATTATGGTTGCAATGTATATGCTGAAATGGTGTTATGCGTTTACATAAAATTGTATGGAATGTCAAGTGATATGGCACGTCATTTCATCGGATATCAAGTAAATACGAATATTATATGATATTAGCGGTTATATAAAAATACTATAAAATGCGAGGCGAAGATTTTGGAAATCATTGAACATTAATCTGTTGATAAGCAAAATGTTGTGGTGGCTAGAAAAGATTAATATTGGTACAATTGTCCAATATTGAATAATTCTTTTTATAACGCTATGATGCAGTCTGTAGAAACTTTTGAGCATTTTTGATATAATTGAATCAGAGTAACAGATTTGAATTTACAAATAAATGACCATGAACGGCATTATACCTATATAGAATTATGTTCACGCAGCCAGCCTGGGTCGATTCCTAACTCCGCACATAGGGTCAGAATCTTTTTCTGGCCCAAAGGGGTGAATGACCTTAATGTTAAAACCTCCATATTAAAAACAAAAAAAAGGAATGATGTTTACTGCAAGCATTGTACTTTTTTAATTTTCTTTGAGGTGTTGAAAACTGATTTAACGCAATTCATAGAGTAAAGCTTTGTCAATACGTAAAATATTTTGATCTAATCCATAGAATCTAATGTCTTCCAATTTTAACTTTTATACGTTTATCAGGAATAGCGTAACAGATTTTTATGAATCCTGATACTAGAAGAACCTTGCACGTGTTTCATAATAAAGTGAAGTACATTATCAAAAGCTTTGAATAACATTTTGATGATTCGGTAATTATGTTCAAAACTGAAAAAAAGATCACGATATTTGTCACGATCACAAAGAAAACTTAATACATTATATTCCCTGTAATCGAGTAATAGAAATACAGGTGACGAGAAATGACAATGTTTTTGAGACCGTAGCATTTTTCCAAAGCTTTTATTTTCTCTCCCCTTCAAAGTTGGTAACAAAACCGAATAGCAACGAAAGTTTAGTTTTGGAAGTGTTTATTACAATTTGTAGGTATAACTATTCTTAATTACAATTCATTTTCTTGTTCGACTGTTTAGGGTATTGGCTTTATTAAAACTCTTATAGCGATTGTGAGAATCAGTCTAAATATGCAACAGCAAATGTATGATCAATCTCAAAATTAAAAAATCGGTAGGAACGACGGATTGCTGATTGAAAGGGCCATTTCAAGTTCCATATCATGAGCGATTGATAATAAGAATACTCTTCAAGTTTCAGTTCAAGAAGTATGTGAATACTTTTTTGGAAGTATGTGAATATTAATTTGTCAATCTTGCAGATCCTCATTTATTATTCAGAAAGAAACTTTCAGTTCTTCGCCCTAACCGAAGGAGAGTTGATTCATAAGTTCATTACGAGACTTAGCTTTAGTTTAAATGAACAGCTTTCTAACCAAACAGTGTGTATGTTTTAAAAGTATATAGCAGAAGAAAACCCAGTGATTGCAACATCTGCATTTCTAAAATTGGATTGAGCCTGGAAAAAGAAGGCATGATCAAGAAATCCTTTTGGCAGCTGTTAAATAAAATTTGAGCAACAGTTTCTATTATACGGAAACGAAATATTTGTTGCAGACATTTTTCCCATAGGATTTTTCCCATACCAGTACAACTTTCTAGTTCTTTGAAAAAAAAAAACAGGAAGAAAATGATTCCCAGATTATCAGCTCAGATTATGTCGACAAATTAACTATAAATACAAGAACTTATCACTTATTTCGGCTGACTGGGTTTTCATTCGGTTTTTGTAGAAAGTTTTTTTACGGTTCTTGCAAAAAGATGTTTTTAAATGATTTTTGCATTGCGAAACTCGTGTCCGGCTTTTGCACAAGATATTTTTATTCGATTTGCGGCTTAGAGTCACTGGTCTAACAAGGCAGGCATAATATGTTTGAGTCCTAACATGAAAAGATTATTTGTTTCAAGAATACTCAATCGGGTTTTTCAAACTAAGAGAATACATAGGTATACTGAAATTTGTAATCATCTAATGTTCATAATTTACTATACAGTCGCATAAAAAGTACGACATGTGGCTCTTCTCATTGGAAAATTGATTGAATCATTATTTAGCATTTCAGAATCACACTAACGAATACCGAATACTGTATTATCTTCGATTTGAATATATCTCGCTACGAACTGCGCCAAATGTGCACGGCTTTCTTCGCTAGCATTTATTTATTTGCAACTAAGTCTAAGGAAGAAAGGAAGAGGATAAAAATGACGCACAAACCGCTCGTAGATCGCATGAAACGAGCGCGCCGCGCTATCTCATGCGACAAGAGCGCTTGAGTCTCGTTCTTGGCAGAATGCGATGAGATTATACAACGAAGCGTGCATCAGTTTCTGGTGCGGTACGTAAATGTGCCAAAGAGTTCTCTTGAGAGCAGCATAAGCACGTCGCATGCGCGTGGTTGTCTTATGAGAATGAGAATAAATTTGTCTCAGCGCAAAATAAAGAACGCGCGTGCATAAGGCCTGCCTATAACCTACAAAAAAATAACTCATGCAGACGTTTCGTGACGCCTACAATCTAATAAAAAAATAACGCATGTGATACTTCGTAACGCCTATTACTTGCTAAAAATTAACGCATGTAACGCTTCGTAACGCCTATAACTCACGAAAAAGTATCGCATGTAACGCTTCATAACGCCTATAACTTAATAAAAAGTAACGCATGTAACGCTTCGTAACGACTTTGACTAATAAAAAAGTAACACGTGAACGCTTCGTAACGCCTACAACTTATTAAAAAGTAACGCTTCGTAACGCCTATGATTGACAAAAAAGTAACGTATGTAGAGCTTCATAACGCTTGTAACTTACATAAAAGTAACGCTACGTAACGTTCGGAAACGCCTATAACTTACTGAAAAGTACCGCATGTAACACTTCGTGGTAGCTCCTTTGTTCCGGATCGTGAAGAACAAAAAAAGTCTTCTTAACGTGCATCTAAACTATTCCAATTTGTAAGTCATATCAGTTGATGGTCATACGAACTTATTGTGTCTATTCATTTGACATTTTCTTCAACTACTACGTAACCAGACAAACTTACTTTGGCGGTTACCAGATTCAGGTTTCGGAAAAAAAAAAAACATTGTCTCGAAAAAACGATTTTTTCGGTCATTAACCACTTTAACAATGCACACTGTCATACTTGCTGTCGATGGCAATTTTTCTTTTTCGATGTAATCCACGAAAAGTATATCACGACAATTCCAGAGAACCAACTTCATGACCTTTCCGCTTCATTTAGACTCCTTGGGCCGTTAAGGAGCCGTTCTCTGGCTTATAATAACCGAACATGCTTCCGAAGTGTGCTCGCGTTCGTAATTTTAGTTCCGATTTCGGGAGGTACCTGTATAGAGGACTTCCTGGTCAACCGTTCATCCCAGAACGTTACTGAAAAACAACCAAAGCTACTCAATCGTGGATTAAATCATGCGACTCCCACTGAAATAAACTTCGAATAAGTTATTGTAGACGGAGAAACAGGTCTGAATAACTGTAATTTTCATGCATTTTTTTTCTTCTTTATTTCAGAGTGTCAGAATGAACCAGCCAGACAACGATGATGACCATTGAATCCGCATTGGAAAATGGCACTCACCACAAACATTACCAAAAAATAGTTCACCCCCAAGGAGCAGTGACTGTAGTTATAAGTGTAGCAATATTGATAGTAGTTTTTGAGACTCGATATTTTATACACCAAGCCATATTGTTGCTTACATTGCATTTCTACTAGATTTTAGTTAGGTTAGACCAAATTGTAGTTTAAGCTTACCTGTTTATATTTATTTTACATCGTGAAACGAAATAAACACCGGATTCCAAAACACCAAGAAAGCATCTGATTTCTTTCAAACAGTTGAATAAATCCGTCAGCACCGATCGGGCAATAAACGTAACTTGATATATTTCAGTGGGTTTCTGTTTTGCTTCATACTCAAAAATTGCGTACAAAATCGTTTTTCGTTCCTTGCCAAATTTGTCGAGTCCTTTGTCTAACAAGCTGTAATAAGCAAAATGGTATAAAAACTTATGGAGATACTTAAAAAACTCGGCTCGCGCCCTCTGGATGGACTGCGACTAACGTTCTATCGGATCGAACTGGACTCCAAACGACCTGCCAGCAATGAAATTGTCTACATAAAATAATGATTCGGCTAAGGTTCTAGTTATTTTTTTTCCTTTGTTAAGTACAGATACTTAAGAACGGCATCAATTTGTGTCTTTTGCTTGAACGATTCTTGCGGAGTAACAATTTTTTATTTCAAATTTCTTTTTTATTTCAATAATATTGTCATTATTACCTCTGTTTCAATTTCACATTTTTCTAGTTGATAAAGTGGGATCCCGTTTCAGTACAGTACAGCGATACACAAGAAAGTGTTTTATTTTTATATAGACAGAAAACCGGAAGAAATAGTGGTTTCTGTGTTTTTTTATGAATTTTCAAATTCGTTTTTCTTAGCTACTTCTGAGGTTTAAATAGGTAGGATGCAACGTGAGTCATTGAAATTGGGAGAAAAGTTTCGCTACATGAAGGAGTGTTTGATATTTTTACTCGAATGTGTTTCCGAATTGATGGTGATTGTAGATTCTACTTCGGAGATCGGAAAAAGGCAGATAAAGACGTGAATGTTTTCTAGTTGACTAAATGGGTCTTATGTAAGTGTAAAATCTAGTGAGAATGAAATTTATTTTATTTATTTGATATTTTAAATATTTTGAAGTGCATCTCGTGATACGGCTAATGTTTGCAAAGAGTCGCAACAAGTCTAAAACTTTCGAAAAGAGAACATTTGGAAACCCGGTTCCATCGATACTCCTGATTTTTCTGCTTGAAAACCATTTTCTTTTGAGTTTTAGGCGCATGGCTGTACAGGAAAAATTTCTCGACCGGATCAGCTTCTCGTTTTTGTTTTCTTTACTAATAATATTAATAATAATAATCGAAAAAACAAAATACGTCAGGACGACGTTATTTCAGTGCTTTGCTTTTGTTTTATTCAATCTGTCGTTTTCGTTTACAATATGTTTTGATTCGGTTCATGCATGATTCTCGGTTATTTACTACGTAGTGTTTTATAAACATACTCGATTGTTATACTTTTCAATAAAGTGAACAAAATATGTACAACTTGTTTCCATCGGAGGAGTACATAGAATCTTCGAAAACGGTACAACAGGGTTCTTAACGTGGCATTCAATCTTATTCCGGTAATAACGAAATAATCTGGCTTTAGCAGCTGAATTCAGAAATGGGTTCATGCTTAGACAAATTGGGCTAGTGCATTAAATATAGAACGTTGACGAGTTGTAGCAATTGTAACAGGAATAGAAATATATTTCGTGAAACTTTTGACGTGAATACGTCTTACTTTAGAATGAAACACCGTTTCCTTATTCTCCCTTTCAAGCTTTGTGGAATATTTTCAGTAATTTGTAATTAAACATGAATTACAAACAACAAATTATGAATCAGCAAGGATCAATGAAGAACATTCATAATTTGTGACTACCTCGTTCGTCCTTGGAAACGTTTGACGATTGTAAATGAAAAATATATGGTTGCAATCTGACCATGTATTCTTGTGAGCTCTACGAAACCGGATGTTACGTTGCTAACAGGGTTAGTAGTATTGTTACGTCCATCTGATGAACTCGAAGTCAGTTTTTGGTGGCACTGTGATCATGGCACAACTTAATTTCAGGTCAAAATTAGCGTTCGAATTCATTCAACAGCGATTGATGATATTGATCAATTCAATACAGACCTCACGAATTTCACTATTTCTGATGTCCCCTACTGCAAAATTTCTTCAATCTATTTTAAAGAAAGTCTCCACCTTTTTGTACGTATAAGTTTACTGACGTGAATATTTAATCAGAATCCTTCAGTAACCAGCATCACTCTTAACTTAATTCGTAAAATAAATTCGATATCTTGTAGCTATTCACAGTTTCTTCTTCAAAAACAAGGTTTAATTTAGCCGTCACTAGTGACCGACCGACTTGAATGTGAAATTTTCGTTTCCTTCATTTATTCACAAAATCTAGTCGATATATGATCGATTTTTGCATTGATTCAATCGGAAGGCATTCATCCCGAATTAAAAATTTTTCATCCCGAATAATTTTCATCCCGAATAATTCATTTTGATGTGGAGCACATCTTTATTAGGGGTGCACAATAACAAACTACACGTAGAAATGTGGTCAGGTTTTAACACTTACAGCTCAGTCTGTTTTGTATCAATTATTAATATTATTTCATCATTTGATAGGAAATATTTCTACGTATTGATTTGAATGTTCATAGCCATGTATTTTGAATTGTATATCATTGAAATGTTGATTAATAGCTAGCAGTGTCCTATTTTGTCTGCAAAAAATCTCCAGCATACCGGATTTCCCTGCCATAGTCGACGGTTTTGAAGGAGTAAGCGATGTATCAAGAGAGAGCATCGCTCTGATTGGCCAATCGATGCAAAAGCGAAGCTGTTGTAAGCACGCGAATCTATAAATAGAAGCGAAATTAAAGCTAACGTTTCAGTCCTATTCCTAGCATGCTAGAGGTAGATTGTTGCTAGACAGCAAAACAAAAACGTGCCATTAGACGATCCGAAGCTTTAAGGGCTGATGCCAGTTGTTAGCGTAAAACCGTGTCGCTCGCTGTGCGTATTTCATTTCTCTCCATGCTCTCTCGTAAATGTGTAAAATGACTCTCGATGTGGCCGGGTGGCCAAGAAAGTTTTGATATTTTCGGTTACAAGTTTGACTACATCACATAAAATCCAATAAAGCTACCGCTTGTTTGGCAGCCTTGATGAGCCGATTTTATTTCTCTCTCATGTTTCGTTACGTTCCAGAATACAAGAGCAGAAAAAAATGGTGCCACCATAGAAACGTGCTTACCATTACAAAAATAACATTCACTTAATTTTTATCGCGACAACATAAATGTTTTTATGCACTAATCGCATCTAAACTAAATTATCTAGACATTGCCAGGATAGATTTTTGATCCATGCTTTTGAAGGCGAGATATTCAATGAACAAGTTGAAAGTTGCCGTTTTCAGCTATGCAACTCTTCCTTCAGAAAAAAGACTTTCCCGACCGCTAATGTCAAACAATCATTCTGAAATTTTCACAGTTTTTTTATATTCGTCACCGTTTCTGAGAAAATCAGATTTGAAGCGTGAAAATACCCCTTTAAAACGCTCTAAAATACACTGGCCTCAGCCCTTAATTGGTATTCCATGTTATGTCGTTTCCCCACGAGAAATTGACAACTACCTCTGGATAAATTTTGAGTGCCTAAGATTAATTTCTAATTTATATAAGATGAACTCGATTGATAATGAGAAACAGTTTATCGCTTCAACCGAAATCGCAGAATGGTAGAGAAACTTAACGCTAAAAAACTGCTTGCATAAAAAACTTGAACACAAGCTTGGCGAAGAGAAGCTTAATTATCGAAATCGCAAGTATGTACAAAGGTATAATTGCATATATTTGGGATAATGGTGTAATTTCGTCGGTCATAACCAGTGCGGTAGTTGTTCAAATTTCATTGGTTAGTCACTGTAGTTTGTTGAAGGGGCGCCTTGATTTCCATGGTTCAGGGGCGCATTGCAATTGACTGAAGTTAGATTTCTATAACGGGGTTTGTTGTTTCTTCATCTTCGTATTTTTGTATACAACAGTTATATAGTTCTACCATCAGACTTATTTGATGCGAGCGGGGCACCGTATTTTCCTCAAAAACTTCATTTTAACTCTTTTTTAAGTTTCCTGAAGCTCTATAATTGCCACACAATTCAACCATGAAAACTAATTTGCAGCATACATAATGTGTTATCATAATCTGAATGTTTCTTAGTACCCAGGTGTCAATTTTCACTTTCTGTATTTATTATTTTTTCAAATAATAGTTCCGATTGTGTGATTGTGAGATAGAGTGCAAAATCTACTTTTTCAAAACTGAGTTTTGTTATATATCCAGGCTTTTGATTGTATTGAAAACATTTGCTGTGAAAGTTGCGAAATATTCTATTGAATCTTGTGATTTCACATCTCATAAGATGAAGATAAATGGAGCGTCGTATTGCATCTGTGGTTTAATCCATTGAATGGCGTGCTTGTAGTCTAATGTTTCACGGTTGAAGTCCGCGCTGTTTCTATCGATCTTTTGTTTTCTATCCCGATTGGATTTCAATCCATTTAAATTTCAAATCACACAACTTTCCATGTTCTTGAATATAAATACGTATGAAGTGTACAACGCTCCCTTCATGTGCATCTTATGAGACGTAAAATCACAAGATTTTTTCGAGCTGTGTAAGCAAATTGGGTATTCGATTAACACGAATATCACATATTCAGAAGAAAAATCTTATTTTTATGAATCATTTTACATCTTACAGAATAACTCATTTTGCTAAGTTACATATAAATAAATTAAAACCTGGAATGTTTATATATTTACATATATTCTTACACTTTCAGCTACATATTTCGCTACTTTTGACTTAAAATAAAAACCCTATATAATTTCACTTACTGAAACTCTTTTTGAATTTTCTGATGGTTGGGTTAAAGCAGTAAGTGCTTGTTTTTTTCAACAGTTTTTCTTTTTATCAAAAACTGTTTGAATTGATTGCTCCGAATATCCACTAAACTTCCCAATATCGAGAAGGAATTATTTCTCGTTTCTTACCGCATTTTCTCCATGGGCAAGTTTAAGCATTCAATGAATCATATGGTGAAAAACTGACATTTTAAGCTGATGAGAATGATTAGAAGTATAACGTATAATATTTTGGTTGGTTTTCTATATATTAAAAAGGATAGGTTTCCCGTATTCTTTGTGATGAGAATGTCTAAGAAGTCTGTTATTTACTTCTTCACAAGTGAATTTTATGCTTTTTTTAGTGTTATCGAAAGGTGAACTACCTTACTATGTATTGAGTCGGTATTTAGTCAAAATGATAAAATCTTACAATGTCTTATCTCAGATGCATTTAAGAAATAGGAAAATAATAATGGAATCGCCAACAGTTTAATTCATGTGGTAATTAATTCTACTATACCGACATTCACTAAACAACGCCGAGTTTGAAGAAAGGATGCCAGTAATCATAAAATTTCACCTTGTTCAAAATTATTGAACTTCATCATTTCTTACTCAAAACTTCATTATCGACCAATTGTTCAATAGAGTCAACTTGAAACTATTGAAAGCTGTTGATGAAGATTACAGACAGTTATAAATGCTAGTATATTTTATGTTTGAATATAATAAATCACTCCTTACTTATGTTTTTTTAGAATTATATAAAGTATTTAAAAATTTATCCATCATACGCCCTGGAATTAATTTTAGGAGCGCCCTTATCAACTCTCCTACCGTGATTCGGCGCCCTTGAATCATTCCTAAGGCGCTCTTCCAAATAAGGCTTTCAAGATTTTTTTGTTTGAAAATAGATAATGATTTGCGCCCTCAGTAGAATCACTTGATGTATTTAAAAATACTTCCACCCTGCACCCTAGAATTATTGATATGGGAGCCCTTTTTTATTTCTCTTACCGTGATTCTGCGCCCTGGAATCATATCTAATGCGCCCTTTCAAATTATCCTTACAAGATGTTATTTATTTAGCATGAAAATAATTAATGATTCGCGCCCTCAGTGAATTAATTTGATAAATCTCAACATATGTTCACCCTGTGCCCTAGGAGCAATTATATGGGCGCCCTTTTCATTTATCCTACCGTGATTGCTCGCCCTGGAATCAATCCTAAGCCGCCCTTTCAAATTATCCTTACAAGATGTTAATTATTCAGCTTGAAAAAAATAATGATTTACGCTGTAGAATTATTTGATGTATTTTAAAATACTTTCACCCTGCGCCCTGGAAAAAATTATATGGGCACCCTTTTCATTTCTTCTATCGTGATTCTGCGCCCCGGAATCAATCCTAAGGCATCATCTTCAAATCTTACCTACAAAATATTATTTATTACATGATTATAGGATTTATTAACGGATTATTGAATGTATTTTAAAATACTTTCAACCTAAGCCCTAGGAGCAATTATATGAGTGGTCTTATCATTTCTCCTATCGTGATTCTGCGCCCTGGAATCAATTATAAGGCGCCCTTTTATATTTTCCTTACAAGAAGTTAAGTTAAATGATGATCAACACAGGAATCCAACAACAACAAGTACGACACATGGGCAACCGGTATAAGAATTCAAAACATCAATATAACTTTGTGGGAAGCTAACCGGTAGTCTAAATAAAAACAATAACCTGGAGCTTGACCCTCAAGAGCAGTTGTCGAACGGATTCAGTTTAGATTTAACCATTGTAGTGTATAGACATAAGTAGTTAGTAAGAGTAATAAAATTAATGTTTTTTTTTAAATAATTTAGTGTAGTAAAATAATTAACTGTTATTTATTTAGCTTGAAAAAAATAATGATTTACGCCCTCAGTTGGATCATTTGATGTATTAAATACTTCCACTATGCGCCCTGGAATAAATTAAAGGGCGCTCTTTTCATTTCTCCTATCGTGGTTCTGTGCCCAAGAAACATTCCTAGGGCGCCCTTTCTAATTATCTTTACAAGATGTTATGTATTTAGCCAATAAATAAAAAACGATTCGATATCTCAATAGGTATTAATGCTTTTGCACCCTTCGTGGTTACTTGAATCAGTCATTATCAAAATTTCCAAAAAACAAATTTTCTCGATTCCTGAGAAGTTGAAGTTTTATGAGCTGGTTAGTCACTGACTAACTGTGACTAACCGCAACTACAGCACTGGTCATAACACAAATGCAAATCAAGACAAATGATGTTCGGTGTTGGTTCGGATTGATTGAACTTTTTGATTGTAGATCATTAGAAATTTTGGTTGCCTTGTTCCACATCAACGGCTCGAACAACCCCATGGGGCTGATCCTTGTAGTTTTTTAATGAAGGTTCGTTGTTCAGACCCAAAATTTAGTTTCAGAATCCAGATCTAAAATTCATATCCTGAATTTTGTTCATGAATTCTGAAAAATCCTAAATTATATCTTTGAATTCTAATTTCTGAATAAGGAACTGAATTTGAACCATTTTCATAATCCTGAAATAGTATTCAGTTCTAGAGTCATTGTTTTAAATTCTGAATCTGTGATCTGGAACGAAATTTTGAAACAGAAATATGAAACTAAATTCGGAACTTAAAACTACAAGGATCTGCCATGGGGTTGTTTGAGCCATTGATGTGGAACAAGGCAACCAAAATTGCTAATGACCGACATTTTCAATTAACCGTCACACTTTTGAATCCGCAAATGCACGAGAGTCTGCGAACCCAGAATATCGTGAATTGAATTTGTTTTGTAGCCGACGAAATTACATCAATAGCCCAAATGTATGCAATTATATGTTTGTACATGATCGCGATACGGATATCGATATTTAAGCTTCTCTTCGCCGAGCTTGAATTCAAGTTTTGTATGCAAGCAGTTATTTTTATAGCGGTTCTCTACCTTTCTGCGATTTCGATTGGAGTGATAAACTTTTTCTCATTATCAATCGAGTTCATCTTATATAAATCAGAAATTAATCTTATGCACTCAAAAGCGATGCTTTCCCTTTGATATATCGTTTATTTCTTCAAAACCGTTGAAGTTTTGAAGTTCTTGAATTTAACTAAAAAATCAGTTCTATACTACTGCTGGTTTACTGCTAGCCCCGACGTCTGAATGCGAAGAAGAGCACCACCTGAGCATTTGAAGTTTTGAACACCTCATTATTACTGATGGTGGTGAAGAACATCAGCACGATATCCAGTTCCATCTAACGTACTAGAAAAAAAGCAATTCTCGGTCAAGATTTAACTATTACACTCGGCCAGTAGAACACCGCAACTGATATGTGCCTAACTACCTCAAAACCGTCATCCTGGTGCGAAAAAGGCAACCAAACGAGATAAGTTTTCCTCGTTGTTTCCAAAAGTTTGAGAAAAAATAGATTTTGAGTTATTTATGGTTTTTTTACACTGTTGAAAATTTAATCATAAGTTCCTGATTCTATTGCTGAGAGCATGGAGAAAAAATTATGTTGTTGCGTTAAGTATAACAAGAGATATTCACGATCAAAAACTTATCACTCTCCCAGAGGGTAAATTTTGAAAAGGCGCCCCATAGTAAAGTAGGTCGTATTCACGACAAAATCTCCTCTGCGTGGAAAGAACAAACTGTCAAAATCTTACCCACTTCGGTAAACTTTTCAAGTATTCGGAGACGTCCAAGGGCACATGTTTCTGTGCATGCTACAAGCAATCCCAGCGCTTCTGAGACGAGAATTGATAACAATAAAACACATGGAAAAAAGTTTATCTGCTACGGCTAACAATGACACTAACAATTCAAAAAATAACAGAGAATAACATAGTTCAAAAATACTACACAAGAATGCTTCTCATGATAACAGCAGTGACGACGATTTAATCGATGAAGGCGCGGTAGTCGATGGTCCCACGACAAATGAGAGCATCTCTTTGTTTATTTTCTCTTTTGATTATTACCGAGCCATTACTGCAATTTCGTGAAAGTTTCCAATATTAATCGATTGCTTGTGGTTTCAACTTGAAAGTTTTGCAAAGAATAAGGCGTCAAATATAAAATCAATCTGGTAAATCGTGAAAGAAAAGGTAAACCAAAAGTAACTGTCATTTGCAGTTAGACCCTAAACAAACTATTGATTGCTGTCAAACGACGTTCGTCCAGCTGATTTTTTTGAGGTTATGTCATGTTCGCATAAAATCTAATTCAGTTCTGAGCCTAAATCTAAAGCCAGATTTTCGATTTACCTAACAACCAATCATCTTACTATCACTAAATCTTTACTCATAAACTCTGCTAAAAATTCCCATAACATCATAATACGGTTCATCATATTCCAACATGCCATCTGTTAACGTGATGAATGTCTAGTTTCGGTGAGTGGGGTGCGTGCATTACTAAAACTACTAAAGAAATCACGAATTATTTTGTGCTGCTGGTTCCGCTGGTTGGGCAACCAAACCGGCACCAGGATATTGCGATCAGGTCGTCGGTTTACAAAGGTGGGGAAATTTTGTACAGCGGATGGAAATGTGTGCTGGCTGGCCGTTGTCAGCTGCTACGAGTCAGCCTTAAACCTTACCGACTAAATATACAACTAAAATCAGCACATGGTTTCGTTGATCGGCGGATCCGTGTCTTCATCGGTGCTGCTCTTGATATTCGACGACAGTTTGGCGATTTCGTCCTGTACCAGATTGGTGCTGATGCACGGGATTGGTTCCCTCAGCGGTCCCGTTTGCGTGTCCTCTGTGCTAGTCGAGCTGCTCTCCTTCAGCAGTGCCATCGCAGTCTTTGTTCCAATTACGCTGAGATTGTCGGTGAAGCGAGTGGATTTAATAGGTTTACTGGCACCACTAGTTCCGGGTGTTATCTTCGCAGGAGGAGCTAAACTTTCCAAACCCTCCGGAGTCGAACACGAAGCCTTACCCGAACCGGCTGACTTTTCTATGCTAAATTGCTTTTTGAGGAAACCTGCTCGGAACTCGGATGACTGTGCCACCGTTGCACTGCCGAGTGACGATGTTCGCTTGGTGAAACCTATTCGATCTTCCGGGGGGCAATTCATTCCGGCAAGCAGTTCGATTACGGTCGAATTCAGGCTTGTTTCTCCGTCCATCGAGAGATCGTTCGTCATCGACGAGTTATCGATGTTGATCGAGCTGTTCGTCTCGTTGGAACTTTGCTTGATAAATTTGTACGGTTGCAAGGAATAATCCGTGTCCGTACTGGAGTTCTTTTGCAAACTTTCGTATGATTTCCGGTAAATTCGATGGGACGCATCGAACGACGATGGGTTGAGATATGTAGATTGCAGATATTGCGAGTTTCGGGGAGAGTTTTGACCGGATAAGGACACTGGAGAGGTTTTACACTCGAGGAGTGAGTTCCGATTCGAAACCGATTGTCGTTCGTTTTTAATACTAAAGTCTTCATTGCCGGTGGCGCTGTCTGCCAGTGAAACGATGTTGGACTTCGACGGTGTCACCGGAAGCTCGATGGCCGTTTCGCGACGAAGCATTTTCCGATGTCCGAAATCATCGTGAACATCATCGTCGAACATTTCGTCGCTCTCTTCTATGGAACACCGTGTTTGCAGAAGTTTCTCCAGCATCAGGTAGTCACTATCTTCGCACTCTTTCAGGTGTCTTTTCTCAATAAGTGCGGCAAACTCCGGATTGCTCATTTCATTGACGTTTTTGGGGCGTTCTTCTGCAATTAGAATGTTTTGATTAATGAGTACCGATTGCTTACATAAACCATACCTCGAGACGACGATGTTGGAGAAGTAATCATGTGACAAACACTTTCCAGTTCATCTGTGATGGATGTGTACTCTGCGTGAATCTGCAGCAGCAGTTGTCGTCCTCTTGTCGGTGGTCGTTGAACGGCTGAAAAAAAAATCTCCTGTTAAACTTTTCGACTTATCACGAACGCGAAAGGAAAACTTACGCTGCTCGTTTCCACTGTCCGGCTCGGATTGGGTGATGCTCTGCTGTCGTTTGATCATATTCATCTGATACAAACTGGTTTGCGACTTGTTGATATCGAAGAAAGACGCACTTTCCGAATTTCTCCGCCCAGCTCCGGGCATCGAGCTGTTTCTCCTTCTGGCAGCCGTTCGTTGCCGCAGCCCGTCGTTGTTGGTATCGACGATATCTTCGACGGATTCCTCGCCCACCAACGTGCGGTCATCGCAATTTTCCAGCGGCGTTAGAGTATCTTTGCTCTCCGTACTGGCCGTCTCCTGTCGTACGTTTAGGAACGGCTTGGATTGGACCAACCCGGACGATTCCGCCGGTGAAAGAGCCTTCGATTGTGGCAGGTACAGGTCGGACTCTTCCGAACGTATCGACAGCTTGCGGTCCTGTGAAGTCTGTCATGGAATCGAAAACAAAGCATAGATTTAAATTTTCTAATTTGAGATTGTGATTGAGATGGATATTCAAGATCTTTACAAAATCAAGAATTATCAGCCCTTCCCTATGTCAGATTAGTTCGGGAAATAGAAAAGACGAATAGTCGCCAGAAACAAAGTGAAACGTATACGCTTGACAGTTTAATGAAGAATTTTGTAATTATTAGAACAATGATCAATTCACTAATTCAATCAAACAAGTGTCTTTCAGTGGAAAAACTGAACATTCTTATTATTCACGTATTTTTACGCACTTTAACCCTTTATGGCGCGAGGTCATTTCTTTTGCCTTTCTCAAAAAAAAACATGTTGGCCCTCATTTCCGTTATCACTTCCACTTTCACATTCACTTCACTTACATGTCACTTCACTTGATTTTTCCTATTACCAGTATCACGCATAGTAAAATGATCATTGTGGTGGAAAAAACTAATTTTTTCAACAAAATATTGGTTCATAATGACTTCAAGGTCATCCAAGTAATTACTTTTGTCTCTGAAGCGACTTCCGTAATAAGGACCTACATTCATTTCACTTTGTTTTCACCGCGTAGTGACACCGGTAATAAGGGCCGTTATGTAATCACTGTAAAAATCGACTTTTGAACCGGGACCCGGGGGGACCGAATGGCATTATCTTTGTATGAGTGAGTGTGTGTGTGTGTGTGTATTTTTGTGCACTCGGTGGCTGAACCAATTATTACAAACTTAGATTCAGAAGAAAGATCTCTTGGTCTCAAAAAAAATTCTGAGAACGGTAATAAGGGCCTCTGAATTTAATTTTATTATGACCTTTGACTTCGGAATCACAGGGTGATGTGTCCAAAAACATGAAAATATTTGCACATGTTTTTTTTTTGGAAATTAACCGATTTTCACAAAGCTATATTAAAATCCCTCTGACCTCTGGCTATGGAATTACACAATTACAAGTGTGAAAATGGCCATTTCAAGAGTGTTTTTTCGAAGCAGGTCGTTAAAAGAGAAACAATTTCTCTAGTTTGTGACCTGTTATTCTTTGGTCACAATGTAGTTCCTTTGGCCACTGAGTCCAGCTTGTATATATTTTTCAAACATTGTATATTTTTGTTTATTTCATTGTCAGTAAATGTCTGAGTAGAAGTTATACGTCAATCGCGTTCATACTCCGTGTTTACATGTTTGAGTCACGTTTAAGTTCTGCTCAATAGCAAAGGTTGGTGTCAAAAGTAGGGTCCTGTTTAATTATTTATTCTATTTATTTATTTATTTATTTATTTATTTATTTATTTATTTATTTATTTATTTATTTATTTATTTATTTATTTATTTATTTATTTATCTATATATTTATTTTTTCATTTACATTTATTCACTACATATTCATTATTAAATTATATATTATATTCAAAAAGTATTTATTTATTTATTTATATTATTCATTTATTTACATTCGTAAATTCATCTATTTGTTTATACAAATTTATTCAATAAATTATGATTATTTCGGTTAAAGGAAACAAGTATAGTAGGTATAAATATTAGTCAAGACACCAACCAGAAAACGATAATACATTGTAACCGTCATCTGTCTACACACTGTCATCGTCGTCATCATCGCAGCATAAAATGCGGGGTGGCATGCTTTGAAGGCGGCGGTGGGATTGGGATGGAAAATGGACAGCAAGCCGATAAAACCGCGGGAAAATCCTTAAGCAAGGACGAGTATTTTTCAGACCCGGTAGAGTGAAGATCGCAGCAGCGAGTCACAGGCAAGAAGTGACAGTGCGTTTCAAAAGTTCAAACTAGATCCAAAGGGATCTTAAACCGTTCAGAAGATCCACACGAACGTTAGTTTCTGTTCGGTGAGTCGAGTTGGGATCAGTGTGGTTGCCGTTTCCTTGAGTCGTACGCCGCGAGTGCAATAGACGGTCAGTGTTGGCAAAACCAAAGACGCCAATTACGACGCCACTACCCACGTATTGGCAGGGTTTGGCGGGAAAGACCGATCAAGTTGAAAATCCCACTCGACTTCGCGTTAGACACTCGTGATAATCCAAGTGCACGTGTACCACTCTCCGGGTTGTTTGTGAAACGCAGGCCTCCGTTACAAATAGGCCGAGTTGCTGCATCGTCTGGATACCCTGGTCATCACATCACGCTCCCATCGCCCCGAAGTCAGCGCCGTCCCGCCCGTCATCGCCCGCCGAGATCACCAAAGTCGACCAACGATCAGCACGGCCGCAACGGAGCGTCGAAGCTAAGACGTTCACCAAATAAACTTGCGCAAGTAGTAAAAAGTATATTCTTTTGTGTTCATTTTATAAAATATAGTGTTTAGAATTAAAAATTGTACGGTCTTTCTTCTTTATACAAGCTGTGTCGTCCATTTTGTTTTATTTGTTACTTGTTTCCGCCGAAACGATTTACTCAGTGGCCACAGGTAGGAAAGAAAGTCCGCCCCTATAAAATAGTGAAGTGAAGATTCTCCAGGAGACCAACAAGGTAAACGACCCTGAACTGGTGGTCCGGTGCTGAAAAGCAGCCACCAGTAGTGTATGTATAAAACCAATACGTAACAAGTTTGTGCATAGAGGAGAGTGTTCGGTTGCCGGCACCCCACCATAACTTTTGACAGAAAGCAAATAAAGTCATTCCGTCAAATGTCATATAAGTGTAATAGCAGTACGCTCTTTTTGTGGCAAATACCAAAGCATACAAACGCGTTTACTTTTTGCTACGATCAAAATAATTTTTAATTGTGTAAATATCAACACAAAACTTTTATCCAACCTTTTTCATAGTGTCATAAATTAGAGAGCATCAATCGGAAGGGTGAATACATTGAATGTTTATAAAGTGAATTTAATCTATTTTGTGATTCAACAAAATGATTCAACCCGGGTGATATGCAACAACTAAACAGCTTCCACACATTCATCATATAAGTAAATACATTCTTCACTGTTAGACACAGCAACTCCAAAACCATCAGACAATCAAACTTCTTGTTCAAAACGCCTCCGAAATTAATAAACCCCTTTTTGCTTTTCTCATATAGAAAGGCAATACACTCACTGTGAAAACCGATTTTTGAAGCGTGTGTGTGTATGATTCAAATGAAAGATCTTGTGGTCCCAAAAATCACTATTAAATGTTATCTCGATCCGAGTACCGGTTCCGGAATTACAGGGTGATATGCACCAAAAATATGAAAAAAAAAATTGTCACTCACTTTTCTCGAAGATGGCATGACCGATTTCCACAAACTTATACCGTTTTCGTTTTTGAGCCTACACGCGAGCGACTCTGACTCCGAGTAAAACAGACACGTGGAACGCGCCCTAAACAACAGCTCATAAAAAAAAATAAACAAACTCGAATGGAAGTCGAAACTACGTGATTGGAGTCCGATCTAGAGTGGGGTTGCTAAAATAAACATCTCAAAAGTTGTTTGGGCGACCCTGTGTCAATTCTCGGACTGCTCTGATCAATAAACGAAAACGATATTAGATTCAAACAAAAGGCCTTATGGTCCAATAGCTTGCGATTGAATATTATCTTTATCCGACTTTCGGTTCCGGAATTACAAGGAAATATGTGCAAATCTATGAGAAAATACGCACTCAATTTTCTCGGAAATTTCCTAACCGATTTTTGAAAACTAAGAGACAAAAATAAGGTCTTCAATCTCTTTAAAAAGTCTCCAAAAAGTTGATCCAGACCTAATTAGTTAGAGGATATGGAAATCTACTTTGACACTACTAAAGACTGTCCCGGAAAGTATGGACGCAACCAAAAACCGTTGCCATTTCGCAATGGTTCAGAATCTGTCAATTTTTATGGCTGCGTCTTGTTGTTTACACTCTTCTCTAATAACTTGTGCAGTTGTTTATTAGTTTTCATTAGTTTGTTTCCAAATGCGTGGACTTTCAGTAGGAGAACGTCGAAAAATTGTATACAAATGGTACACAGAACGTGGACTGTCACTGAGAAAGATAGCAAAAATGGAAGAAGTAAGTGAAAAAGCCGTGCGAAATGCAATCAGAAACTTCGGTGAGGATAACACTTTTGAGGATAAACCGAAAACGGGTCGAAAAAAGGTCCTGCTAACCCTCAGTTGGATAAACGTATACTGAAGGCGTTCGAGCAAAAGAAGGACGTTTCAGTTCGGGATGTGGCCAAAAAAGTGGGCACTTCGAAGTCAAATGTTCTTCGTGCTAAAGAACGTTTGAATCTTCGAACCTATAAGAAGCAGAAACAACCAAAACGTAGTCCGAAACAAGAAGCATCGATCAGGCCGAGGGTTCGAAAGCTGTACAACACGATTCTTGCTGGAAATTTGAACTGCATAATCATGGACGACGAAACCTACGTGAAACTCGATTACAAATCCTTGCCAGGACCACAATATTATACGGTGCGAGAAGGGCAAGTGTTAAACCAGTCCGAGACATCGATTGAAGTCGAAAAATTTGGTCTGGCAAGCAATTTGTAGCTGTGGTAAGATTTCGAAACCCTTCATCACCACTGCTTAAATGAACAGCGAAATATACATCAAGGAATGTTTACAAAAACGACTTCTACCCATGATTCGAAGCCACAAGAATTCTGTTGTCTTCTGGCCAGATCTTACTTCTTGCCACTACTCGAAATCAACGGTAGAATGGTATACTACCAAAAATGTCACTTTCGTCCCAAAAGACATGAATCCACCAAATTGCGCACAACTTCGACCAATTGAGGAATTTTAAGTATTAACGAAGGCACATCTTAGGAAACATGTCTCGGCAGCCGAAACCATTCAACAGTTCGGAGAAGATTGGAAAAAAGTGTCAATACTTGTCGCCAAGAAGTCTGTATGGAATTTAATGAGGAACGTTCGCAAGAAGGTGCGCCAGCTAGTCTACAATGGCTAAGTAGCAAATGTCGAGAATAGTATACTGTTGTTGTAGTCTAATATTATCAGAGTATCGAATAAAATTTGAATATCTAACACTTGTGAATTATTTACAGCAAAATCAAAGTGCGTCCATACTTTTTGGTACAGTCTTTAGTACACGGTTTCCGCATAAAGCTTTCGGTGTCTTAACAAACACTGTGCAATTTCATCCAGATCCGACTTCCGGCTCCGAAATTATAGGGCAATGAGTATCAACACTTTTAAACTGTCATACAGAATGATGCAAAATCGGTACGGTGCTGGTACGGAAGAAAAAAACGTCACCGTCTAGCACACAGCATGCTATGTTCAATTTTTTATAACGTGCAGGATTGCTACATTTAAATCTATATTTACTTGACATAACTGTTAAGAAATTGAAAAGGTAATGGTAGTTTTTTGATTTTATTCAAGTTTGAAAAAAAAATCTTTACAGAATCTTCTAGTGATGTTTTTGAAAACGTAAGTAATAGGAGAACGGCATCATTACACCACAAGGTGGATTAAAAAAGGTTTTTCTCTTTCAATCATGGCTTATACACTAAAATTTACTAAAAAAATTACATTTCTAACAGATTTTCTTGGGGGGGTAACCGAAGATCTTTTTTGAAGTGACCAAAAATGATCACTTTACTTAAAAGGAAATCGCAGGAATGAATTGTAAATGTAATTCTTTCATGAGTTGTTTTCTAAAATTACTTAATATTCACATAATGTTCACTTAGTCAAAAGTTATAATTAAAAAATAAAGGGGGACCGGTAACCGAACATTCTCCCCTATTCAAGTGTTTTAATGTTGTTTTGCTATGTTCGAAGTTTTGCGTTTTTTTTAAGCAAGCTTTCGAAGTTATGCGTTTCGTCTTATCTTAGAAAACTCGGATCCGGTCTTATCTTGAAAAAATATTTCTATCGACTCTCTGGGACTTATACAGAAAAATATTTTAATAAAAAATCCTGTTTTAATACACCTAGTGGTGTACAGACCGAAGGATGCGGCCAGCGTAGATATTTACCAAAGCCATCTGGAAGACTCATGCAATATTCAATTCATCGACTACTGCCGATCGCCAGCTGAAAGCTGGATTTTCGAGAACCCGAGATGACATAGTCTAATGATACTATTCTTGTATTAAGTTAGTCGTTAATTAAGATTAGAAAATACCCCTGGCATCTTAGAGTTTAAGCAGTGTGCCTAAAATTATATTACATTATTGAACAAAAAAAAAAACAAGTGGTGTAATGATGCCTTTCCATATTTCTCATATTCTCATATATAAATGTGTGGATTTTCACAAAATAATTTTCTTTTCCTGAAAAACAGAAAGGTTTGTCCATCAACTAGTATAACCTACAGAGTGAAATAGTTCTCAGATCGATTAGACCATATCTAAAAAAACGAAGCGAGTTCCATAATTGCAGGTACTTCCGAAACCGGAATCCGGAAACCGGTATAACCGAAGTCGGTTCGATAAAAGTTAATGGGATCTGTTTTTGAGTCTAAAATCACAATCTCTGGTCGTTAATCGAAAGCCGGAAATCAGGAAAGCCGACAGTAATTTGTTTGGTCGTCTATTAACAATGACTACCGATTGGAATAGTTTTGAGGGGAGTTTAAAAATTATTTTACGCTTTTTACTTCGCCGCTTTTAGTGACGGTATAAATATTTTAACAATCTTCACCCTGGAACTCCACAACCGGATGTCGGATTCGGATGAAACTCAGGAATTCAATATGGTACCACAAAACCTTTCACTTGAGTTAAGTTTGTGAAAATCGGTCAATCCATCGCTGAGAAAAGTGATTAGATCCAAACACGAATACTATTTCCAGTACTTCCTGAATCGGAAACCGGGAACCAGGATTGCCAGAATCGGTTTGTTTTATTTGTCTACTGTCTCGACGAACTGAGTCGAATGGTATATGACACTCGGCCTTCCGAGCCTCGGTCAAAAGTCGGTTTTCTCAGTGATTGCAAAACCTTTCTATATGAGAAAGCCAAGATCGGTTACGCATTTTTTTCATTTGAATTTTAGAGTTATGTAATTTTTTCTATGTGTGTTTTTCTGTAAATTCTGTTTTATCTTTGATTAGCTGCAGTCTTTACTCATATTTTTCCATTTTTAGCGAAATTTCTTGGGGTGCCAGTAACCGAACACCTTTTTTATCACTTTACTGAATTGATAACAATTTTTTTCAATCAAATAAATCAACTTTGTTTCTTAATCAGTTGTTAGTCAGGGACTTTAGCTTTCCATTGATGCATAGATGTCCGCATAATGTGTACTAAGTTAGAAGTTATGAGCTAAAAAGAAAAAGTTACCGGTAACCTAATGCTCTCCCTTACATTTTTTTAGAGTGTCCAATCGATTTTCTACAACTTTGTTTTAAACACCATTTTCGTACAGTTTACAGTTTCCGTGTTAACGCAATTTGAAAAAAGTTCACGCCAAAAAACATACGCCCTTTTTAAAAATCAGTCTTGAATCAAATTGGTCTCTGCATCGATACAAAATAAAAGTTTTATCATACTGGAACCGATTTGGAGGATGTGAATTCTCATGGCTTACACATCATCTCTGGAATTATTCAAAAGAACTTAAAGAATAACTGAACTGAAGTTCTTCATTAAATAATGATACTTATCTATTCGTTTCACTAGAAATGGAAGTAATCGAGTTCTTTGAGAAATTTACAAATTAACTGCGTGCTTTGAAATGGTAGCAGGTTTGAGATATCTAGATAGAGATTGCCTAAATTCGCGACCTTTGAAAATGTATGCAAAAGAGAATGATTATTGGTAGAAATATACGCAAAAAGTATTTATTATTATGTAATATTTTTACTATAAAATACAGGTTGAGTATCCCATATTATTTACGAAGGAACATACATAGTTAGAATAACGAAAGAACGATTCAACAGAACGTTTTTTTTTCGATAGAACTATCGAGTACTGAGCGGTTCTTTGAAATGAACGGTTTATGGTGTCTATGCAAAAAGCATAAAGCTCCTCAAAACTGTGATCAAAAGTATTTAAATTCTATTAGTTGATGGTGGAATAAATCGACTTGGACGGTACATGTTCCCTGTTTCCTACGCCGGAAGTATCGGAAATAGTGGTACAAATTTTTTAAATATTATGACAAATCGTGACAGGAGGGGAGGTATCCAGTATCCGGTTCAGGCCCGTACCCAGGATTTCATTTCGGGAGGGGCCCAAAGATTAAAAAATAATGTTACTGAAGATTGCTTATGTAACTAATTCTCGGTGTGCCTTTTACGGCTGTTTTTAACATACACTTTAAACTTTTCCACTGGAGCTGATATTGTATTACATATCATTACGTTTACTGTCTTGTTATTTCTGTAACACATGTCTGAGACATTCTAAATAATTATATGATTTTGATTTCTGGAGGGGCCAGGGCCCCTTGGACACCCCCCCCCCCCTCCCCCCGGGGTACGTGACTGATCCGGTTGAAAGTCCCTCTAATTAAGAAGGCACATCGGGTTCCCGGAGATGACCGGACCGGGGGTAGTTTAATTACTGTTACTGAGTTTCTTTTAAAGCCGACTACAAAGCCTTTGGAAAAAAAGCAAGGTCATTATAAATTTATACTCACCGCGTGCGTCTTTTCCGGAGATCGGTCACTTTCGTTCTCCTCCGGCACCGTTCGCACCTCAAAATGCATTCCATCGTCGAAAATGTACGCATCCGGTCGCACTTCCGTTAGTGAGCGGTTGATTTTCTTTCTCGGATTAATCGAGATAATATTGCTATCAGTTTCCGATATGGTCCTCGTGCGAGTCTCGAACACTACCACCCCACCTGCTCCGCCACTTCCCCCGGTTCCACCACCACCGCCACCGCTTCCACTACCTATTCCCATAATACCCGTTCCGCTTACATTACTAATCGATCCGTTCAGGTTGCCCTGAATCTGCGTGTGAGCCGACATGAATCGATGTATCACAGCCAAATGGGAGAGAATCTGATCCGCCGATTCCTCCACCTTCCGAAGGCGAAATTCGATATTTTGGACCGTTGCTGTTTGCATATTCTCCTTTTGATTAATATCCTCAATCTTCTGGGACATGTTCTCCACGCGTTCATCGGTGTTCCGAATGCGCTCATCGGTCGACTGTTGCAGGAGCGCGTCCTGCTCCCGGAAGTAACCTTCAACACACTCTTCTTCAAAGTCGTACAGCCTTTCCATGTCTTCCTTTTCCAGGAACAACTTCAAACCGTTATCTCGCGATTGTTGCAGGCCTTTTGCTTTCCTAATCAAATACAGGAGGAAGGAGTAGAAATGACAGAACGCTATCAGCGGCGGGGGCAGAACTGGCTTTTGCTGATATTCCATCACAACAGTGAAACGCTGGAACATCCAAACCTAGGAGTTTATAAAAAGAGCAAGTGTTAAACATTTTTCCCTTGTTTTATTCAATTGCTGACTTACCTGGTGTGAAACGGCATTCACTTCTATGAAAATGTTGTTGAACACTGCAATCAGCAGATTGATCAGCAGGATGTTGGCAATCAAGAGATACATGGACATGGCGATAGGCGTAACCCAGTGTCCTGCAAAAAAAAGAACACAAAAATCAACGACGTCAATCACCATCCGGACAGTCTTCGCCCATGTGCGAAGGAAATGAAATGCTGCGGTCTGCACCAAAAACCCACATTCCACCCAACCTACCCGTGACACACTGCGGTTGCGAAGGATCCTCTCCGCACGGTGGATCTATGTCATCGGCGAACACCTCTCCGTACAACATGAAATAAGGCTGATAGTACACTTCTCGCACCAATCTCCAGCTGGCGTCGTTGTTGGGAAATAGGATGGCTTGTCGGCTCACACCGAAACTCATCAACACCACCAGCAACAGTACGACGAAATAAATCATGTTCTTCACCATCTTGCCCATCATCGTCACCAGCGGTCCTGTGGAAAATTCAAGAACTCAATAAATCAATCAAAATCCTATCAATTGACAAAGAAAAAAGGACCCCAGTCATGTTCACACGTACCCAAATACTTATTGACACCGAGGATGTTCAGTATTCGCAGATACCAATAGATGCTGTCCACGCAGTATATCACCCGGCCGATGTCCATCGTGTAAGGCCGCAGTCGAAGCACCAAACCGATGAGAAAGAAGATGATGGCCGCCGCATCGCACGGGTTCCACATGTTCCACGCCCAAACGGAAAATTTGTGACTGAAAAAAAGGATTTGAGGATTGTTTTTTCGTAGATTAGAACAAAAATAATCATTGATGAGTGAAAAATACAACAAAATCGTGACCATTTTACACTGGTAATAATTTTCAATCTTATTTCATCATTAACATTTACATCTGTGACCAAAAAATATTAAGTAATATCACTTTTTGTAGCGATATCCCCAACGACGTAGATTAAATCAATTCTTATATGCATCTTTTGGGTATGAAATTCACTTTTTTCAGTCAGCCAGATTTTCTCAGGATTAGATTTCTGTCCCATTTTATCTGGATTTGGTTTCCAGTTTAAGAATATCATGAGAGCAAAAAGATTTAAGTTCCTAATTTTTAATCGACGAAGCAAAAAAATATTCTAAGCTGAGCTCAAAACTGCTCTAACTGATACATCTTTTCTGTAGATGGATGTACAAACTCACCTCGGCGTTCAAGAAAACTTATTTCGAAAAATTCGTCAGTAATTAACACGCTTATAAAAGGCATCATTTCACTACTAGGTAGACTAAAGCAGGAATATTATTGACATAAACGCCTTAGTCAATTTTCGTAAACTTAGACTAAAATGAAAATTCTTATAGTCTCATAGGTTGCTATTGAATTTCCTTCGGATCCTACAGCCGGTACCGGAGTTACGTGTGAAATGTGTTTAAAATTTCAAACTACCTTTTCGAGCGACGATACAAAAACGGGGCAAAATCCTTTAAATTTAACCAGGCGCGCACTCAATAAAAAAGTCGGGAGGTGTTTTCATAATATAGGGGAGACCGGGACTAAATCGGATTTTTTTATCGAAAAAAAAAAATAACTAAAACTGGGTTTTTATCCAAGTCAGCTCTACCGCGTCATCTCCAAGCGCGTATACAAAGTCAATCCATGAATCGAAATAATAGCAGATTTATATGATATTTTGGCTGTCCGGTTCAACCACTTGTCCGATCCATCCCATGTCTCCCCAAATGATTTCTTGAGCTTCGGGAGGGCTTAAATTCCTTACCGTTTATAGTTTGCTTATATTACATTTTGGTGAGGAAAGGGTTCCAATCAGCTTTACAGCCCTGCCCAAAATGTATGCACTCCCCGTTAGTTTGTATCCGGCCGAATGAACGCATGCACGCTATATAAACGCCTCTTTCAATATGAGGAAATTATATTGATACCCAACAGTTTTTATTCCATGTATTCCACAAGCAAGTATCATAACATTGAGTTATTATTTCTATTCTAATAGATTCTAACTAGAACTAGTGTGCCAATAGTCATCTCATTAGTAGAGTCACCAT
The DNA here is from genome assembly GCF_030247185.1 of Malaya genurostris. Lineage (NCBI taxonomy): Eukaryota > Metazoa > Arthropoda > Insecta > Diptera > Culicidae > Malaya > Malaya genurostris. The sequence goes on from NC_080572.1 coordinate 219,783,447, forward strand.
ACTATTTTACCGATTACTCGACTTTCATTTAATGAATTGTGATCAAATCGAATACAACCCAATTCTCAGACCCGTTTCATGTCCTTGTACTTTGATTTCATGGCTCAAAATATCAATCCTTCTTCATATATTCCCAACCGTGCTCATTTCTTGGATACTCCTAATTCTACTGTGTTTTTCGACACATCCATGATAGAAGAGATTCGTGGAATTCCGGATCACGTACGCCCTCAGGTGATCCCCAATATTTTTCACAATAAATTTAGAGCAGCCAACTGTAAAAAAATGTTTTACACTGACGGATCAGTTCTCAATGGATCCACTGGCTTTGGAATCTTCAATCAGAACATCACCGTTTCGAAAAAACTCAGTGATCCGGCTTCAATTTACGTCGCAGAATTAGCTGCTATTCAGTACACCCTCGAGATCATTGAAACCTTGCTCAAAGACCATTACTTCATTCTAAGCTCAATAGAAGCTCTCCGGGCAATGAAGCCAGAAAAGTATCCCCCATATTTCCTGGGGAAAATACGGGAACACTTGCGAACTTTATCTGAACGGTCTTATTTAATATCGTTAGTCTGGGTCCCTTCGCATTGTGTCATTCCGGGCAATGAAAAGGCAGACTCATTGGCTAAAGTGGGCGCATTAGAAGGTGATATTTACGAAAGACCAATCTGCTTCAACGAATTTTTCAGCATTTCTCATCAGAAAACACTCGAAAGTTGGCAAGCTTCATGGAGCAATGGAGACCTAGGACGTTGGCTATACTCTATTATACCAAAAGTATCGACGAAACCTTGGTTTGAGGGGATGCAAATGGGTTGCGATTTCATTCGTGTGATGTCCCGACTTATGTCTAATCACTCCGAGATGGGTACGCATCTCTGGCGAATTGGTCTCGCTGAGAATGGTATCTGCGCTTGTGGCAATGGTTACCACGACATTGAGCATGTTGTGTGGTCATGTGCCCTGAATCGTTTCACAAGATTACAGTTAAGAGACTCCCTTTGGGCCCGAGGTAGGCCACCCAATGTGCCGGTGCGAGATGTACTAGCAAGTCGCGATTGCACTTATATGTACTCGATTTACATCTTTCTGAAAACTATTGGTTTATCAATCTAGTTACTGCTTCTCTTCATTTACATCCTTTACAGTTCACCTTTCCCCAAAATGCCATCTTATGACGTACTAATTGGTTTTTGGTAACCACACATCGGAAATTTTGAGCCAAAATAAAACGAAGATTTCACGAAGACTTTGAAGTTATTATATTATTATTATCTGTTTTGTGTTATTGTATATTGTTTGAGTGTGTATGTAACTATTTGTTTTTTTTTCCATACTAACCTGGAGTAACCGCCAGTAATTCGGCTCCCTTTTTAACACTAATCTTTAATTTTCTATAGTTTAAACATAATTGTATTCCCCACTCTTTAACTCTCCCACCAACCTTGTATGTGTATGTATATATGTTAAATAATAATTGTAATTATATTGTACGAAAAAATACAATACAGACTTTGGCACCTCTGAGCTGAAGCTATGTGCCATATCAAATAAACGATCTGAAAAAAAAATCGAATACAAAATCTTTGCCTTGTCTCTAAGAAGCAATAGCGCATAAAAGTATTTCGGAAATGGTTCAATAATGCTGTTTTAGCGAAGCAAAATGTTCCAAATTTCATGTTTGTCTTAAACTTGTTCTATCAAACAAAGATAACAGATCTCACTATAACTAATGGTTTTCGTAAATGAAATGACTAATGGATTTGAGATGAATGGGGGTACCGTTACCCAATTTCTATCTCTTCTATTGGTCTAACGTTAGTCCTGAGCTGAAACGGTGGCCTTTATTATCGTTCTTGCATGCACTTACTCTAACATTTCACTCACACATCATCTCACCCATCAGGTCCCAAACGATACATCCTCACAATATGAACTGTATGAACATCGTTTGACAGCTATCAGTGGTTTGCTCATTGGTTCAGTCATTATTATTTTATTCTATTCTACAGTATTCCATGGTACGCAAACCACCAGTAAACGTCAAAGATGGACTCGATTTACCGTTCATTTGTTGTCATCGTGTGAAACCCAATTGGAATACGTTCACTCCTTTTAATTTCCACTTCACACTGATAATAAGGGCCTATAACTTCCGGTTCCGGAGTTATAGGGTAAAGTGTTTTAAATATTGTACACCGTCACTTGAACCGGCGAAACAAAAACCCTTTTTTAATCCACCTAGTGGTATAATGATGCCTTTCTCATATAAAATACTGTGGCATTCTATGCAAAATGTTTCTCTTCGATGTTTGAAAGAAACGAAGGGATTGTTTGTGTATTAATTAGTACAACATACAGAATGAAATAGTTCTCTGATCGGTTAGGTCATCCATTAGAAAACGTAGTTTTTTTCACCGGAAGTCGGATCCGGATGAAATTCAGGAATTCCGTATGGAACCGTGAGACCTTTCATTAGAATCTAAGCTTGTCAAAATTGGTTCAGCCATCTCTGAGAAAACATAGTGAGATTATTGGACATACACACACACAGACATTGCTCCCTCCGGGCCAATTTTTACTAGTCAATTTTTCAAGTGATTGCATAACCTTTCTATATGAGAAAAGCAAAAATGTAAAAAAAAATTCTAAACTGGTCTCAAAACTATACAAATCGATAGCCATTATCAGTAGACAATTGAACAAATCGATTCTGGCCAACCTGGTTCCCGGCCTCCGGTTTCGGAAGTATCGGAAATAGTGGTCATATATTTCAAAATGGATCTCACTCACTTTTCTCAGCGATGGTTTGACCGATTTCCACAAGCTTAGATTCAAATGAAAGGTCTTACGGTCCCATACGGAAGTCCTGAATTTCACCCGGATCCTACTTCCGGTTCCGGGGTTATAGGGTAAAGTGTGTTAAATATTGTGCACCGTCACTTAAACCGGCGAAATAAAAAACGTAAAAAATTTTGAATAGAAAACCACAATAGTATATAAAAGGTGATTTTTTAAGAGCTTGAGAACTTTTTTAAACAATAAAACGCATAAAATTTGCAAAATCTCATCGGTTCTTTATTTTAAACGTTAGATTGGTACATGACATTTACTTTTTGAAGATAATTTCATTTAAATGTTGACCGCGGCTGCGTCTTAGGTGGTCCATTCGGAAAATCCGCTTTTTTATCGACAAATTTTGTTCAGCGATGAGGCTCATTTCTGGTTGAATGGCTACGTAAATAAGCAAAATTGCCGCATTTGGAGTGAAGAGCAACCAGAAGCCGTTCAAGAACTGCCCATGCATCCCGAAAAATGCACTGTTTGGTGTGGTTTGTACGCTGGTGGAATCATTGGACCGTATTTTTTCAAAGATGCTGTTGGACGCAACGTTACAGTGAATGGCGATCGCTATCGTTCGATGCTAACAAACTTTTTGTTGCCAAAAATGGAAGAACTGAACTTGGTTGACATGTGGTTTCAACAAGATGCCACATGCCACACAGCTCGCGATTCTATGGCCATTTTGAGGGAAAACTTCGGAGAACAATTAATCTCAAGAAATGGACCGGTAAGTTGCGATTTGACGCCTTTAGACTATTTTTTGTGGGGCTACGTCAAGTCTAAAGTCTACAGAAATAAGCCAGTAACTATTCCAGCTTTGGAAGACAACATTTCCGAAGAAATTCGGGCTATTCCGGCCGAAATGCTCGAAAAAGTTGCCCAAAATTGGACTTTCCGAATGGACCACCTAAGACGCAGCCGCGGTCAACATTTAAATGAAATTATCTTCAAAAAGTAAATGTCATGTACCAATCTAACGTTTAAAATAAAGAACCGATGAGATTTTGCAAATTTTATGCGTTTTATTGTTTAAAAAAGTTCTCAAGCTCTTAAAAAATCACCCTTTATGAGAAAGGTATCATTACACCACTAGGTGGATTAAAACAGGTTTTTGACAGGTTCGAACCGAAATTCGGATTAGCGACAAATTTTACCAATTGCTTTAGTTAAGTTCAAAACAAATTTTGTAGAAAGTGAGAAGCAAGGCAATTCTTAGCTTCAGTACATGAAAAATGAATTGATCTACTCAGTAAGTAAGTAAGATAATAAAGTTGGCAACATATTGATTGGAAAGTAGTATAAAACCCCTAAACTCAAATTAAATTCAAAGTAAATTCAAAGCAAATTCAAAGTAAAATCAAAGTAAATTCAAAGTAAATTTAAAGTAAATTCAAAGTTAATTCTAACTAAAATCAAAGTAAATTCAAAATAAATTCAAAGTAAACTCAAAAAAAAATTCAAAGAAAATTGAAGGTAGTTTCAAAATAAATTCAAAGTAAATTTAAAGTAAATTCAAAGTAAATCCAATGTAAATTCAATGTAAATTCAAAGTAAATCCAAAGTAAATCCAAAGTAAATTCAAAGTAAATTTAAAGTAAATTCAAAGTTAATTCTAACTAAAATCAAAGTAAATTCAAAATAAATTCAAAGTAAACTCAAATTAAATTCAAAGAAAATTGAAGGTAGTTTCAAAATAAATTCAAAGTAAATTTAAAGTAAATTCAAAGTTAATTCAAAGTAAATTTAATGTAAATTCAAAGTAAATCCAAAGTAAATCCAAAGTAAATTCAAAGTAAATTTAAAGTAAATTCAAAGTTAATTCTAACTAAAATCAAAATAAACTCAAAATAAATTCAAAGCAAATTTAAAGTAAATTCAAATTTAATTCTAACTAAAATCAAAGTAAATTCAAAATAAATTCAAAGTAAACACAAATTAAATTCAAAAGAAATTGAAGGTAGTTTCAAAATAAATTCAAAGTAAATTTAAAGTAAATTCAAAGTAAATTCAAAGTAAATTCAAAGTAAATTCAAAGTAAATTCAAAGTAAATTCAAAGTAAATTCAATGTAAATTCAAATAAACTCAAAATAAATTCAAAGTAAACTCAAATTAAATTCAAAGGGAATAGAAGGTAGTTTCTAAATAAATTCAAAAGAAATTGAGGGTAGATTCAAAATAAATTCAAAGTAAATTCAAAGTAAATCCAATGTAAATTCAAAGTAAATTCAAAGTAAATTCAAAGTAAATTCAAAGTAAATTCAAAGTAAATTCAAAGTAAATTCAAAGTAAATTCAAAGTAAATTCAAAGTAAATTCAAAGTAAATTCAAAGTAAATTCAAAGTAAATTCAAAGTAAATTCAAAGTAAATTCAAAGTAAATTCAAAGTAAATTCAAAGTAAATTCAAAATAAATTCAAAGTAAATTCGAAGTAAATTTTAATAAAATTCATAGAAAATTCGAAGTGAATTCAAATTAAATTTACGGACACTAATGAATAGTTTTTCAAACCTCAAATTAGAATTTGTAGCTGAAGGCTGATGCTAAATAACGGTATAGATTACTTGGGCTGAAAACCTAGTTATAATGAATGCTTTTTATTTATTTCCAAAAAGTGTCCGGCTTAGCCCCGGTCTCCCCATACTTCCGAACTTTTAAATTTTAAAAATCACTCCTGTGTCGAATTGCACTCCTCATCTGTGCAAAACAAATGGTTTGCCTTACGGAAGACGTATGTAAAATTTCATTCAATTTGTAACAAGTCGATCTTTATTTTGTCACCATTTCAGTTGTAAAATGCTGGAATTTCTTATTCGATAAATTAAAAAAATGCTTATTGGACAACCCAGTAGCTCGCACTAATACCGCAATTTTATACTATATTTACAATATGTTAATTGATATGCAAAACACTGGAATTAAATAGGGTTTAGGCTCTTGCTGTCAAAAACATAACGTTTACTTACGAGATCGCCACCGGTTCCGAAGAAACGATTTCCCGGATTTTTTCACAGCCCAACGTTGTGATGTAGGCTATCGAATAGACTTCCTGCCAGCTGGGATACGGTTCCATCCGGACCAGCACCGTATAGCTGAACATCACCAGGAAAAATACGTACGCCATCTGGAATCCGGAAAGGAAATTAGTTCCCGCAGCTTTGAGCTTGAACTTTCGTCCGTCTTACCGAATCCGCCCAGAACTTGGTGATGGGAGCGGTGTAGAATTCGTAGAATTTTTTCTTCAACTTGAGCGGACGGTGTCGGATGTCGTGATCGTACATGTAGTCCTTGTACTGGGTGTTTTCCGAATCGGTCAGTGAAACCTTGAGAGTGAAAATTTACAAATCGGTTAGGTAATTTCTTCCGTTGAACGCGTTTCGAAATATTTCAACGTAATCGAAATATTTCATCCAACGAATCAAAATGGACCAGTGATATGAACTTCTCAAGTAAACTGCAAGCAAAACATGATTTCAAACGTGATGTCTTTTGGGCTTTGATTATCAAAGCTGGGTGTTGATTGCGGCCAACTATTAAAAACGGTGCGTTTAATGAAAAAAAAACTAAGAAAACTCTACGTGTGTTTATCAAAAATGTCAAACAACTTAATCGACTTGAAAACTCATGCCTTTTGACACTGGGTGTCTTATTGTCAAAGAATTCCTCCAGAATATAAACCTAAAAGGATTGCTAAGGAAACTCTAATCAGAAACCATGCCAATTACCGACAACACATGTTAACTAAAATTACGATCTTTAATTAAATACGTTACTGTAAAACTACGATCGGAAAATCGAACCAGTTGGAACCAGTAGTAAAAAAAATCGTTCATTCAAACATCGATAAACGCGACAATAGTAAAACTACACAACGCCAAACGGATTCGACCAGAATCAGTAGTTTTATATATATGAGTAATGGAACTAACTTTTGGCTTCAGACATCCGGTCAGACCTACCTATAGAACGCATCAAACAAAGTTGAAAAAGTTTAGCAAAATTTGGACTAGTTGATAAAGAAAACTAGGTAACAGGAGGATGGAAAATAAACTAATCGAAACTCTACTGCGACTAGCAAACAGGAAAATCTAATTTAAAGTTTTGCCATATGGTTACGGTAAATATTTAGTGAACACATCAACTGCTGAGGGATGCAAAAAACCGAACCGGTGCTAAACTGAGCCAACGGAAGTTTACCAAAATGAGCTATAACTAATGTCTAATGTGGGAAATCGGATTACGGCTGAAGTAGTTGAAGCTTATAATCTGTGTTTTTTTTCAGTTTTGAATCTATCGACTTGACAGGGAAAGATGAAGGACAGTGTGTTGGCGCCAGGAGGGTTCTGCTTTCAGAAAGGGGTAAATAAGAGCACACACTGGCTAGCATCAGCTCACTGTTTCAAGCTGATTAATAATGTATAAGTACTTCGGTGATATGCATCCGGGAATGTAAGAGCAAACTTTTAAAAGCAGATGATGGAAATATAGGTTAAGGAAAAAGTTAGTTTCAAGGGTATACATAATATGGCGTTTATATGTTACTGGGTGTACAGATAGATTTGAAATTTTTTTTTTCTGCAAAATCACGATTTTATTGTGCAAAATCGGTTCATTCAAAGTACTGTCCATTACTTTCGACAACCTTTGCCTATCTGATCATTTTTTCAAAACAAAACCGTTGTCCAGCAAGGTCCGCGTCAGTTATCGATCATAGAAATCCGAAGGTTCTTTATCTGGACTCTATGGTGGGTGAGGTAGCACTTTCCGTTTCGGCGTTTGGAGCTGAGTTTCAAGTGCGTTTGCAATTTACGGCCGCGCAATATCGTGGAACAAGATTGCTTTGGCGCTCCTGTATCATTTTTAAACGATATAGCTTCCAGCGGTTTATTCGGAATATCTAAGCAATTCATAATAGAGAACATCTTTGTAGTTCCGCCAAGTACACAGCATCATCTTCGAGTTATAAATATTCAATGATTTTCGGTGTATGAGATTCTCGTGCTAGACCTATTTCACATCGCAAGTCACAATACAATATAAAAAATTCTTCAGATTCTGTAATTCAGAGAACTATTCATCGGCTTCCTCAGTTTACTGTTGTGTCTCTTCCGAGACACGAATATCATGGTAGGGCCAGTCTTAGAAGCTATGAACAATGAAGTGTAATGATCAATAAGATTGCTTTGATAAGGACAAATTTAACGAACGAAAGGCATCGAAATTGTCGATACCAAAACAATCGTTTTTGACTTCAAATTGTGTAAAATTCAACCTTTGGCAGGAAAAATTAAAATTTTCTGGATCGCATACATCTCAGCCTGAAGAAGGTACGTGAGATTCAATAGAACAAAAGTTATGAGTTTAGCTCCTTCTGAAAGCGAGGTTGCTATAAAAGTGCTCTAGAGCAGGGCTTGTATTGTGAATCCTCAAACGAACGAAGCAACAAAAAAACATCTGCTGTGAACACTTTGCTTGACATAGCTGAACGAGAGACCTATATTAGAGAGAAACTAGATGCGTGAGAGTATATGCTACTGAGCAGACCAATTCCCTTGCCTAGTAAATTGCCTGTGCTGAGAGCTCAGTTAACACATGAACTAAGCAATCCATGGCAATGTAATGAAATGGAGAGTTCGCTCTTGTTAGTATTGTACGAGAAAGAAGGCCTTGCTTCACGGCGTGCTACAAGACGCGAAGTAAAGTCATATAGGCAATGTTTACGGTGTTTTAACAGTGTAGGTTTACAGAAATCATGTTCGCATTCCAAGACCAAATTTGATCACATTTCAAACATTCTTTAAACATTTTATAGCAGAAATTTTGCATTTGAGCCCATTTTCAAACCAATCAATTTGTTTCTTGGGAACTTACACTGTGCAGATATCCTAGAAACACAAAAATTAATGTTCTTTAAATTAATATTCATCGGAACTAAAAGTAATGAATCTAGTTTCCTTATAGGCATCTTCAATAGGTTCTCCTATTCATCAAATGCTAACCTTATGAAGCATAGGTCTCAGATAGCTGGCATATTCATGAACTAATGAACGAACGAAGCAGCTCTCCTTGCTTGGGTTGCGCTGTGTATTTTACCTGACATACGAATGTGTGTGAATAGCACTGAGAGTGAAACTCTATTGTTAATATTCGTTGCTTCAATTTGCAAGCCCTGCTCTAGAGTTGTGAGCGTCAGTTTGAATTCACCTTGTAAGACGAAAACAAAAAACTAAGTAAACGTATTCTATCTGTAAATATTTAAAAAACCGATAGAATATTTCTGATTCCGTTGCAGTGATCGAAATATTAATTTCGCGCCGCGTAAAAGATGATATTTGATTCGGAGTCCATCTCATTTTTTTAATTATCTTTAGAACTAGGCGACATCTATAGAGCAATTCCATGCCAAATATTAAAAAAAAATGGCAAAACTCTGGCACAACCCCCTTCGATTTGTATGAAACAGTGTGCATGTGTGTTCTTTATAGCAAATGAAGTAATTTTCACTGGTCTAGAGGTTTTATTCACTCAAGACAAATTTTTAAAAAGGGCGTATGTGTTTTTAGCCATATTATTTTCAAACAATTATAACTAGAAATCTATAGATTCTTAAAAAAATATAGGAGAAGTTGTAAATAATCAATTGAACTTTCTACAAAAAATATACACTGAAAAAAAAGATCTTTCAATTATTCGTGAAATCGAAAATAAAATTTATTTTTCAAAATTCTCAGTAACTTTGCCGTACGATTTTTTTAAAATTATATATTACAAAAAAACGTCAAGTTCCAAGAAAACTAATGAATGTTTTGAAAATTTGGAGAAAAAGGAAAAACTTTTTACCAAATTTAGAAAAAAAACTATGTTTTTATAGCAATAAATGTATTTGAGCAATGGAATATTATTTTCCAAGCTACGTTCAATGAAAAAACGCATAGGAAGCTACTAAGCAATTCCAGAAATGCTTAGCAGATCATCAGACGGGACCTTCTCCGATTTGGATGAAACTTTGCACATGGCTTCAGTACGGCAAACCATAAGTTTTGAACCGATGGAGAGGTCAATCCGACTCACGACTGATTTTTAAAAAGGGCATATGTATTTTTGCATTTCACCAAAATTGCCTTTTTCAAATCGTAACTCGTAAACCGTTAATTGTACAAAAATGGTGTTCAGGAAAAAGTTGTAGGGAATCGATTGAGCACACTAAAAACAATATACTCTGAAAAAAAATTTTGATTTTTTTTCACAATAATTACAAAATAATCCGAAAAAGTTAAATAAAAAAATCAGGGTTTAAATTTTTTTGATAATCTTTTTTAAGCTGTTATTAAAACCTACAGATTGATGACTATCCCATCCGTGCCTTTTGAAAAATGAAGAAATTACAGCTAAAACAGTTTACGGGTGCATGCTAATAATCAGATTCTTCTCGTTTTAATTCGGAAACCGTAGGTAGGTTTTAATAACAGCTTTAAAATAAAAATCATCAAAAAAAATTAAAACCATGCTTTTTTTTATTTAACTATTTCGGATTATTTTGTTATTATTGAGAAAAAAATCAAAAATTTTTTCAGTGTATATTTTTTTATGTGGAACACATCTTTATTAGGGGTGCAAATCAGAAACTCAAAAAAAACTACACGTAGAAATGTGGTCAGGTTTTAAACACTTACAGCTCAGTCTGTTTTGTATCAATTATTAATATTATTTCATCATTTGATAGGAAATATTTCTACGTATTGATTTGAATGTTCATAGCCATGTATTTTGAATTGTATATCATTGAAATGTTTTTTTTTTTTTTTTTTTTTTTTTTTTTTTTTTTTTTTTTTTTTTTTTTTTTTTTTTTTTTTTTTTAAATAACTATTTATTGGAATATGAGTTAAAATTAAATTATTAAGATTTAAATTGGGTGTTCAGCCACAAGTGGTGACTTTTCAGCCCTGTTATATATATATATATATATGATTTGGTTATTACCATGAAGACATCATTTGCTTCCGCAATTCTGAGATTTTTGTGTAGGGAAAATTCTAAACCTACTTGTATTGTGTAATGGGGAAAAGGGACTTATATACTAACTTACTAACTAATACAGAGAGCGAATCGATTCAATTGAAGATTGCATCGATTTTTGTCGGAATTTGCTTATAATATTATGTGACATTACATCTAATGGTTCTATATTTGTGAGTCTGTGTAACTCATTTGTACTAAACCAGGGAGGACGCTTCAGAATCATTTTCAGAATTTTATTCTGAATCCTTTGAAGCGTTTTCTTCCTGGTGGAACAACAGCTTGACCAAATTGGTACCGCATAAAGCATGGCTGGTCTGAAAATTTGTTTATAAATTAACAATTTGTTTTTTAGACAGAGCTTAGAATTTCTGTTTATAAGAGGATATAAACATTTAATATATTTATTACACTTTGCCTGGATTCCTTCAATGTGATCCTTGAAAGTGAGTTTTTTGTCATACGTTAAACCTAAGTATTTAGCTTGATCAGACCATGTCAATTCCAAGCCATTCAATTTGAGAATGTGATTATTGTTTGGTTTAAGAAAAGAAGCTCTTGGCTTGTGAGGAAAGATAATTAATTGCGTTTTTGCTGCATTTGGTTTAATTTTCCATTTTGACAGATAATCACTGAAAATATTTAAACTTCTTTGTAGGCGACTGCAGATCACTCTTAGATTTCTACCTGTGGCTAACAGACTTGTGTCGTCACAGAATAGCGATTTCTGACAACCAACGGGTAGATTTGGAAGATCAGAAGTGAAAATATTATACAAGATTGGAGCTACACTCGAACCCTGCGGAACACCGGCACGTACGGGTAGCAATTCAGATTTACAATTCTGATAGCTAACCTGAAGAGTACGATCAGTTAAATAATTTTGAATCATTTTGATCAAATAAATAGGAAACTGGAAATCAGACATTTTTGCTATTAAACCTTTGTGCCAAACACTGTCGAATGCTTTTTCTATGTCTAGAAGAGCAACTCCAGTGGATAACCCAGAAGATTTATTTGATTTTATCATGTTCGTTACTCTGACAAGTTGATGAGTAGTTGAATGTTCATGACGAAATCCAAACTGCTCTGGTAAAAAAATTGAATTCTCATTTATATGAGTCATCATTCTCAACAAGATAATTTTTTCAAAAAGTTTACTGATAGAAGAAAGTAAGCTAATTGGGCGATAACTTGATGTTTCTGCTGGGTTTTTATCAGGTTTTAGGATAGGAATTACTTTAGCGTTTTTCCATCTTTTTGGGAAGTAAGCTAATGAAAAACACTTGTTGAAAATTTTAACCAGGAGTCTCAAGGCAACATCGGGAAGATTTTTAATAAGAATATTAAAAATTCCATCATTACCAGGAGCCTTCATGTTTTTAAGTTTTCTAATAATTGATTTAATTTCATCAAAATTCGTCTCAATAATGTCATCGTGTGATAACACTTGGGTTGAAATATGATCATATTTCAGTGAGACTTCATTTTCAATAGGACTCACAACGTTCAAATTAAAATTGTGGACACTCTCGAACTGCTGAGCAAGTTTTTGAGCTTTTTCGCCATTTGTAAGAAGTATTTGATTTCCTTCCTTGAGAGCAGGAATAGGTTTCTGAGGTTTCTTAAGAACCTTAGAAAGTTTCCAGAAAGGTTTAGAATATGGTTTAATTTGTTCAACTTCTTTAGCGAAATTTTCATTTCGCAAAAGAGTAAATCTATGTTTAATTTCTTTTTGTAAATCCTTAACTATGTTTTTCATAGCAGGATCACGAGAACGTTGATATTGTCGTCGACGAACATTCTTCAACCGAATGAGCAGTTGAAGATTGTCATCGATGATAGGAGAATTTAATTTAGTTTGAGCTTTGGGAACTGAAAGATTTCTAGCTTCGATAATATAATGATTCAAATTATCAATTGCTGTGTCGATATCCGCAGAATTTTCTAAAATAGTTTCATGATCCACATGATTTTCAATGTGAGATCTGTAATCCAACCAATTTGCTCTATGATAGTTGAAAATAGAACAAATTGGATTAATTATAGCTTCGTTGGAAAGTCTGAATGTTACAGGAAGATGATCTGAGTCAAAATCAGCATGAGTAATCGGTTCACTACAAATGTGACTTTGATCTGTTAGAACCAGATCAATTGTAGACGGGTTTTTCACGGAAGAGAAACAAGTAGGATTACTGGGATGAAGAACTGTAAAGTAACCAGCTGAGAGTTGATTATGAAGTATTTTACCATTACTGTTATTTTGCCTACAATTCCACTGGACATGCTTAGCATTTAAGTCCCCTATTACGAAAAATTTCGATCGATATCTTGTAAGTTTTTGCAAATCGCCTTTAAAGAAATTTAATTGTTCGCCGGTGCATTGGAATGGCAAATATGCTCCAGCGATGAAATAAATTCCATGAATGGTTTCAACTTCGATTCCCAAGCTTTCAATAACTTTAGTATTGAAAGAAGGTAAAATTCGATGTTTAATTTGCCGTTGGACAAAAATGGCAACTCCACCACCAATTCCAGTAAACCTGTCAAATCGATGAACCACATAATGTGGATTACTTTTCAATTTTACATTTGGTTTAAGAAAAGTTTCTGTCACAATGGCAATATGAATTTTGTGAACTTTGAGAAAATTATAAAATTCATCTTCACTCGATTTCAAAGATCGAGCATTCCAATTTAAAATATTCAAATAATTATTTAACATCACTGTTAAATTTTAAATTCATTATAATATTATTTGCAAATTTCCATCCGATTTGAAATGCTTCAAAAAGTGATGAAGTCGAATTCATTTGGATGATCATTTGAAAAAGTTGATCTTGTAGGTAGATCATTTTATTTTCAGTTATATCGCCTGAATTGACTTCATTTAAAGAAGCGAATGGCATTGAAGGAATATTTGTAGGTAGACTGCCATTAGAAGAAGATGATTTGGCCGGTCTACCTATTAATAAATTGTTTTCGTTAGAAGAAGAACTGCAAGGCGGTCCTGTGTTTTGATTATTTACATTAGAAGAAATAGGAGATAGATTTCTACCTAATATACCAGCATAACTGACATTAGAAGAAGATGATGACGAGGTCGATCTACCTGTCAATAAATTGTTTTCGTTAGAAGACGAATTGGCAGGTGCCTTAGAAGAATTTTCAGGTATGTTCTGTAAATTTAAGGTCGTTGATTTGACTTGTTGTCTAAGCGAACGAGCGTTTAAAATTTTTTCCCTGACAGGACATTTCAAATAATTGGATTTATGATTTCCATTGCAATTTGAACATGAAAATTTATCAGTGGTTTCATTCATTGGACAAGCGTCTTTCGAATGCGATTTACCACAATTCAAACACCGTATATCCATATGACAATTTTTGGTTCCATGACCGAAGCCTTGGCAACGACGACATTGCGTTAAGTTTGCAATACGATTATGCCGTTTATAATGTTCCCAATGAATTTTAATGTGGGAAATGAAACGTACTTTTTCTAAAGTTTTCAAATTGTTTACATCACTTCGATTGAAGTGTATTAGGTAAAGTTCATGGGAAATTCCAGAGCGTGGTTTAGAAGTACCATTCACTCTTTTTTTCATAAGTATTACTTGGGAAGGGGCAAAACCAAGCAATTCTTTTAGTTCATTTTTAATTTCATCAATACTTTGATCATTTGATAATCCTTTCAAGACAGCCTTGAAGGGTCTGTCTGATTTTATATCATATGAATAAAATTTATGAAGTTTCTCGGACAAATATCGAATAAGACGTTCATAATCTTCCAATCCATCCACCAAGACTCGACATTCTCCTCTTCGTCCGATTTGAAATGAGACTTTTACTTCCGGGAGAAAAGTAGAAAGCTCAGTACGGAATGCTTTGAAGTCGGAAATCATCACCGTCACTGGTGGCATAGATTGATGTTTCTTCCCAGAACGACAAGCGTCCATTTTGGGAATTTTTGAAGAATTTTCTTCTATGTCGCTACAATCGGATTCAGGAAGAATCTCGTAAATATTGTTAGACGGCATAGGATCAACGGAAGGGAAATCCGTCCGTTGTCTTTTATTTTTACATTCAGATTCTATAAGATCGTGAATGCTATTAGAAAAATGTTGAATAACGGATTGTGATTTATTCCGTATTGAATTATTTTTAGCCTTAGGCTTGTTGCCTTTCCGGTTGGACGCAGGCATTTTTGAAATTAATGAAATTTTAAATTAAATTAACTAGGCTAAATTAGTCTTCGATTAGACTCCTAGCTAGCCTTAAAAAAGGCTGATTAATTTCTTAGTCACTCTAATATCACTCTTTGTATCACTTAGTCACTCTAATATCACTCTTTGTATCACTTAGTCACTTAGTTAGTGATTCAGGTAGCCTTGAAAAAGACTGAAGCCTTGAATCAATGAAACTCTAGGTAGCCAGAAAAAAAATTCCAGGAGCCAAGAGCTATACGCGTGCGGTGCGAACGACTGTTCAACACCGACTGATCATTCATTGAAATGTTGATTAATAGCTAGCAGTGTCCTATTTTGTCTGCAAAAAATCTCCAGCATACCGGATTTCCCTGCCATAGTCGACGGTTTTGAAGGAGTAAGCGATGTATCAAAGAGAGAGCATCGCTCTGATTGGCCAATCGATGCAAAAGCGAAGCTGTTGGAAGCACGCGAATCTATAAATAGAAGCGAAATGAAACCTAACTTTTCAGTCCTATTCCTAGCATGCTAGAGGTAGGTTGTTGCTAGACAGCAAGACAAAAACGTGCCATAAAACGATTTGAAGCTTTAAGGGCTGATGCCAGTTGTTAGCGTAAAACCGTGTTGCTCGCTGTGCGTATCACATTTCTCTTCATGCTCTCTCGTAAATGTGTAAAATGACTCTCGATGTGGCCGGGTGGCCAAGAAAGTTTTGATATTTTCGGTTACAAGTTTGACTACATCACATAAAATACAACAAAGCTACCTCTTAATTGGCAGCCTTGATGAGCTGATTTTATTTCTCTCTCATGTTTCGTTACGTTATCAGGATACAAGAGCAATTATCTAGACATTGTCAGGATAGATTTTTGATCCATGCTTTTGAAGGCGAGATATTCAATGAACAAGTTGAAAGTTGCCGTTTTCAGCTATGCAACTCTTCCTTCAAAAAAAAGTTTTTCCCGACCGCTAAAGTCAAACAATCATTCTGAAATTTTCACAGAATAATCTAAACTAAATTTCTAAGACAGTCTGTTGGGTTTTTTTGATATTCCTCACCGTTTCTGAGAAAATCAGATTTGAAGCGTGAAAATAGCCCTTTAAAACGCCCTAAAACACAATGGACTCAGACCCTTAATTGGTATACTCTGGTCTTGTGTCATGCAAGCTCGGAATTCCATGTTATGTCGCTTCCCCATGAGAAATTGACAACTACCTCTGGATAAATTTTGAGTGCTTGAGATTAATTTCTAGTTTATATTAGATGAACTCGATTGATAATGAGAAATAGTTTATCGCTTCAACCGAAATCGCAGAATGATAGAGAAACTTAACGCTAAAAAACTGCTTGCATAAAAAACTTGAACACAAGCTTGGCGAAGAGAAGCCTAATTATCGAAATCGCAAGTATGTACAAAGATATAATTGCATATATTTGGGATAATGGTGTAATTTCGTCGGTCATAAAACAAATGCAAATCAAGACAAATGATGTTCGGTGTTGGTTCGAATTGATTAAACTGTTTGATTGTAGATCATTAGAAATTTTGGTTGCCTTGTTCCACATCAACGGCTCCAACAACCCCATAGGGCTGATCCTTGTAGTTTTTTAGAGCATAAATCGATTCCCTACAACTTCTTCCCGAATGCCATTTTTGTACAATTAACGGTTTCCGAGTTACAACGATTTGAAAAAGGCAATTTTTATGAAAGGCAAAAATACATACGTACTTTTTTAAAAATCAGTCGTGAGTCGGAATGTCCTCTTAATCGGTTCAAAACTTATGGTTTGCCATACTGAAGCCATGTGCAAAGTTTCATCGAAATTGGAGAAGGTCGATTCTGATTTTGTCACTTTTTCATCTACTCATTCTTGGAATTGCTCAATATTCAAAGAAACAATGCCATACTATGTTATTGATCATGAAAACGTCGAATACAACATATCATTGTAGGGAGAGGATCATGCCATAGTGCGCATTAACGTCCATCAACCATTACCAATGATTATGTTCGAACGGCCATATCCTAATACGGGGACATTCTTTCCACTGGAAAGGAGGTGCGGAAGAATTTTATACTGCATGAACAATCCGATTCCTTTTTTGTGATACTCGGTCAGAACATAAGGTACCCAGGTAGATCGCTGGTCACCTACAACAATCAGTTGTAGTATGTCATGTCAATACTGGGTCAAAATTCGTAAAATCGCTGATAACAATTAGGATTATTATTTTTTGTTCAAGTGTGGATAAATTGTTTTTATTTGATCATTCAAATAACTTTCCGAAAATAACGAAAGAACTAGACTTTATTTAATCAATTTATTGCAAAAAACATACCCGAAAAATGTTAAATCTATGATACTTTATGCTAATATCGGGCAACTGGCAATAGGGTATTCGGTGTAATTTTCTCACAAATTGATATTCGTTGGAATCTTTGATGATAATGATGACAATTAAGTGAAGTTTTATTTTCGATAAAAAGACACTGGATACCAAATAAAGTTTGAACAAAATATAGAAATTAAGTTTGGACAAAAAATTTTTTTTAAATCGATTTTAAATTTTTAGCCAATAAGGATTTTTCAGCATTTTTTTTTT
Organism: Malaya genurostris; assembly: GCF_030247185.1. NCBI lineage: Eukaryota > Metazoa > Arthropoda > Insecta > Diptera > Culicidae > Malaya > Malaya genurostris. The sequence goes on from NC_080572.1 coordinate 219,801,128, forward strand.
AAATTGATCGATTTTTACCACTATAAATATTTAGAAAAAATAGGTAAAAAAGTTTGACCATTTTCAAAAGATAGTCTAGATCAATTTTGGAAAAACAAAGTATGCACAGTGGCTTTTTGTGACAAAATCCGCATGATCAGAAAATTAAATTCATGAAATTCATTCATTTTGGTTTTGAATGAAATAACTTTCATTTCTAGTAACATTTGGACACTGTGTTCTTCAACTTTAGCGATCAATTTTACTTCGCTATGTCGTCATCTGTAAAGAATCTAGATTCACTTTTCCAGTCTTGAGAATTGCTAATATTTCTCGATCAGTTGAAATCGAAGGCACTCTAGTAAAACATTTTCAGAGGGGATGTAAGGAGAGCGACGACAGCTTGTGTCATTCCAAGCCATAGGACAACATGTCAAATTCAATATAAGAATTGCCAAAACTTCAAATACAATTTTTTGAGTTGCTACCAACAGAACGTCACTCTCCTTACATCAGTTCTGCAAATTTGGACATATTTTATTTCAACCGCTCATTTCTAACAAGCGGCAGCAAATAAAACTTATTCAACTTTCGGTATCAAATTCAATACCATAAGAAAAAATTGATACTTGGAAAGATGCTTCTCTATAAAATTCGCTATGTTGTCACCCTACCACTTAAGTGTTTCTCGACTGTAATGGCAGCTGACCGAAACTTTACAGGACCGACGCTTTATGGCCTTCATTCCGCTATGGCTAGATGCTAAAACAAGCCAAAACAGAACGGAAGAATTATATTGCTTGAGAAAACGCATCCAACGCATTTTCGCCCTCTGCTGCGCTTACAACATGGAAAGAGAAGTCCCGAGCCAAACAAAGAAAAAGACGATTTTTTACTGTGAAAACTTCTTTATTCTTCAGTATAATATCGATCTAGTGCGATACATTTGGCCCGCCGGTCGTCCAACATTTTGATGCGCTTTTGCCAAGGCCTTCGAAATAGGCTTCCGTTTCGGCAATGACCTCAGCACTCGACGAAAATTTATCTCCCTGGAGGAACCTTTCCAGGTTTGGAAATAGATAATAGTCGCTGGGGCCAGGTCTTAAGAATACGGGGGATGGTGGACCAATCCGTACCGCAAATCATTCAATTTTTCTGTTGCTGTTTTATCAGGACACGAAACTCGTCTTTTTCCATAACTTGATGGAAACTAGAACTCGTCTATCACGATCAGCTGTTATTCAAACAGTAGCGGATAGATTGTCATAAAATTTGGTATTGGGCCATCTATGTTAGAGGCTTTTTCTCAACTAAAATATACACGATGGTCACGTCTTTTCCGTGAGAGGTCCGGAACTTTTCATTCCATGTAGTAAATTTTCTGATTGATCATTCTGGTCCTGGGCGATGTAAATTTCACTCTTCTGGCCACATGAACAGATCTATACCGCCACATGGAACATTTCTTTTCGAACTCCGACAGCTTAACATAATCTCTGCCACATTTGCCTTTTCAGTCTTGACGTAGGTTTCATCATCCTGTACAAGGCAATAATGTTCAGCTTCCGCGATCGTAGTCCGGTCGACTTATTTCACTTATTCTCACAATGTAAAGTCACCACCTTCTTGTGAGTCGACAGTCTAATTCGCTTTTTAACTCGATGCACCATTGTAGACGACACGCCCAGCTTGCTTGCGACCTCTTGTACGGGATTCCTATCTAAACAGTTAATCACTCTTTCCGACATCCAGTTTCCAGAATGTCGAGATATGTTTTCCAAATACTTTTAATATATTGGTAACAGACTGTTTATTTAGTTACAGTTAACTGTTTCAGGAACTTGGTGTGCGAGTAGTTTGAATTTTCGCGATGTACGAGCAAAATTTTGATTTGTTACGATATCATTTGCACAACTACGTAGGATATGTCAAAACTAATCCTAGAGGTTACACACATATCCGATATAAGTGAAAATATTGCTTCCATGTACCCAAAAACAAGCTCATTATTAGGTTTATTAAATGACATCACGAATGATGCATATAAAGTTAATGTTTTTATAACTATTAGTGGTTAAGTCGAATTTTCAACTACTCGCAATTAAATTGGAACGAGAATGTAAACAAACCACCGATACAAGCTGCCAAACGACGTCCACTCTTTTAAGGTTATGTTAAGTTCGAGTAAAAGCAAATTGGAACAAAGCATTTTTGTTTTCAGTTTTTAGATCTAGTTTTTCGATTTCCTACCAGCTTTCGAAAACCGTTTGATTGAATAGAAACAAAGCAACTTCAAAATAAAACTGCTTAAAACTGCTCTTTCACAAAAAAATAACGACCCTAATCGATACGCGTCTTTATGCTCCAAGGAAGTATCCAGTAACTTATGTGATATGGTCTCACTACGATTCCGTAGGGACAGCACCGATCAGCTGTAATTGGGTTTGATTTCTACATTATGAAAGTAAAAAAAAATCAAAAATAGCAAGAGAAAAATGGCACTGGTGCGCAGCCAGGAAAAGGCCGGTGCTAAAAGTATGTATAAAGATATAATTTTTTGATGGTTTTTTTTTTACCGTGAATGCTGCTAGTGATCCGACGAACTTTTAATGATTCAAGAGAACGTGAACAACGTGGTCAATTAAAACGCTATGTGTGATAAGAGATATTTTATATAATTGGGAGACAGAGAAGGTTTGGTGTATCATTAGCAGGACCCAAGGCGCAGAAAAGATAGCAGAGATAGTCCCTCGGGGGAGAAGAAAAAAAAACTACGGAGAAAAAACTATGGAGAAGTAAGTACAGAAAGGGAAATGTTTCGGTGTCAGTGGCGTGGGTGGTTTTTGGGCGTTTGTGGTGTGCGATGTTGTGGTATGTCGTGGCGTGGCGTGGGGGCTGTCAGTTTCAAAGGCTGATGCACAAAACTTACTTTTCCATTCTCCTGCACTTTGGTATCTTTCATAGAGTACGTGTCGGATAAAAGTGCCTGAAGTAGGTTGGACGCATTTTAGGTGGGATTTATCGAGAGGTAGCATTGATTTATGTACACAGAGCAAACGCGAGTGGAACATTTTTGGAAGCGCGTTGTTTTTTTTTATAATATTTTCAACATGAGGAAAAAAAAGAGAAAAAGAGAAAAATGGTTAATTCTTTTTATGATTGGTTAATTTTTCGAAAAATATCAATTACTACGGCTGAGGATAGTATTTGAAAAATATAGTTTGGTTTGTTAGTAGTGTGAAAGAGATTTATTATTCGATAGTGGGCACTGAACCGAGATTAGTGACAGCATGACAAGGGTTACAAAAATGAATGTGACGATTCGTGCGAGACAGTTAAGATATTCACAATCGAAAAAAGTGTATGCTGAACGAAGTGTCAAAGACTTCATGGCCCATCTAGTGAGATAAGATGGTGAAAAAGATAAAATATTTTGCCTTAGATTGCCTAAGATTACAATGCATTTAGTTCCTAGACAATGGACAAAAATAGAAGACCAAAGAGTTCACAGTGACGGGAAAGAATTGATGATGTTTCCCAAAAATTAATAGAATTTAGTTGAAAAAATTAAAACAACTTAACGTAAAACTGAAACAATTTCCAAAAAGCGCATGCCTACATAAAATACAAAAGCTTAAAAGTAAAACACTCAACTGAGAGGAAGTTCATCAATAACACTCTGAACAGTAGAATTTTCAACGATTATACGATTAATAACATACAGACGGTTGATGTTTAGGCCACTAATTAAAATATATGATAAAATGTTATTCCATGGTCGCTTCACATACTTAGAGCAAATTTTAAACCTCATATCCGTCCAACTCACCAGCTCCGCGACACCCATGGAAGAGTCTGATGAGTCGTCCTCCTTCCGTAGAGTAGGCGAAGTATAAGTGCATTGTCCTTACCTGTGAACAATGGATATGGGTGCGGCCGGCGACGTGGTTATCACGCTGTTGAGTTGTTCCCTTCGACTTCGCAGGACACTTCGTTCGAGCAAAGTTCGCCGTCACACTAACTATAGATTAACTGTCCCAAAAAATCAGTTCAGAATGGTGGTCCTCTAGGGGCACGAGTCTTGGACAATATTTACGGAGAATCAACTCGTACGGGTGACCCTTTTTTTTATTTTTCATAAGGGTACGGTTCGGGTTCAAAAATTTGCATTTAGAATGAGTTGGACTTTGGGGTATTCGAACTTAAAACCTATCCCAAAACGGACCCGAGTTTGGTTCGAATTGAAAAACAAAAACGTTGCCGGACTCGGGTCTAGTACGGATAATTTTTTTTATCGGGCTCCGAAAAACAAAACTTTTTCTGGGTTCACGTTTGATCCGGTTGAAGAACACGGGTTAGGTTTGGAATTAGGAATTTTCTTACCCGGTCATCTCCAGTATATAGTAAGAATGTCGAAGACCAACCCGGTCAAAGTGGAATGACCAGACCGGTACAAGAAGAAGAGGCGCTTAGCTGGTACGATGTATGACCGATCATACGGTAGAGATCCGCGTGGTCTACGAATGAAGGATTAAGAGTGAATACAAGGCGTACTTCTAATCAAGTTCCTGTATCTACCGATAGATGACATTATACGTTTTGTTTTGTTGTTGGTAAAACATAGTCATTCCGTTATGAAGTATTGGTCGTCGAAAAAGCGTTTTCATGTTCAATCTAGGGAAAATGTGTCTGGGAGCCACCGTTCTCGAGCTTGTGAAAGTTTATGGCGAACGTGCTCCAACATTTCGAACATGTTAAACGCGGTTTCAAAAATACGAAGAGAGGAACCTAACGACGCCGCACACTTCGTCAAGTGATAATTGTCTTATTTCGTAAAGCGGTAGTGCTGAAATGATTATGCATCTGAAAAAAGTCCTTATGCAAAATTTGAGCTAAACTGGATATGGGTAAGACATCTAACAAGTTTTTCAAAGCCAAATGTCTTAGAACCCCTAGAACCCTCCCCCCACTATAAAACTACCCATTACTTTAAAAAAATAGTCACAAAGCTTTCAAGTGTTCTAGAATTTTACGTATTTTCGCGTAATCTAACGCTTTGTCGAACAAACCATTTCTCTAGGATTCCTTCAAAAAAGGTACCAAAATTACATTGCCTACAATATTTTCGAAGGAAAAAACTCTCAGTTGCTCCCATTTTCTCGTCTACTTAGATCAATATTGAATATAAGGCGCATGGTTAATGAACACTGTATGTTAACGTGCATGTAGCATATATTAGAGTATGTTGAGAAATACTTTCTCAAGGGCTGAGGCCAGTAGGTCGCGTATAACCACGTGGCTCGCTCTGCGTATTGCATTTCCCTCCATGCTCTCTCGCAAATGTGCAAAATGGCTCTCGATGAAGCCGGGTGGCCAAGAAAGTTCTGATATTTTCGGTTACAAGTTTGACTACATCACATAAAATCCAATAGAGCTACCGCTTGTTTGGCATCCTTGCTGAGCCGATTTTATGTCTCTCCCGCATAGCGTTTTGGCTACCTGGGCAGCCATGGCAACCAGACGGCGACCAAACGTGATTCAGCTGTCAAATTAAATTTGGCAAAACATAGGCGCATGTGTCTTAGTTGGCCGAACGTTTTCATCTTTTCACCTTCGCTGAAAATGTCAAAGAATCCCATCGGTATGACAAACGACTGGTAGCCACGACTACCTCAGAAATCCTGGTGAATACTATTGTATCGTTTAAGGTGTATGTCTGGTAACGGTGAGGCAGCCGGACACCAGAATTGCTGCCAGCCATATTGTGCCCGCTGGCAGCCGTTAGTCACCCGCCTGGCAGCCTAACCAATGCGGGCTCTCATGTTTCGTTACGTTACCTGGCAACAAGAGCAGAAAAAAATGGTGCGTCTATACAAATCGACTTACCTTCACAAAAATAACAGTCACTTCATTTTTATCGCGACAATCCCTATGTTTTTATGCACTAATCGCAACTAAATTAAATTATCTAGACATTGTCAGGATAGATTTTTGATCCATGCATTTGAAGGCGAGATATTCAATGAACAAGTTGAAAGACGGCATTTTAAGCTATGCAATTTTTCCTTCAGTAAAAAAAGACTTTCCCGACCGCTAATGTCAATGAATCATTCTGAAATTTTCACAGAATAATCTAAACAAATTTTCTAAGAGATTTTCAGTTGGGTTTTTTTATGTTCGTCACCATTTCTGAGAAAATCAGATTTGAAGCGTGAAAATAGCTCTTCAAAACGCCCTAAAACACACTGGCATCAGCCCTTAAGGTGAAATGTAGCGTCGTAAAATGCGCGCATAATTTCATCCGCTTCAGTTGAACGTACCGTCGCACAAAGCATAACAAGAAAAACCGACACATAGAATCCAGAACTTTTTTCAGTGATTGAGCGCAGTGGGCTTACCTCTCGTTATGTTGGCTTGTAAAAAAGGCTGGACGTAGTGGATTTTTGAATTCTTCACACTTTAAATATATGCTAATTCAATTGTTATTGTTAGTGATTACTCTTACACTAGAGTTATGAATCATGAGTAATTATGAATGACTAACATGAGGTTATATGTATATGTATTGAATAACTTGCTAACCATGTATATGCCTGAGCTTAGTAGCAAGCATGGATTCTACTTCAAAAGAACGATTGAAGACAAGAGAACATTCAAGTATTTTCGATATCTTTGCCAGTAGTTCACCAGGCCACATTGTTTGTATCACAGGCTATATAAAAGTTATATTTTCAAATATTCTACATGAACGATAATACTTTTTTTTTTTTTTTTTATTTAAAAGATGTTTTTCATTCAGGCCTATTTGCGTACAAGCTTTACGTGGCCGAATTAGCCGATTTTTTAAATAAACAATGTTTTGAAGTGGATCTCGTTGTCACTCTTTTTCTAGGAGGAGAAGAGCTTCCATTTCCCTCCTGCGAGGGTTGAGGGGCACTTTGTTCGTGGCTCGTCTCGTCCTCCATTGCCGCATCGGTGGTTTTGTTGTTGATTTCCGTCTTCTTTTCGTTTTCCTTGTTGTTCGCAGTCTTGAGCTCGTTGCTAGTTGCTGTAGGAGCGCCTTGTTGTACATTGGTTGCAGTTGTTGGTTGGTTTGATGGTGAAACAGGAGTACTACGCTCACTAGTTTTCGTTGTTGAACGGTTGACCTTGTCTTTGGTTGAAGATGTTCTTTTCGCAGTTTCAGTGCAAGGTTTACCGTAGTGTGCAGGTTGTTCACAAAACTGACATGTAACCAGCTGATTTTCATAGGTAATCAGCGTTTTACACGGATGTGTCCCACCTTGACCACAAATGATGTATGATGGAATTGCCTTACGTAGTTGCATACGTACCACTCGCACGCCATTCCGGATGCCGGGGAAAAAATTCCGCCATACTTCTCTTTCGATGGAAAGAACTTCACCGTATTGCGACATAATTTCCCGAACGCACTGATCGCTGGACTGCGGGGGAAGGTCATGCACGCGTACTTGTATGGCGTTGTCCACCATGTGCACAGGAATTTTGTATTTAATGTTGTCACACTCAACGCTGTGCACCTCGTTGTTAACCGAAGCGAATGCAATTGCATCGCTTTCACGTTTAAACATAATGTACACACAGTTAGACGCCTTGTTGAATTGAATCTCAGTTACATTATTAGCGTCTAGATGCATTCGTTCTTTAAGTAAGATTTCAATTTCATTTGCTGCTGGTCTAACTTTGCAACGCTTGAAATCTATACAAATTGAATTTGGCCTTGTTGGCCAAGTTTCAGGCTTTGTTAAATCGTATTTGACCATTCCGTACACTCTATTGTTCACTGCACTGTATTGTCTTTGTTTCTTTTGCTTCGACCGCAAACGATTTTCGACTTTGTTGGCTGAGATGCGAGCACGAACTGAACGATAATACTTGGCTTGTATTCATTTCATTCAGTAGCCTGTCAAGGTTAAAGTTTTAGTTTGGCTATAAAAATTGCTACAGTCTAAAATAATACCTATTATATGATATTACACAGCCAAGCATTATTGCTTCAGCAACATCAGTGCATTGAGCTTAACAGAGTTGAACATTTTTAACATAAAAATGACAGTTACTTAGAAATTAGATGACTTCTTACAATACCCATTTTATTGTATTCAACTCGTTTTCATATCAACACAAAACCCAATGCTGTATAAATTCGTGTCATTATTTGATATGTAATTTTTGCTCACGATATAATGCCACCGAGTCCACCGTGCATTTCTCACACCACCTCAATACGAAACAGCAGCGCGCAAGCAATAAAAAAAAAGCGGAAAAGTGTATGTAAACTTTTTTAAATTTCGGTTGTTTTGGCTAAAGTTTTATAACTTTGAGTTGCATTTTCAGATTCTTTGTGAAATTCTGTGACAAACACGACTTTTCAGTTCTAAAAACATCCCCGTGGAATGGAACAGTAACCGTTAATACGTTTCAAAAACCAATTACGGCTCGGCAAAGCAAAATTTCAAAGTTCTAAGAATACTTAGTTGTGATAAATTTAATTGGGAAACCTTAAGTGTTTTTAGTTTTTCGAAAATCTGTCTAATTTTTGAATAATTGATCAAAATCGCGATGCGCGCATTCCGCTACATTTCACCTTAAGGGGGGCATTTCATGGAACCGTGAAACATATTGTTCATTTTCATTAGTTTACTGTACAGAAACCGAAGAAGGCAGGAAAATTCCATATGAAAGAACTGTTTTGTTGAAACGCGCTTCAAAGTGTATATGCGTCAAAGTCAAAGCGAGTAAATTCAAAGAACAGTACACGGGAAGAAATCTGTTACTGATTAGAAAATCATGAAACTAATCATTTTAACTTCTCATGAAACTATGAGCAAAAAGTCTTCTCCCATGAAAATTAATCATAGTCCGAAAATGCTTTACTTGAGGAATGTATTTCTTTTAAAGCTCGTAACTCCAATTTTCTATCCGGACATCACTTTGAACCCTCTGCCTCAAGTGACGTGATGGATTGTTCAATAGATTAATGGTAAGACAAAAAGCAGTCATTGAAAAGCATGAACTACTGAAAATTTGTACTTGATCCTTAGGCATATTCATTTCATAATTGTGTTGGTTTACCCACCGGCTGACAGAGAATTGACAACATAATAAAGATAATGATCCGGAAATTGACATCATAAGTTTTACATTTTGTATGAATATATCTGAATGTATTCTTACATATTCGATGTGACTGTTGTTATTAAAATAATATTCCGAGAGATAACATAAACCGAAAAATAATTTCGATGTTTTAAAAACAAAAGTAGGAAAAATCGATCCGCGGTAACAGATCGGCTGAAAAGTCCGTATCGTTTCTATGAGAGGGCGCCACTAGAATCCATACCATTATCAGTTAATACCAACCTTCAAAAGATACGTGTATAAATTTGACAGCTGTCTGATTATTAGTTTGTGAGATATTGCATTTTGAGTGAAGCTACTTTTGTTATTGTGAAAAAAATGGAAAAAAAGGAATTTCGTGTGTTGATGAAACACTACTTTTTGATGAAAAAAAGTGCCGCCGATACCAAAAAATGGCTTGATGAGTGTTATTCAGACTCTGTACCGGGCGAAGCAACAATTCGTAAGTGGTTTGCAAAATTTCGTACTGGTCATATGAGCACCGAAGACGATGAACGCAGTGGACGTCCAAAAGAGGCTGTTACCGATGAAAACGTGAAAAAAATCCACAAAATGATTTTCAATGACCGTAAAGTGAAGTTGATCGAGATAGCTGACACCATAAAGATATCTAAGGAACGTGTTGGACATATTATTCACGAATATTTGGATATGAGTAAGCTCTGTGCAAAATGGCAAACGAATTGATGATTCTGAGCAGTGTTTGGAGCTGTTATATCGAAATAAAACCGATTTTTTTCGTCGATACATAACAATGGACGAAACATAGCTCCATCACTTCACTCCGGAGTCCAATCGACAGTCAGCTGAGTGGACTGCACGCGATGAACCGAACCCTAAGCGTGGAAAGACTCAACAATCGGCCGGTAAGGTTTTGGCGTCTGTATTTTGGGATTCGCATGGTATAATTTTCATCGACTACCTTGAAAAGGGAAAAACCATCAACAGTGACTATTATATAGCGTTATTAGAGCGTTTGAAGGACGAAATTTAAAAAAAAACGACCTCATTTGAAGAAGAAAAAAGTTTTGTTTCATCAAGACAATGCACCGTGTCACAAGTCGATGAAAACCATGCTGAAATTGAACGAATTGGGCTTCGAATTGCTCCCTCATCCACCGTATTCTCCAGATTTGGCCCCCAGTGACTTTTTCCTGTTCTCAGACCTCAAGAGAATGCTCGCTGGTAAAAAATTTAGAAGCAATGAAGAGGTAATCGCTGAAACTGAGGCCTATTTTGAGGCAAAGGACAAATCGTACTACAAAAATGGTATCGAAAAGTTGGAAGATCGCTATAATCGCTGTATCGCCTCTGATGGCAATTATGTTGAATAATAAAAACGAATTTTGGCAAAAAAATGTGTGTTTCTATTAAACGATACGAACTTTTCAGACGAACTGTTATTTGCAAGAATTCAACATAGAGTATCTTTTTAAGAGGTTTGATTCACACCTGTATTTTTACGCAGTTCGTAAATTTTTTGCAAATTCTGAAACAAAAAGAACGCAAGTAAACACGTTATTTTAGGTGTCGTGGTTGTTCAACAATATATTTAAATTGTTGATGCTTCAGATTAAAAGAAATTCGTTGTGCTTTTCACTGTTTTGCTATTTAAATGTACATTATTTGAGACATTAGTTGAAATCGTATAAACAATACGCCACACACTTTCACACCATTCCATTTAATTCATACTTAAAATCTTCATATTTTAAAACATAACGCCTGAATTTATGTTGCAAAGATTACCTTCGTAGTAGAAACACGCCTGAAGTTATACCCAACAACGTCAAATGCGTTACGCTAAATTTCAACGAAATCAGTCCAAAAGGATCATGATCCGAGAACTTTTAATCATGGTGTATTATCATAACATGAAAATATACTATTTTCCCCAAATCATGACTCGTTTTGCTCATTTCTTGAATCGGAATTTTGCCCGTGTATCTCCGAGAACATTCCAAGTACGACTTTGACACATTGAAATTATGTTCTCAGAGAAAATATCTATCGATTGAAACAATAAACTCAACATCGGTTTTTCACAGAGTGCCCCCTTCAATGTGTGTTTTCATAAAATCATATATGTATTTGAGTTATAACTGCTAATTTTCCTAATAGTGTTTTTAACATACTGTAAAATTTGCTCCATATATTTCCACAATTTCGAGGCATTGATACTGCATGTTGTAATTGATTGGTCCAGAAACGGCGAACGACCAAAATTAGGTTAAAGCCGGGTATAAATAAACGATATAAAAAAAATTGGTCCAGAAACTTTCTATTTTGTGAACCAAAAAATATGCAACCTTTGACAAAAATACGAATTTTTTTCTCGTTTTCACATGGGGATCGATTAAAATTAAGCAAAGAGAAAAAGCGCGTTTAGTTACACGGAGAACCCTTCGATCATAAAATTGCGATATCGCAGTTTTTTGATTTTTGCGATAGTTGATTTAACTAATTTCTTTTTGATTCAACCAATATGGTTATTGATTTGCATATATTCAAGTAGTTGAAAAATATGTTGTTTTAAATGCTGTCAAATGCTGGAGACAGTTGTAAGCAAAACAAAAATCGCAATGCAAAATCAACAACTTTTTAGTTGAACTCTGTTCGCGTCGCTTCAAAATGTCAATAAAAACAATATCGATGGTTAAAGCGTTTGGTGAAAATGTGTTCATTCGATTTGAGAAATTTATGATAACAAGTGTTTATCTAACAGCACTGTTGTGATAAAGTTAACCTTGTTTAGGATGAAAAAGATTTGGTGACAAATTAGAAAATGTTAATGAATGATCATCTCGTAATCTTTGGTATGCGCAAAAATTTTATGCTTCAAATTCGATCATTATTTACTTCCAGCAGACTGTTTTACTTCCAGCTGTTTGTTACCGATGATGATGTTCATGCATTAGCAATAAAACGCTTTTTGACAAGCATTTAATTTAGAAAAGTAACAGGAGCGAAGGGTTTCAAACGCACAGAACGCGCTGCGATTGAATGGCGCGTTTGAATTGCCGTCGCAAAATTCCAATTCCCAGCGGTTGATACACACAATCTCATATAAATTGACTAAAATTATCAGTTCATAACTTTAGTTCAACCGTTTGAAGGCATCATTTTAGGTAAATTTAATAATTTCGCTAATTTACTCGCCCCTCCGGGCACTTTTGCTGATAAAAAACGTTTTTCTACATCAATCATTTCCGATCGAATCAGAAGTATTTTTTTTAGAATTTAGATCTTTAAAACAAACAAACAAATAAAACCGATTTATTTTTCAACTAACAGAATTTTGTTTCAATAACAACACCAGTTATTTCAACTAAAATATTTGTTGAAATTGAAAGGTATGTGTCCTCACTAATTGACAGCATTTTTTTTCAAACAGTTAAATAAGTTGTTTCAACCATCGTTTCTGCTAATCGAAAAACAAAAATGACAGTTTAGTTAAAACAACAATCGATTAGTTGTACCAAATTTTACCCAATCGAATTCAGAAAATCAACTAATATTCTGGTTGAAATTGGATCGCGGGTGGTTCCGTGTAGTTACGCCACTTATACCATTATGTGTGGACGCGTATCGTGACGCCAGGTCTGTATGATTAGGGCCTGTATTATTAGGGACCGACTGATGTTCCGGTTCGTGATGTGTTGGCAAGTCGGGATAATTCATATTTTTCCACTTCCTTACTCCTGTTTTAATCCCGTTTGCTACAACAGTTACTTCTCTCTGTTTCCCTCCTTCTCTTCCACATAATTCATCGCCCAAGAAGAGCCGCTCCAGTCGATGATCAACATGCGGGCCACCCGCCGGGTATTAGTGGCCCGGGGGTGTTTTCCGTGGACCATCTTTAAAAGAAGCATGCGGCCACCATCGACGGAAGAACACCAGCTGGAGGCTAGATTTCCCAGAATTGCTGTGAACTGCCCATACTTGCATATCAGTACCATATTGAAAATCGACAAGTTGAGAAAAAGATGAACCATATTTCGGTAATAATTCCCTTTTTTCCGCTACTGTGATGATTCATCAGGGATACTATTGGATCAAATACATGGATTACCTTTCACCTGGAATGAAATATTGCATTTTTTTTTGTCATAAAACATATAAAATGTCGAAATAAAATCTATTACTCAACAATATGGGACACACATGCGAGTACTTTTGTTATCGAATGAAAAGATACTCGCATACCTACAGAGAATTATCACACCGGCTATATCCAAAGATCGATTCAAAGATAGTTTATCTTACACTATCTAAATTTTTGCATGCATTGCCAGCGCTAAATATTGGTAAAGTGTCCAGAAAAAAATGTATGCAACCTGTACATTTATCAGTTACTAAAACGTGATGTTTAATGCGTGAGACTGATATGCGAGCACTTTCCATATGGGACAAACCTGACTTGATATTTTTTTCAAATTTTACTGAACTAACCCCTTATTATTTTTGAAATTTCTAAAAATAAGATGAAACTAGACGTTATCCGTTGGTCCAACTCAAAAGTGACCAAAACCTATATGGGGCTGATATGCGAGTATTGGCAGTGAAGCAGTGAAACAAATTACTAAATTATCCTAGTTTTAAATAATTATGAGAAATGCCCTTGGCATCGTACAACAAAAGTAGTGTGCAAATATAAACATATTTAAAAAAATGACCAAGTCGAAGCTTTCGAGCGAGCCTAAGTTTGTTGAAAAATCGGGTCAGCCATCTTCGTGAAAATTGAGACATTTTCCGATCTCGTCGAGCTGATTCTAATGGTTTGTAACACTATGGGTCTCCGAGGCTTAAGTTCGAAAGGCGGTTTCTCCAGCAATTCTATTACCTTTCTATAGAGAAAGGCAAAAAGCGGACTATTTCAAACAGACATTCTTCTGAAGATATGAGCGCTCAAAAATCAACTCCTCAAGACAAGAAAGTTTGAAAATAAACTACTTCCACTGTTCGAAACCGAAGTTTAAAAGCTGTCACTTCTGTGGTTCCGGAGAAATGATGGTATAAATGACGTAACTGACAACACGCCCTTACTTCTCTCCGCTCAATTTTCTCGGAAATGGCTAAAGCGAATTTCACAAGATTGGACTCGTTTTCACGATACTTTTGGTTTGTGGATCAAATTCGAAGTTCAAATTGCTGTCGATTCAGGTTGCGGGGATATAAAAGAATAAATGTCGTAATCGATAAAACGTACTTTTTTCCGTAGGCTCAATTTTGTTCGAAGATGGCTGAATCGATTTTAGCAAACTTATCCTCGTTTGAGAGATACTATGGAGTTGTGGATCATGTTTACAGATCAAATGGCTATTATTTCTCGTTTCGGAGACATAATGGTTTAAGTGTCACGTATCCAACAAAATGCGCTTTATTCTCCGCTTAACCGCACATCTGTTGTTTACAGTTTTCATCAACGACCTCTGTGACAAACTTATGTTTCTTTATGAAGATGAATTCAAAAGTATTTCGCATCAATTTTGGTTATCTTATGTACTCTACAGATCGATGTATTTTTTGGTTCTATTTGAGTACAATACAGCTCCTCAATTCTGTTTTTAATAATTTCTAACTCATATTCTTTATCGAAATAAGGAAACGTGAAAGTTGAGCCCCGTTTTGTTCTGATTCAGTCTACGACCATTTTCGAAAATGGTTGTGATTCGTTATGTATTTGCATTTGAATCTTGACATTTCTAAAGATTTTTTTTTACTCTGTTGGTATTGATGTGTCATCATTACTAGTATTAGTTTCAGACCATATTATATGTGTTACAAGCATAAAGTGATGCCAGTATCTACAAAAACTACAAATAACTTGATAAATCTACTCAACGAACAACTTAATCGATTTGGTATAATTTTCATTTTAGTTTTACATATGAGCTGTTATTGAATAGATCTCCCATCACATAGCGAAAAATTAAAAAAAAAACAGAAAACAAACACTGCTGAATTAAGATTTAAACAAAAATAAACAGCAAATAGTGCAAAGCAATAATGGAAAGCGCGCCCAGATAAGGAACAGTCAAGTGCACTGGAACAGGTCTCCCCAGTTCGAAAATTGCAAAGTAACGAAATTTGTGAAAACGAAACTAAACTTCGGGACTATAGACTATAAGGGGGCAAGGGCTTACGATCCAATACCTGCGCGGACGGGGTCAGACTGTGTTCGCACACAGGTTTCTCGTTATCCGTGGGCGTCCGGTCATGCGTTTTCTGTTGCTGTTCGATTTGATCGAAAACGTCATTTTGTCGTCGCATTTGGGAGTTAGTCGACAGGTATTGGTTTTGGGATGTTTGATGTTACCAGTGTTGTGAGAATGGGAACGGTTCGGTGCGGGTTTGTTTTACAGTACACCAAGATTGCGATTGCGAAACGATAAATTAGGTTTGTTTTTTTTTTTCATACGTGAAATGATAAATTGTTATAAGTATAGAAACGGCGTTCCAATATTATTATTCCATCCAGACAATAGGAAAAGAAACCGGATTAGAACTATAAAAGTTTAGAAATCAAAATCAGCACCGCATAGCGGCTTACCTCTGCGTCCGGATTGTGCTTGCCGTTGTCGTCGTAATCGAGACATTGATTCTCGAGGTGTTCCTCTTCGGTTTGAGGCATCTGCTGCAGTTCCTCCTTCGATTTGAAGTCCAGCTTTTTGACGAACGGAGGCACCAGCAGTCCCAGAATAACCTGACAATGGTAACTCGGTAAAACGAAAAAAAAATAACTCAGAAAGAAGCTCCTTAAGAGTACCTTAAGATTTGTATTTTTTCTCGTCCTCAACCCACCCATCCACAGATCGGCAAGAATGACCTGGCTGCAAGGATGGGCGAGGATAGCTCTATGATTAGCCGCTACGGCCAGCGAAAGACAGCTTTGACTAGACCACGATTGTAGTTCACACGTCAGTAACCTTTGAGCACGTTCCGCATCCTGGCGGTAGCAGAAATCCAGCAGTTTCAGTCCTTTCGATTCGAACTCTTTCGCGTAACTTCTCAGCTCTTCGTAGATCTCCGTATCCAGATCATCATCCGCGGCTTCGTGAGCCATTGCTTTGTACAGTTTGCAAGCCACCAGCGACTTGGCCAGTGCCTCTTCGCCGTGCGTCCACATCAACAGTGCCATTTGCTGCCGTTTCGTAAGTACTGCCCAAATCAAAAGTTCATTAAAAGGAAACTCAAATAAGGCCATATCGGATGTCACCGGCAGCAGTCCGGTAACCAAACTCATCGAATTGATCCCGGCAGACCGGGCAAACGTAGACGGTTTCCGGTGGGTGTTGACATAGCTATTCATAACCTTAGCGTAGATTGGCCGAAACTTCCGTCGTGTATAATAGGATCGATAGGCTCCTCCCATCAGCTTATTTATCACTAACCCTATATCATGCAGGGTGTAAACGTATCCCTTTGGTATGTGAGGACGAACGTCCCTTAAAATGTATCCTAAAGTGTTCGCAGGCCCGTGTTTCGTATTGTACAATTCCTCTAGCCGAGGTATGGTTAGGAACTTTCGCATCGAAACTCCATTCTCTAGCAACAGTTTAACAAAGTCTATACGATCGTGTTCCAGCGCCTGCATCATCGCTTCGTCCAGTGCCCCGTGTGGCCACTCCTGGCCGTACACGAATATCTCGGACCGCGCAATGTCCACCCGGTTCCAGGTTAACGCCAAGCTCAGCTGCTCCGGTGGACTCAAGTGCTGGGATTTAAAAAGTGCAGTCAGTATGGTTTGGTCCAGTTCCTGAGCGTTGCCCTCGGGTCGATCCTGTATTCGGAAAACGGTTATCTGCGGAAGTAAACAAGTGTCGTGTCAGTAAAGTGCGAACAAATTAAATCAATGTGTCATACTAAATTCTTATTCTTAGTACACAATATCAGTTCCTGGTAGAGCTGTTCGGCCTGTTCTGGTCCCACCTCGAAGGTTTTCTGGATCGTGCCCAGCAGATAGTCGTGCATCGATTCCAGCACAACCTGTTCGCCCGTATCGGAGGCATACCTGCGGACGGGATTGTAATGTTAAGAATGTTGATGAAAAAACAAACTTCCGGAACTTCACTAAGAGCGACTGCTCAATCAATGGGCGATAATTACTTATGTACAAATGCGATTAAATCGGCAGCCCGGCCCGAACCGTCGCACACTACTACCGGCACTGGCGGGTTGTCGGTGACGTATTCTAGCACTGCTCGGATCGTGTTCGTACCACCTTCGATTACCAAGCAGACTACGGGGGTGCTCGAGTGCGTAACTGCGGGGAAGAGAAACAACGGATGTGAAGGATGAAATAATAATCTTGGAAGCTGAAAGCACAGACAAACAGACATAAGATGTGGTTCATTAGTGCTGAGCAGCAGCTCCGCTAGATAGCGTTCAAGTTGCTTCAGAGAAATTCAGCAACTAAAGACAAAAGTTATATTTGTTTGTCTTAACAAGTACTATCGATTAACGTGAGACTGAGTGATGCATTAACTATTCTAGGATTCACAGTATGATTTTGTACAAGTCTAGAATAGAGCTACAAGGTGTGATGATGTTGATGATGGTTACAATAAACTACCAGTTGGTACAAAGCGTAGAGTATGAGGGGAAAGCTATCGCCGCAGTTGCGGCAATCATTTCTACATCAAATAGTACATATAAATGTGTGTGATTATGAAAATCCCAACGAAATTATTCAACTGAAGTTCAGTGCTAAGAGCATTACAAGTACGGTTCACCCATTGAACTGTGTCAAAAAAATAATATCACAGTATTTCGATTTGCTTTGGAATTACTGTGACTCATTTTACTAAGAAAATTATTTGACGAGAAAGCATTTTGTTGATTTACAATAAGTGAATTTAATAGTATCAAGTTTACTGAGAATTAATCTTTAGAACTTCTAGTATGAAATTTTCCAGAAGGTTTTCAGAAGAGTATTTTGCACAGTGAACAACACAGCCGAAACGTCGAAGTTCCAGTTACAGAAAAATTTTTGCAAACACTTATTGATTAATTTTTAAAGTTAGTGGTTTTAGCCACAGACATCAATGGTTAACGTGAATTGGAAAACTGCTGGCATCCATCAAACACTAAACAGAATACATTATGCAATGCAATCAATTATTTACACAAAACATGAAAAGTTTGGGCTCAACATAAAGTAAATCCAGTTTTTGAAACGAGCTGTACACTATAGCAACGTTCTTCAGTTATTTGAACCGAATTGTTAATAACAGGCACGTAGAGAAAAAATGATCTATAGATAACATGAAAAGTCAATGGTTAAGTGAATAAATTTTGCTTGAATTTGAAATTTTTTAAAACAATCATTATCACTGTAAACTTAAGTTGAGTTGCAATTATTCTAGAACACTTAATCTGTAATCAACTGAATCTAAGCCAAAATTTAAGGAGTATGGTATAATTTTACATCCAACTCCATGTCTAACTTATATTCATAAAAACAGAAGTGTAATTACAAGATATCTGTTTCTTGTCAAATAAATTACAAGTAAAAGTAAATGTATGTTTGTTTAATTCAGTATAATTGCAGATCGGATTCCGTATTTCCGCTAAACTTCAAATGTATTTATTATATTCCGGACAATGTAATAAAAGAATATTTTTTAACCCTAAAACACATTCGTGACTTTTTCTATACAACGAGGTCTCTTTTTACGAGGAGATACGTATCGCTGTAAAAACCGCGCAAAAAAACCTCATAACCTCAGAAAAGCTAAAGAGATTTTTTTTAAATTCCGAATGTCTTAGAAATGATGAAACGTTCAGATCTTATTTTTTTTAAATAATCTAAAAGTGTCAGTATCAGCACAGATAACAGATATACAGGCTCACATATGAACTGTGTGTAAAATTTGCTCAATCAGAGTGGCGAACACTTGCAGATGACACCACGATCGACACGAGACGCCATCACGATTTGGGTGCCGTTTTCTCATGAGCCACAATTCCGGGTGCAACATTCACTTCATGCTAGATTTTTGTTTTGCTGTTGGTTAAAATGGCAAGCTTATTTTTGGCACTTTTTGGTTTATTCCGATCGAACTCTCGTGTGATTAAATTTGTCTCTAACACTTAGGGAAATCGTGTAATAAGTGTTAAAAATGTTATAGTTCGAATATTTGTATAACAGGTAGGAGGATTTTGTTATCGTTCCGGAACGTTTTGAAAGATCGCGGCGAATAGTCGAGTAGGTGGCAGTAGTGTTTCCAACGTATAGCAAATTTGAAATTTACACAGGATTTTGAAAATTTCTGTTATCTGTGGTATCAGAGAGTTTACGAAAAAAATTCGGGATACCAGATCTCAACGTTTCATGCATTTCTAAGACAAAACAAGAAAACCGGATAACTTTAAAATTTCGCGTAAAAAAAATACGTTGCTTCGGAAATCCGCATAACAAAAACAACGTATCTTTGGAAATCCGCGTAAAAAAACTCAATGTACGTAAGCGCTCTTTGAGGTAAATTTCTACCCCAGAATTTAAATCTGGCTAAAATTACAATGAATTTCAATGAATTTACAAATGAAAAGTACACCTTTATTCCAAAATCTATCAGAAAAAGAAGGCTCTAAAATAATATTTGAGATTGGTAAATTTTTCTATGTGGTTGGTAAACGACTGGGCAATGCGCAATTTAGGCCCCAATGTGGTTCTTAGCCTCTTGTCCAGTAACTCCTATCTCTACCTCCCCGCGGTGCCGGCTGGGGTACGAGCAACCATAGGAAAGATCGGGTAACCAACCCCGGTGGGACCTTGGTCAGGGAAGGGGGGGGGGCTTGCCTTCTCTTTACAGAGAGCGAACCTATCCGAGCGTCTGTTCCCCATGCTGGGGCGGCTCGAAACAGCGTCTGTTCTCCATGTTAGGAGCGGCTGATCACCGTCCTTGTGTCAGTGTGGGACTCTAAACAGTGCTGACACGATGGCCCTCCGGCGAGACAGGAGGTTGGTGCAGGCCTAACAAGCCGCCCGGAAAACATATGTTACGAACGATCAAGAAGGAAATACGACTCGGACTAATCGTCAAAGACCTACGCAACGAACAAAGGACTACGATTGGAAGCTTGGCACATGGAACTGCAAATCGCTTGGCTTCCCAGGATACGACCAAATGCTGCATGATGAGCTCCAAATCCGAGGCTTCGATGTCGTAGCACTGCAAAAACTTTGTTGGACGGGACAGAAGGTGTGGAAAAGTGGGCATCGAGCGACTACCTTCTACCAGAGCTGTGGCACAACCAACGTTCTAGGAACGGGATTCGTAGTGTTGGGCAAGATGCGCCAGCGCGTGATTGGGTGGCAGCCAATCAGTGCTAGAATGTGCGTATTGAAGATCAAGGGCCGTTTCTTCAATTACAGCATCATCAACGTACACTGCCCACATGAGACGAGACCCGATGACGAGAAGGAAGCATTATAGGCGCAGCTGGAACGAACCTACGAAAGCTGTCCACGGCGGGATGTAAAACTCGTCATCGGCGACATGAATGCTCAGATAGGCCGGGAGGCAATGTTCAGGCCCGTGATCGGCAATGTTCAGGCCCGTGAGAGCCTGCACGCGGTAACAAACGACAACGGTCAACGATGCGTAAACTTTGCAGCCTCCCGAGGAATGGTAGTTCGAAGCAGCTTCTTCCCCCGCAAAGATATCCAAAAAGCCACTTGGACATCACCTGATCAACATACGGAAAATCAAATTGACTACGTTCTCATCGACGGGCGATTCTTTTCCGACATTGATTCTGACCACTATGTTACCTTGTCGCGGTTTGTATGCGTTCAAAACTATCGACGGTGCACAGTCGCACAGGAACACCGGGACTCAATCTCGAGCAGCTACGTAGCATTCGTACTGCAGAGGAATACGCGCAACAACTGGAGCTAGTGCTACCAACGGAAGAGCAGCTTGGCGCGGCGACTCTTGAAGACGGCTGGAGGAACATAAGGTTCGCCATGAGTAGCACTGCTACAACCGTTCTAGGTACGAGGTTATCGAATCGAGGAAATGACTGGTTTGACGGCGAATGTCAGCAGTTGGTCGAAGAGAAGAGTGCAGCAAGGGCGAGGATGCTGCAACACCGCACTAGAGCGAACGAGGAACGATACAGACAGGCACGGAACAGACAGAACAAGGTTTTCCGGAGGAAAAAGCGCCACCAGGAAGACCAAGATCGCGAAGCGATGGAACAGCTGTACCGCGCAAATGATACACGGAAATTCTATGAGAAGTTGAACCGCTCACGTAGAGGCTTCACGCCGCAGGCCGAAATGTGCAGAGATACCAGTGGTAATCTTCTCACGAACGAACGTGAGGTGATCGACAGGTGGAAGCAGTACTATGACGAGCATCTGAATGGCGAAGCACAAAATACAGAAAACGACAGAGGAATCAATCTGGGTGCACGCACAGCCGACGACAGATTCCCAGCCCCTGATCTGTCGGAGATAAGTGAGGAGATCGGCAAACTGAATTATGACCAGTTACCAGGCGAGCTGCTCAAACATGGAGGAGAGGCACTGGCTAGAGCGCTGCACTGGATGATTTCTAGGATTTGGGAGGAGGAGATTCTACTGCATGAATGGATGGATGGAGTGATATGTCCTGTCTACAAAAAGGGCGATAAGCTAGACTGTTGCAATTACCGCGCAATCGCATTGCTGAACGCCGCCTACAAGGTACTCTCCCAAATCCTTTGCCGTCGTCTATCACCAACAGCAACGGAATTTGTAGGGCCGTACCAAGCGAGATTTACTGGAGCCCGCGCCACCACGGATCACATATTCGCGATAAGACAAGTACTCCAGAAGTGTCGTGAATACAACGTACCCACGCATCACCTTTTCATTGACTTCAAAGCGGTATACGACACAATCGATCGAGAACATCTATGGCAGATCATGCACGAATACGGTTTCCCGGATAAACTGACGCAGTTGGTCAAATCAACGATGGATAGAGTGATGTGCTCTAGGAGAGGGCTACGTCAAGGTGATGGACTTTCTTGTATATTGTTCAATATTGCCCTGAAAGGTGTGATTCAAAGAGTGAGGATCGACACGAGTGGCACGATCTTCCGAAAGTCCGTACAACTTTTTGGCTTCGCTGACGATATTGATATTGTGACACGTAACCTTGAGAAGATGACGGAAACCTACATCGGACTGAAAGCTGAAGCTAGGCGTATCGGACTGGCCATAAATGCGTCGAAAACAAAATACATGAGAGGAAGAGGCTCCAGAGAAGAAACACTACGCCTCCCATCACGAATATTGATAGACGGTGATAGGCGGTTGACGAGTCGTGTTTTTAGGCTCATTGGTGACCGCCGATAATGACACCAGCAGAGAAATTCAGAGACGTATTTTGGCAGGGAATCGTGCGTACTTTGGACTCAGAAAAACCCTCCGATCAAGAAAAGTACGCCACCGCACGAAATTGACCATCTACGAAACGCTCATTAGACCGGTTGTTCTCTATGGCCACGAGACCTGGACTATGTTGGCAGTGGACCAACGCCCACTCAGTGTTTCCGAAAGAAAGGTACTGAGTACCATCTATGGCGGAGTGCAGATGGAAGACGGAACGTGGAGACGGCGTATGAATCACGAATTGCAACAGCTGCTAGGAGAACCACCCATCGTACGGACAGCTAAAATCGGACGTCTACGATGGGCTGGGCATGTCATAAAAATGTCGGACGACAGCCCAGTGAAAATGGCTCTTGAATCTAATCCGACTGGTAAAAGAAGAAGAGGAGCGCAGCGAGCAAGGTGGATCGATCAAGTGGACGGTGATCTCAGAAGCATTCGTGCCTTGAGTGGCTGGCGACGAGCAGCCATGGACCGAGTTGTGTGGAGACGTATGCTTGATACAGCAAAGGACACCCCAGGCCTATAGCTGTTAGGTAAGGTAAGTAAATTTTTCTATGTAAAATAATTTCGTTTATAAAACAAGTCCATTAATATATACAAACTCCCTTTTTACCTCATCTCCAACATTATAACTGTAGCTAACAATATCCTTTACATTTTTATCGCTCACTATGTTTAGATATTTTGCTTACAAAAAAATTAAAGGGTTGTATGCAAGACACGACCGAGCACGATTACATTGTAAATGAAATAATTCTAAGGAACTCATTATAAATACAAAAATAAACATGGCGGTGGATGCACTAAAAGCCTGGGTAGGCGGTTCAATGCATGGGGCGCTGGTCTCACAAGCCAGTTGCCGTATGTTCAATGAAAAACGGCATTAGTGTCAGTAGGATCGTAGTGCTAGCCATGCAATGATTTTGTGCGCTATGAATCATCTGCAAAGTCTGTTGAAACAGAAAGGCCAAATTCCACAGAAGGAATGTAATGCCAAGACCTTGCTTTTGGATACATTAAAAGTGACAAATTACAAACTTACTATACTTGTAGCGTTTAGATTTTTTGCAAATGATCAAATTGACAATAAGATTCTTTCAGAACGATTGATTTTACTCTATTTTGATGCCTTCCACAAATTTTTATATTTGAAAATTTTTGAATAATATCCTTTAAATGAAAGTCAATTATGATGATTTCAAAGTTACTTAAAAGATCAATTTTGTATACGAAAAACCTCGAGATATAAAACTGAACAAATGAAACGATTTTATATTATAATAATTTTCAAAACAGAAACCGTACAAACTTATTCATTTTATAAACAGCGATTAGAGAAAATTTCATGTATTTTGATCAGAAAATGTGAATGTGAAAAATATGAATAACCGTTAATCAAAAAACTCAGTAATAGTGTAATTTTATTGACCCATCGTTAAAAAGCGTCGATAATCTTCGGAAAGTATCTGAAAGTTCTATGGCGACAATACAAGGAAGCAAACATGTGAAACAGCCTGCACAAAATGTTTTGCTACTTTCATTGATTTTTACTTTTGCCTATTAGGAACCAATGCATACGTATCCAAATTTGTTCGTATTATAACTTGATATTACTAATACATGATCGAAACATTATTTAGGTCCGCCGATAGTTTTTGCCTGTAGTTACCGAAGAGTCAAAATAAACAGCTAACTTGTGTTCAATACCAGTGAATACAGTATCAACACACCACACACACACATATAAAAGCGATTGTCCAGTGAGCGAATGAATGTAACTTTCAACTTTGTCATCCACTCACCCTTCATCGCTGAAAAATAGACCTGCGAGCCAACCAAAATTGTCAACATCGGCGTGACGCCATTTGCAGAAAATATCGGCGGCGGAGGCGGCGCGATTCGGTGTAATAAATTATAAACATATTATTAATTTCAATATTGTTTCACTGTACTGGTACTGTGTCCTGTACCTAACCTAACCTAACCATACCCAATTTTACACATTTCGGAAGATTGTTCGATGTTTAATCGTCGTTTACACAAATAAGTAGTAGTAATCACTTTGAAATCGATTTTCTTCTACTCCGAGTTAATTGCTTATTGCTGATACCTACTTGTGCTATTGAATAAACGTAAAAAAATATTGCAAATCACTACTGCCGATATGAAAACCCTCCTTTTCTTGGTTCCATTTTTCATTTGCAAGTGTCGCTAATTCAGTTTTGCGATAATGTTCCAATAGCTTCTAAATAAAGACAAAAAAATTGACTTTGAATAAAATGGTGTTGGCTTCGGTTGACGTCAGTAGTGCTGATTTTCAGTATAAGTAGGCGGAAAATGCTTTAGTGATTAATTTTAAATGAATTTTCATGAAAACTGTAAAAAAAAATCCAAATTAATAAATCATTTTTTCAGCTGATGTAGTATAATCGGCGACATGATTAAAACGTGAAAACCGATGCGCTGATCATCTTTTTCTTAAATTGGCGGCGTGTCGAAATTATTGACGACGGCGGCGTGGCGCGGCGTCGCACAGGTCTAGCTGCAAACCCTGTCAGCTTGAAGCGAAATCAACCATCAGTTCAGCAACGCCATCGCACGGCATCACATTCAACATATCGTGTCCATTGTATGGGTGCGCAGTGTTGCTACACGCTTAAAAATAGTTACTCAAAAATGAGTAAGATCCCACTCATCTACAGAAAAAGTGGAACAACTCTAATTTAGAGTAACTCCTTTGTTACTCAAATTTGAGGTGTGCTACTGGAAACGATGTTTGGGTAAAATCTACTCATTTACTGAGTAACGTTTTATTTGTACATGTGCCAAAAATTACGTAATTAGCAATCAAATTTCGAGTGAAATTCTATTTCAAATATATCAGATTTGCATAAAAATTGCTTCTTTTCTGAGTATATTGTATTAAAATATTAGGTAATTGTCACTCAATACTTAAAATAACTCTACTTTGTTTATTTATTTGTTTCGTTTACAATTGATTTCCAACTTCGAGACATCATATCAAATGGCGGTCGCTTGGAGTAGTATGTCAAACGCACCTTAACACACATGTCAGTAATGCTTAGGCATCCATCAGACACTTATTCCTCATAAGTGACACATCTGAGCGTATTCGTCTCCTGCACTCCTGGACACAATATCTACGTCGATGGCACAACCAAAAGCACAGTTTATCATTTCGATTTTTGAAGACACAAAACCGTTTGTGTTGAGCGAGTCACCCTTGAAATACGTGATCTCACTATCAAAAAATAGCACATGTTGCTACAAATGATTATTACGACTTTTAGACGGATCTCTCGAGTAGTAACATAAAAACGAGCTCTTACGTTAAACTCAAATTTAGAGTAAGAGTTACTCATTATCATTGATGGTTACTACTCAATATTTGACGTTTCCATGTATCATTTGAAAATGAGTAACTAGTACTCAAAATCTGAGTACCTTTTTCTGAGCGTGTACTTCTGTGTACGAGATTCGATGTGGATTCGCCATGCCCGCAAAAAAGGACCAACCTGGACCAACTGTCGATGCTGTTTAATATCTAACTCAAGTCAGGAACTTTTCCGGATATTTGGAAAACATCATATATTTTTCCTGTTTTCAATAACGGAAATAAAGCTGATGTATCTAATTATCGTGGGATAGCCGCACTTTGCGCTGTGTCTAAGTTACTTGAAAATATAGCTCTGGACTTCATGAAGCATAACTGCAATAACTACATCTAGAAAACACAACACGGTTTTATGCCAAAACGATCAACTACAACGAACTTATTGTCGTATACATCTTTTATAAATCAATCCCTACAAGCGCGCCTTCAGGCTGACGCTATCTTTTCGGATTTCTCCGCAGCCTTCGACAAGATAAACCACCAAATTGCAGTTGCTAAACTCGAAAAACTTGGATTCAGTGGATCTTTACTCAACGGGCTTCAATCATATCTTATTGGTCGGAAAAAGTTGGTGGAAATCGGTGAATGCACTACAACACCTTTGCCGTAGGTTCTGGAGTCCCTCAAGGCAGTCACTTGGGACCATTTTTATTCTTGCTCTATCTCAATGATCTCAACTTTCTATTGAAATGCCACAAACTTTCTTTCGCAGATGATTTTAAGATCGCCCGACGAGACAATATTTTTACAGTCACAGCTTGAATTATTCGTGAACTGGTGTAACATCGATCGCTTGAAGCTTATTGACCTTGATCGGTTACTCGTTCGTCGGAATATCTCCATAGCAACTTTCGTTGCTGATTTGCTTCAATTACGTATCGATTGTCCCGAACTCCTGCAGTTGATTAATCTCGACATTCATCGGCGCAATCTACGTTCCCACCCCTTTTTGAGATTACCTATTGCAAGAAAAAAATTATGGTTGTTATGAGCCGTTCTCCAGTATGTGCCGAACATTCAATAACTGTTCCAATGTCTTCGACTTTCATTTATCTCGAAACATGATTAAACGATTGTTTCATAGTCACATGTCAGATTAGGATTTTTGCTGGAACCGTTAATATTTTATTTTCGTTCAACCCCCATTCCGTCTTTCTATCATCTTCATTTGCAACTAACAAGATTCGCTCGCCTAAGTTGACCTGGTCGTCCTCTTTTTTTTGTCTTCTACCGTCCATTTTTTATCACTACACTACAGATCTACATGTTGATTCTAACCTCGTGGTTTTTTTTCTATCTTTCACCATCTAATAAACCCCTTAACGCTCTGTCTTTCACCATAACTAATTAACCCCTTAACGCTCAAGGGAAATATGTTTCCCTTCTAAAAAAATCGTTATAGATTCTTCAATCACTATGTTCGATGTTTTTTACTGAATGTTAAAGAAAACTTATTTCCAAGGCGACAAATGTGTTTCTGAACGAATAAGTAAAAAGAACTATCAATCTTTATTGCACTAAAAAAGTTTGTGCGAAATGACGTATAGAAAATAGAACACATAATAAATGTGTAACATGCAACGTCCACAAGTACATGAAATTGTTTCGTAGAATGCCATAACTAACTATTTATTTTATCAGGTGTACAACTTTGCTTCCGCCCTTTTTCCGATGGGTGGCTGTACCGGCTGAGGCTGGTCAAAATACATAGATGATAATGATTTTAAAGTGAGTGTGTACAGTGCCTAACGAATTGTCATCGCCGTTTCAGTGACAGTTGTTCTTGTTTTCGTATTATTCACGCTCGAAAATGTCTGTTTATGTACCCAATTCTCGCCATTTGCGGGAAGTTTTACTTTTCTTTTACAATTCGAAAAAAATGCAGCTGAAGCGCATCGAATGCTTTCAGAAACTTACGGTGATGCTGCTCTGAGTAAAATAACGTGTCGGGAGTGGTTTCACCGTTTTAAAAATGGTGATTTCGATGTCGAAGACAAACATGGTGGTGGAAGAGAAAAATTTGGTATTTGGTGGGATCAGCTCGGTGTGATTTACTACAAGTTCTTAAAACCGGGTGAAAGCATCACAGGAGATCGCTACCGAACGCAACTGATGCGCCTTAGTCGCGCGCTAAAAGCGAAAAAGCGGCCACAATATCAAGAGCGACATGAAAAAGTCATCCTCCAACACGACAATGCTCGGCCTCACGTCGCAAAAGTGGTCAAAAAGTACCTGGAAACGCTGAAATGTGAAGTCTTGCCCCACCCGCCGTATTCCCCAGATATTACCCCATCTGACTTCCACCTATTCCGTTCGATGGCACACGGCCTGGAAGATCAACATATTCAATCCTTCGAAGAGTTGGAAAAATTGATTGCTTCATGGATAGCGTCAAAAGAGGACTCCTTTTTTCGAGCCGGGATCCGAAAATTGCCGGAAAGATGGGAGAAAGTTGTCGCTAGCGACGGACATTACTTTAATTTTGGAACAAAACGACGAAAGCAAAGTTGTACACCTGATACTATTCTGATAATTAAAGCAATTAAATCAATAAATTAAATTACGATATAATAAACACAACTCTTCTTTTATTTATTTCTAAGAATTATAGGGAAAAATATTTCCCATGAAATTATAGGAAACTTATGCACCCTGCTATGTTTTTCTGGTGATATTCTCTTAATTTACACCCCCAATAGCTAATATATTGTCTTGTACTGACATATTTCGTCCTGCACATCTTATGGTCGTGAAGGGGTTAAATCTACATGCTGATTCTAACCCCGTCGTTCGTCTACGCTCGTTTAGCAGTTTAGTTTAGCGCTCGTCTCCTCTTTCTCTTACTTTTAAAGCAAAAGCACTATTACTGACCTGTTATGCTTGGTGTCATCAACTAGTTATAGTGTTATAAATTTAGTTTTAACTATTAATTTAAATTGTAGTGTTAAGGCTAAATGTATCTGTTGGATCATTGTAATCTGTTTTATGCCTGCTGGAGAGAGAGATTGCCAAATTTCATCTCCACCGGGCTTTTCCCTGCTCCCAAATAAATACATGAAAGGATGTTGCCAACAATTTGATCAGGTAATGTGAGTGCTGGATATCTTGTTAGTATGATGTCTTTGGGGTAAACTAAAGCAGAAATGTATTGGGGCATATACTCATAGATTCCCTTTTGTGCTTCTGTGCGAATCGATTGGTAGTTAAATTCAAAATTATGATAGGAAAAGGTTACGCGGTTTGTTTTACATTGTTTTAAATTGACTCCCTGCCTCGAATAGTAATAAGAAAAAGGCATTTTAAATGCCACAAAAAGGTTTGGGTGTATTCTTAACCTAATCTTGTACGCAAATCAGAATTTTTTTTTAATGCCTAACCCCCTCTCTGAATGTTCGAAAAAACCATCCGTACTTACAGTGATCCTTAATATGACCATTTCGTTGAACCACAACCAAGAAACTACCATAATCATATTATTAAAGTTTTGCTTGAATCAATTATTTGCTCATAGATAGTACCACATGAAGCTGCTCATAGCAGCAGTTACTATACTAGACACAAACCGTTGAACACAACACCATTTCGGAATAGAACCTGATTAACATAAATCCATCCCCTCCCACGGCGAGATATTTGATTCTCGTCGGAAAATACGAAGAAGAAAAATCCGCACATAATTACTTCACTGTTCGGTCCAATCTGCGATACATCAAAAGTCGATTTCCTAAACAGACCAAAAATCGCGTTCGGACCCATGAGCCGCATTAGTGCTGATTTAATTATCCCGACTTGATTGCTAATGGGCTGCTGCCTTTCACTTCATCATTCCAATCTGAAGCTACTAATTATGCCGCCACAGCCACCCTTACCCACCGCGCGACTCATCCCGCGGGAGAACTTCACACCCACCGTGAAAAATGATCGCCAAATCAAATGCGGGAAAAAGGTGGACTGGCGTTTCACAGACAGATTCTTCATCATTAGGACGTTCGAATGATTGGTCTAGGAGGACAAAAACGCGGGACAATGCATGGGGAAGCACCCACGATTTCCATCCCCGTTGTCCCCCTTTGTGTTTTCGGAACGGGGAAGCTGGCCGTAGTTAAAGGTCCTTCATGAAATGAAAAAATAAAAAAGGAGCTTAACGATGCTTCATCATTTTAACTTATTTACCTATAAACTTGTAATTCTTTAAAAATTCATAATGTTTCCTGGAATAAACCTGTTAGTCACAGATGGAAAAAAAAATCTAAAAAGGAAGGTTTCCCGAATAGTTCTAAGATTGGTTTTACGGACCCATTTCTTCTACTATCAGTACTCAACTAGTGACAGGCAACAAATAGAAACTACAGGAAATTTGGCAAACCGTGCAGTTAGGATAGTACCTATTTATGTGAACAACAACGAAACGGTTATGTACAAACACACGCACACACACACACAATCGCAGGTAACCAGCGCTACAACAGTGAATTTTAGTCCAACCGAAAGGCTTTGAAATTCGCACAATCTAAACATCGACCGAAACGCGAAGCAGAAGCTTCTGATAATCATCAGCAAGTTCACATAAATGTATATATTTACCTTTGTAGTGAAAGTTCATTAGAACCGAAAGTGCTTTATCTTCGCAATAGATTGTGGAAAAAAGAAATGAAAAATAAACACACACAAGAAAAGATTAGCATATCACTCATTAAAATTCGTGGAAAATATTCATTTCACTGGAGCCACGAACGAAGCGAAACCGAAATTCTAGGAAAAACACTTAGCAAGCGCATCCCCAGTCCCGGTGGCAATCAACTGATAAGCCGAAACCATTGAACGAGACCGTCAGTGAAAATATTCCCCTCATTGTGCGTCTTCTAGAATTTCTAGCTGTTGATGGCTCGCAAGTTTGAAGAAAAAAAAAAGGTAACACACTAACCAAAGCAGCAAATCCCGGCGCTAATGGAAATTGAGAGTTCCATCAGAAGCTCGCCAACGATGATAACCAACGAGGATGCACAATAGTCACCGTCGCCCGTTTCACACCGCTCGCGGTCTCACGTGTGTGAGAGCATTCATTTTTTGTTTTTTGTTAGAGCAAAAATCTAACCCATAAGCAGAAATCTGTGCGGCAGCACAAAGGGACCACTCACTGGTGCTGTGATTCAAGCCGAGACACGGAAACGTGGCCGGGAATTTTCCGCGGGTGGAAATTTTAGACGCATTGATAAATAGTAGGATCGAAGCATATGTTCAAATGTAAAAAAAACCGCTAGAAACATTTACCATTCCTCAAAACCAATTTAAAAAATTAAAAAACTTTTTATATATTCTTCAGTTTGTTTGACCGTAGAGTCATCATAACTAAGTTCAGTTTCGCAATGACTGACCGGAAAAACGTGTTGAAAAATCAAATAAATAAAAATTCACAGAAAGGATGTTCTTTTTTTTTTGGCAAAAAAGATACGCCCAAGGACAAGACTCGAACCTAAGGAGTTATGCAATCCGTGCATGTGTTTTTAACATTTCCGCCACTCTGAGCTATGGTAGACACAGTTGTACAGCAGTATGAAGTCGGTATAGCGTGCATCGAACATGAATCCTATCTCTGGGCGTAGCTTTTTTCAAAAAGCTACGAGGAACATCTCCTAAGGGTTGTTTGAACTAATGATGTGGAACAAGGCAACCAAAATTTTGAATAGTTTAGGCTGGATTTTAAAAGCGCAATATTTAAAACCATTCGTTATTTTACTCGCGACACCTGAGACTCTGCAATTCTCTACGTTCATCTCTTCGATCACTTCAACTCTTAAAAAATCTTTAATCCACATTTTGTATACAACATGTATTTGATGTGAATTATAAAAAAATACATATAATATTTTTATTCGACACACTAGATGACACCCTTAAGTAGCCGTGTAAATATTCGATAAATATCGAGAATACAAACCAAGCACAGATCAAATTTAGAACAAAACAAATTTACTGTTGGTTCGATCCAAGAAGCATTTTTTAATCGTTCAAATGTGCATTATAAATCATCTTAACACTAATTACAGTTACTTGATTTGGCTGCATGAAAAAAAAAAACTACGAACTTTTGAGTTAACTCCCGCACTTCTCTGCAACCGATTTAGCTGCCTTAATCCAAGATTCATAAGAGCTCAATATCGCTCGATAGGTAACAAATTTCCGGCGGCTAGCTGGATTCGCCTCTTTCGGTACAACATGGACTGCATCCCCTTTATACTAGGGATGTCCGATACCGAGTCGATACTTTGAGGTATCGATACTTTCTTTCAAGAATCGGGTATTCCTGGTAGCGATATCACATCAGAGCGACACTGTTACTATCGATACTTACAGTATCGCAACAGATTAAAATCAATTCCGAACCTGGGAATCGAGCCCAGCTGGGCTGCGTGAAAGGCAACGACTAACCCATCACGCTATATCCGTCCCCAATGGAATATTTTCTTTTCTTCGGCTTCGATGAAGCACCCGGCTCGTGCATGGATTGGTATGACGTGGACTAGCGGTCGATGAAATTCGTTCTCGACAATCTTGCTTCATCCCACGAGTGCACTAAAAGAGAGTGCAATGAGAGAAACCTACCAACCAAGCACGCACATAAAGGCCATACTCTCAGAGGATTCAATCATTTAATTTTTCAAACTCGTTGCACTTCGCTCTCAGTGCGCCTGTGGGACGACGCGAGATTGTCGAGAACGAATTTCAACGACGGCTAGTCCACGTCATACCAATACATGCGCGAGCCTGATGCTTCCGTTCCAGTCGTTCCCGGTCCGCCGTAATAACAATAGAAACGGTTTCTATTTCTTCGCGTTTCGCTTTTAGCTCATCAGTGCTTAAAGCAGTTCAAATTGAACTACCATCTCGCGTCCAGCAGCTCAATTTTAATCGCTAGCTTAGCACTGATGATCCGAAGGCGAAACGCGAAGAAATAGAATAAAATGTGTGCTTTAGGAATTGGCTTTTGAAGCTTGCTTCAAATAGAATTGGAACAAAGACAATTGTCTGTATTTCAGTTATTTATTATTGAATTCAATATCTTTTTTATACAAATGTAGCGTTTACTTTATACTTTTAAAGAAAAATACGGATAAAATTTTCATATTTTTTCTGTAATACGGCTCATTAGGCGGCGCACACCTTTTTTGTCCATCGTTTTAGCTATCTTATTCCACCAGGTCGTCATCTGATTGATGTCTTTGACAACCTTTCCCATTGCCTTGTGTCTCCTCTTCATGATTGCCCAGTATTTCTCAATAGGGCGGAACTGGGGGCAGTTGGGTGGGTTAAGGTTTTTCGGAACAAACTGGACCCCTTTTTCTGCATACCATTCTTGAACGACTTTGCTGTAATGACAGCTTGCCAAATCTGGCCAAAACATTACGGGATGGTCGTGGGATCGAATGAACGGCAAACTTCGTTTTTGGAGACACTCTTTTTGGTATAGTTCCGATGTCATGGTCTTATTTGTAACGAAAACTTTCGTTTTTTTGCCACAGCTGCAAATGCCCTGCCAAATCATAAATTTTCTTGCAAATTTGTCGGCAAAAACAATTCTAAACTTGGCTGGAACATCCCCCCGAGCCGTTGCTAAGTAAAATTTTTGACCTGGGATTTGCCCGAAGTCAGCCTTGACATAGGTTTCATCGTCCATCAGAAGACACCCGTCGAACTTGGTCAGCACCTGGTCATATAGTTTCCGAGCATGAATTTTGACCACACTATTCTGTTTTATGGTCCGATTTGGCTGTTTGCTAGCTCGATACGACTTGATTCCTTCCCGGAGTCGAGTTTTCCTCACGGTACTATGGGCAGCACCGAATTTTCTGGCCAAATCACTTTCCGACAGATTAATAGTCCTCTTAATCGTCTTCAAAATCTTACCACGCAGTTTCCGGTCGACAGTTCCACTCCGATGATTGGCTTGAGGCTTCCGAATCGTCTTCAATGTTTCCTTATACCGTTTGATAACGCGCCATACTGTATTTCTGGGCAATTTCAGCTGTTTAGCTAGCCTAGATGCAGACCACAATGGATTTTCCAAATAACTGTGCACAATTTTCCCCTTCTTTCGGCTTCCATGTTGATTGTTTACAAAGTAAAGACTGTTCCAGAAAGTATGGCCGCAACCAAAAACCGCTGCTATTTCGCAATGGTTCAGAATCTGACAATTTTTATGGCTGCGTCCCGTTGTTTACACTCTTCTCTAACCACTTGTGCAGTTGTTTATTCGTTTTCATTAGTTTGTTTCGAAATGCGTGGACTTTCAGCAGAACAACCTCGAAAAATTATGTGCACAGAACGCGGACTGTCACTGGGAAAGATAGTAAAAATGGAAGGAGTAGGTGAAAGCCGTGCGAAATGCAATCAGGAAGTTCGGTGAGCGTTATGCTGTTAACCTTTGAGGATAAACCGAAAACGGGTCGAAAAAAGGTCCTGCTAACCCTCAGTTGGATAAACATACACTGAAGGCGTTCGAGCAAATGAAAGAGGTTTCAGTTCGGGATGTTGTAAAAAAGTGGACACTTCGAAGTCAAATGTTCTTCGTGCTAAAGAACGTTTGAATCTTCGAGCCTATAAGAAGCAGAAACAACTAAAATGTAGTCCGGAACAAGAAGCATCGATCAGGCTGAGGTTTCGAAAGCTGTACAATACGATTCTCGCTGGAAATTTGAACTGCATAATCATGGACGACGAAACCTACGCGAAACTCGATTACAAATCCTTGCCGGGACCACAATATTTTACGGCGCGAGAAGGACAAGTGTTAAACCTGTCCGAGACATCGATTGAAGCAGAAAAATTTGGTAAGAAAGCTATGGTCTGGCAAGCAATTTGTAGCTGTGGTAAGATTTCGAAACCCTTCATCACCACTGCTTCAATGAACAGCGAAATATACATCAAGGAATGTTTACAAAAACGACTTCTACCCATGATTCGAAGCCACAAGGATCCTGTTGTCTTCGGGCCAGATCTTGCTTCTTGCTACTACTCGAAATCAACGGTAAAATGGTAAACTACCAAAAATGTCACTTTCGTCCCAAAAGACATGAATCCACCAAATTGCCACAACTTCGACCAATTGAGTAATTTTGGGCATTAACGTAGGCACATCTTAGGAAACATGTCTCGGTAGCCGAAACCATTCAACAGTTCGAAAAAGATTGAAAAAAGTGTCAAAACTTGTCGCCAAGAAGTCTGTACGGAATTTAATGAGGAACGTTCGCAAGAAGGTGCGCCAGCTAGTCTACAATGGCTAAGTAGCAAATGTTGAGAATAATATTCTGTTGTTGTAGTCTAATATTATCAGTATATCGAATAAAATCTGAATATCTAACACTTGTGAATTATTTATAACGAAATCAAAGTGCGTCCATACTTTCTGGGACAGTCTTTGCAGTCGAAGCTGTCAAATTTCCCGTGAAGCTGTCAAATTTCCCGACACGTGAGCGCCAAGAACTTCCAAATCCGTCCACCAAGAGCGCCACAATATGAGCAGAAGTTTGTTCCAATTCTAAATGAAGCAAGCTTTAGTGTATCGACATAGAGGTTATGACATGAAAATTTCCGAGAAAATAAGTGAAATGTGAAACACAAAGTAGGTTGCGGTAATTTTTTGACGTGGACCAAAAGCAGGAAATATGCGTATACTGGTGGCACAACAAATTTATGGAAAAACCTTTCTGTACAACATAAAACAACGCCACAGTCGACGGCTTTATTTTATGTCGAAATGATTGTTGCGCAAGTATCAATTGATGCTTACAGGTATCGATACTTTATTGTCTTTTGATACCTTGTATCGATACTCAAAATTTCGGTATCCCGATACCTTAGGTATCGATACTTTGGCTTCCGAGTACCATCCTTACTTCATATCATTTCGAAACATCTTTGGCATAGTGACAAGATGCCAAACAGACCTGAATACAAAGGGTACGTCATGGCTGCGTAGGAATGGCACGATATACCACGGTATTTTTCCTAATTTACCGTTCCCGTAGTGATAAAGATTTAGCTTGCTCGACCACAACTACATATTGCCTGTCAAACTAAATATTTGTTGGGAAACTTTCTTTGCCTAGAAATCCTCTTCTACTGCTTGGAAACATTTTAGTTTTCCACGTGCGTACCGAAAGATCTTTTTTGTGTTGTTCCAATTATGAACGTTTTCCCCTTAAGGTCATTTGCCTCTTCGGGCCAGAATGAGATGTGCGGGGTTCGGGATCGAACCCAGGTGGGCTGATTTAATCTTAGGTAAAAGAACAGTAGCTGTAATCTGCTGAATTGGCTCTAATTGTATTCATGTATTCAACGATCTGATAACGAGCCTTCAGTCATCGGTGATATGCAAGCCAAAATGTGTGGGAAAGATATGAAATAAGGATAAGCCTGGCTAGCACAGCTTTTTCGTTCTAAACTTAAAGCAGATTTGGTCTAGATCTTATACCGAATTATAAGATTTCACATTCCTAGCTTTTTTTTAGTTGACGATAACTTCTTATTTCTATTATAGAGGCATTTATCTTATAGTCACTCGCTTCTGAGCTAAAAAACCTGATTCTATGTGCGGTATTGAAAATTAAGCCAGGGTAGGTAAAATTAAAAACGGTGGTCTTACCCATCATGCAATGCCCTTACCTAACTTACAAAATCGATTACATTGACCTTTATTTTCAATTTCTGGCCGAATTCAATTCTCTAGCCCAAGTTTTTGAAAGGAAGGGGTGGGCAACATCAGTAATATAACCGAATTGACGTGAATACGATTAATTTCCTCAAATTCAATGTAGATGTAATTAACAACAAAATATCTGACACCATGAATCCTGAAGTCACTTCACACATTGCATTTTGCTCGAACACAAAGCTCGTGTCATTAGCACTCGTTTCGTGCGAAGTTTTCTCTGCGAACGGTTAACTGAACTGAATATTTTCACTTCACATTAATGCATATTTCAATAATTGAATATTTCTTATAGCTCATTTTTAATCATTTACAGCCCTTAGAAGGGCTGATTTGTAGATTTTTCTTAGTCGTTGTTAACTTTTCTGGGTATTCTGCTCCAAAGCAAAGGGCCAGCAGCTGAATCCCTAGGTATTTATCCTTGTTTGAAGCAACAATCAAACTGCGAACGGTGCACAAAATTAATCCCGCCGGAATGTTTCCCCACATCATAGCGAGCACTGCTTGAACTACGAATGCACAACGCAAGAACAGCACAACATTCCTCCATCATTTGAAACTAAATGCTTGTTTCTAAAACGTAGTTATGAAATTGGAACTGTAACTATATTAAGGAACTGATTTTTTGTATTCTGGAACTGAATTCTGGACTGGAGCTCTGAGGTACCGAAGATGCACTAGCTTTACTTCCTGCTCAGACAAGTGCGCAGGCTAGAATGAACGAGTGTTAACCTTTTAACCCGACCCAAAAATAGCCAAATTTCCAGAATCCGCATAAAAAGTAAAAAAAAAGTATACAAAATACCTTGAGCTGCGTTCGCTTTGTTAAGAATTTTAGGTTCGTGAAAATCAATTCCAATTGAAAACAAAAAAAATAAGAATGACTAGTGTTTGATCATATCGTACCAAATCATGTTGAACTTTCATAAGCCTACTGCATATAATGGTATTTGAAGATACTTTAAAATTTTCATTGATTTACACAACGGTTGACTAACTCCTCCTTAGTCACAGCACTGGGAAAGGAAAGCAGCGAATATTCACAGCAGTTCCAACTCAATAACCATTCGACCCAGTTCCGGCCCAGCTGTGCCTGTTGCGGGCATATTTGCAAGCAATAACTCTCAGTTAGAGTGCTTGTTATGTTACTGTTTCAAGTAGAGGCGGGATACCGCCGGCTTTAGCTTTATAAGCGGACTGGGAGTTTTTATTTTTTCATTTCCTGCGAATCAATAGCTATTGTAGTATAATTTATCGCATTTTCTTTCATTAGCATATGAATCAATATGAGCGTAAGCGGGTAACAAAAGCACTAAAAATATTTTCACTTATTAAATTCCAGCTGGTGGTCGTGGATATCCGCGTAAAAGCGTGAATATTTTTCCTAGAAATATGCCACTCTCTGTGGCCTATGTTGCTTTCATTAGTATAGGAATGTTCGTCATTCCGGGCTTGATTTTAAAATTTAATTAAAGGTATGCATATTTTAGTATCGTCCAAGTGGGAAAGACCAATAGCACAGAGTGTGCCGTTTGTAGCTCTTAGGAGGAGCTTCTCCTGTAAACGGGATTTTGCGATCCTTCATTTCAAGCGTGGATTGAAAAAAAAACTATGGGTTGCGTAATCTTCCATTTTTATATAGTTAATACACTTTTATCACAGACTCTCGATCAACAAGGGAGAACAAAATTATATCTGAGCTTGTTTCATTTTTTCAATCTAAATTAATAGTTAAAATATAACTCAATTTGATCTAGGTGTTAGAAAAATTGTTACAAACCTTGATATGTAAATATCAATATTAAATCTAAATTTGTTACAAATTCAGTAAGATTTTTTATTTGTTATTACCCATTTTTTTGGGGGAAATACTTTACCGTGCAAATCTAAAAATAGATTTCGTGAAGCAACGATGAAATTGAATACTTTGAGGCGATTTGACTCGCCATAAAAAAGTCATGCAGCTACGCGACTGGTTTAGAAACGGGAAGTTTGGAAATGCAATCATAGGCTTCGATTGAATTGGAGCATGAAAGTAAAGTGAGCGTGTCAGGATATATTGGCATCATATAATAACTAGTGTATGTCTCTATCACTGCAAAAATAATCTATATCGCGTCCCACCTCTTTCGTCGCTTCGTTCCAATCGGTATATGAATCACAAAGGGGCTAATTTAGGATATGAACGAAAATGACTAAATTAAGTGAAACAAATTTCTTACCACCTTACAGAATCTGAAGAAATTATCTTATAAATGACAGTTTTTTCTTCTTTCTTATAAAATAGTATAAAGTAGTGCATTGTCTGTATCATGAACTGTATGTATGTCGAGAACATATTTGATAAATAGGGCCACTTAATTTATTCAGAGATGGCTGAATCGATTTTCGTGAATTTAGATTACAATAAAAGTCCGGTTGACCTCTGGTTTATATATATATATATATATATATATATATATATATATATATATATATATATATATATATATATATATATATATATATATATATATATATATATATATATATATATATATATATATATATATATATATATATATATATATATATATATATATATATATATATATATATATATATAAGGATGTAAGTTTGGATGT
Source organism: Malaya genurostris (assembly GCF_030247185.1). Taxonomy (NCBI): domain Eukaryota; kingdom Metazoa; phylum Arthropoda; class Insecta; order Diptera; family Culicidae; genus Malaya; species Malaya genurostris. The sequence goes on from NC_080572.1 coordinate 219,840,409, forward strand.
AGCAAGTTCCTTTAAAAAGGGGGGTGTAATGTTTAAAACGGCATAAATCCGAAACTACTGACCACCAAACTCGGCACAAATATTTTTTGCTTTTCTGAGAAGGTCATATGTGTATTTTAATGGGTGAGGGAGCGTAGTAAGTGTCCTTACCTGGGGGGTCATGAAAAAGTTTGTCTAATTTGACGAGAATCGATACTTTTTTAAGACCATAGAAACATTTTGCATATATTAGATATGATTATATGGGGGGGAAGGGTGGATGTAGCAAGTGCCTTTTAAAAATGGGGGGGGGGGTATAATTTGTAATGGCATAACTCCGGAATTACTGAACGGATTGCTATCAAACTTGGCACATGTACTTCTAGCTCTTCAGAGATGGTATTTGTATAGAAGAAGGAGTGTAGCAAGTGTCTTTAACAAGGAGGGGTCATTAAAAAATTCATATAACTTGACGAAAATCGATATTTTTTGAAGACCTTAGAAACAATTCGCATACTTTAGATATGATTATATGGGAGATGGATGTAGCAAGTGTCTTTAAAAAGGGGGATGTAATGTGTGTAATGGCATAACTCAAAAGCTAATTAACGGATTGCTATCAAACTTGGCACACATACTTCTTGCTCTACAATATTTTTATGGTAGGAGGGAGAGTAGCAAGTATCATTAACAAAGGCGGTCATTAAAAAAATTATCTAATTTGATGAGAAGTGGTACTTTTGAGGACCATAGATACTTTTTGCACAACTTAGACGATATTTGGTGGGGGGAGGGTGTAGTAAGTGCCTCTAAAAAGGGAAGTGTAATGTTTGTAACGGAATAACTCCGAAACTACTGCACGAATTGCTATAAAACTTGGCACAGGTATTTTTTGCTCTTCAAAAATTGTCATAAAGGTATTTTCATAGAGGAAGAAGCGAAGCAAGTATCATTAACATGAGGAGGTCATGAAAAAATTCATGAAATTTGACAAGAATAGATATTTTTCGAAGACCTTAGAAACATTATGCATAACTTAGATATGATTATATGGGGGGTAGATGTAGCAAGTGCATTCAAAAGGGGTATGTAATGTTTGTAACGGTATAACTCCGAAACTACTGAACGGATTGCTATCAAATTTGGCACATATACTTCTTGCTCTTCAGTAATGACCATTAGGACAATTTCAGGGGGAATAGTGTGTAGCAAGTGTCCTTAACATGGGGGGAGGAGGTCAATGACGAACTTTATATAATTAGAAGAGAATCGACATTTAGACTATGAGGAGAGGTTCTTGAAAATAAATTTTCATCTTACATTTTTTGTAAAACAAGAAAGTGGGAAGAATTTCAAGGTCATGGTAGATAGTATCGCTGTTGTTAATTTGAATGCAACGCAATTTTCTTTAAATAATTTTAAAAGATCTGGTTTCATTCTGCCAAAGAATTCGAAGAACTAGGGGAAAATATTCTTTATCTGCCTATGAACGCGAGTTTATTTAAGTCTCAGCATAGCTACGAAACATTTAAACGAATCACCATTAAGTTTGGCACATGTACAAAAGGTGGGAATCGATATTTTTGAAAAGCACAGATACTTTCTACACTACTCAGTGTAATCATGGAGGAGATCTGTAGTAAGTTCACCAACAAAAGGGAAGTGCAATGCTAAATTTATTCGATGAGAAACAACGCTTCTTGACTAATACAGAAACTTCTTTCACATCAAAATAGATTATAAGGTTATTTTGAGGGTGAGAAAGTGTAGCAAGTGCCCCGAACATGGAAAGTGTAAGGAAAAATTTATCGGGTTTTACGAAAAATTGGTGCTTCTTTACGAGTACAGTATATTTCTAACAACTAAGTGAGGTTCACAAAAATAATCACAAGAGGGAGGTATTCTCAACATTGTTCTAAATTGACGAAGAAATCATACAATCAATTTGCATTTTTTACGAAAATTGAGAAAACTGTCGACCCAAGGTGATGGAAATAAGTTTACAACAACATTTGTATTAACTGAATCGTTATTCTATACGTTCTTCTCCGCGGTGAACGACCAAAAAAAGTTATTCTATAGTACGAATGTAGTTGTGATGATAAACAGCCTTTCGTTATAAAATAATCAAAATCAAATATTATGAAATAATGATTTCATAGAATTTTAAATAAAGAGAGAGGAAGTACACCCAAACCTCCATTTACGTAACTTATATATGTATATATGTATTACTATACGTACGCATGTGTGCAAATATTTGTATTTCTTAATACATATAAATATTGGTGAAGTAAAAGCGATCATTTATATGTATAAATATATACATATATACGCAAATGAGTGATTGTATAAGCATACATACATACATATATAAGGTTCGTAAATGGAGGTTTGGGTGTAGCAAGTGTTTATAGCCATGGAAGCAGTAAGCAGTGAAGTACGTTACAAATACAAATATAAAATATAAAACTGACCCAATTTGACGACAATACCGTGAAAATAATGATTATTGTTAGATCTGAGATGGGACACTGTTCATTCGCAATCTGAACATGAACGAAACATTTCCGAGCAACGCCGGGTAATTCAGTTAGTTTATGATAAAAATTCCAGTAGTATGGAATAATCACAAATAATTCAAAATTATAGTTTTCTAAAATGTTTGGTTTCAACGAGTATTAAAGAGAAAAACTCATGTCGCTTATTTGTGTTTCTTGTGCTGGGACGACGGTTTTGATGCAGTGAGCAACATTTCATTTTCGGGTTACCAACTGGGTAGGTATAGAATGTTAAAATTGGTAAAGACTGGAACGCGCAAAAATTGGTCGACAAAAAAATCGTTTTTTCAGTCACAATTCAACATAGAAATTTTTCTTACTTTTCTTTTAGTAGTTTAATTCATACATTTGAAGAAAAAAAAGTTCGTTTATTCCGCTTAACTCCTTCCATCAATTTTTGTACTTATCTTATCTTATTAAGATCTTATCGTTTCGGCGGCGAATAAGATTGATAAGATCTTATTAAGATAAGATAAGTACAAAAATTGATGGAAGGAGTTAAGCGGAATAAACGAACTTTTTTTTTTCTTCAAATATATGAATTGAACTACTGTAGATAGTTTGCTGATAATATTTTCGATAGCATGGAGAAAAAATTATTGAGTTTTACCCCTTTATTGTATAAAGTAATTTTTAAAAAAGTGTCATATGGTATAGTAAGTCACATTCACGACAAAAAATGTTATCAAGGTTTTGAATGTGCGAATGCGCAATTATCGAAGTTGTCGCGAAGGAAACCTGTTACCAGTGGCTGGATTTGAAAAACCAATACTGTAAAAGTTTCCAAAAAAAGTTATTCTGTTGTTTTTTTGTTATGAACTCATAACGTTTTGATGGCATGTGCCAAATTGATACTTAAGCACCTTTGTGTTTAAATTTTTGAGGAACGGATGCGGGTTAAACATATGTTCAAACTTAAGCTCATGCACTTGTGTACAACTTCTTTGCACGATGCTCAGTTCTGTAGCAAACCTGGGTACAAGACCGTGTACAAGATCAGCTTGCGCTCGTAAAATTGCACTTCAACTTTAAATATTCACATTCAATACAACTGTCTGACCGTCAGAATGGAACAAAAAAAACTATAAATCATTCGCATTTTGTTCCGAGCAAAAAAAAAATCCATATTCTTTTGATTCTTATTTTCACCATTCCGAAACTAAGCCAACCTAACGCCAATTTGGTGCAATACGATTTATTATATTTCCTCTGCCGTTCGATAATATAATGGCGAAGCGCGCTCTTCGCCGGTCTGGCTTCGCTTGTTTAACTAGCGGAATCACCGGCAAATGCGAATGCTAATGGCGGCAACAGCCAGTTAAGTGAATTGATCGGAAAGTGCTTGGCTACCGAGCGTGAGCTAATTGAAAGGAAATTACCATCCGTGTCGACTGTCGGTTGAAGTCTGTTCAGGACTTCAGAGAAAATTCATGGGTGGGGAAATTCACAGCTGGGCTTGTCAAATGCTATCAAGCGGAAACTGGCGATAAGCGATACCCGATGTTGGTGATTCTACTTATGCGAAGATTGATTTATTTGTTAGTTCTGGAGAGTTTACTCTCGTGGGTATCCAACAGCAACAGCAACAAAAATAGGGATTGTAAATACAGTGCTGACATCGCACACTGTCAATGTTCGCCAACAAAGCAATTTTGTGATTGGGTGATATATTTACAACTTTCCGAAGTACTCGATGTGAATTCAGAGTGTGAGGTTTTTTCCACCGCAGAATTCAAAATGTAAAAAATGTCCTTACTAAAAGCATTACGTTTGCTGAAACATGACGATTTGAAGTTTTCGTGAAATTTGAATAAAATCAAATTCATTCGACATTGATTAAATTTAGTTTCTCACAAATGTTAGCATCTAAATCTAAAATTCCATGCTGAATACATTACCGTAGATGAAGTTCGCAGATCATTTTATGTTCACAGACGAGCAAAAAATAAAACCGGCAATGTTCGATTCTTTTGAACCAGAAAACAACTTCACAGTTCGTCTGCCATCGAACGGTAAACGGCGAAAAACGGCTGTCAGCTGGCGTTCGCAATCGAATAAAACCGGACACACACACAAAATCACACCGCAGGAGGACACTCAATTCCGCACTTCTGAACATGTGGCGTTTCGCAAGAGTTGTCGCATCGTCGACGACGATTTTCCGGCGGTGCCCAGAACCCACCAAACCGCAAAACGAATTTCTAGCTCATTGACGGGTTTGGTTTGAAATAAAATGTTAGAACAACCAGCCAATCAACAGTTCGGAACGTGACAAAGGCGAAACTTGTTGACGTCTTTGCCGTGCAATATCGGAAAAACGAAATCCTAAACACAAAGCAAGGTGGAAATAAAAATACTTACAGGGTTGCAACTTTTGATTGGATATGTATTTTTCCAGCTTCCGCCGCAGGATCAATTCCGCACCGTAGCGTCCCTGGCTGCCATTATCGACTAGGAGAAAGTACGCGTGACGGTTGTTTAGCACAGCCAATTTTGAGCTGAAAGACGGAGAAGTAGTGTAGGAAACGGAGAAATTAGATTCGTTTCGGAAAAGAAAAGCAGCCGGCGTCGCAGCGAAAGCGATTTCCTTCGACCTACCGTGGCGAACTGATACTATGGCAAGGAACATCCCGGTTGTGTCCCAGCAGCTCGTGGTTCCTCTCGACGATGCCCCACGGCGCGATGCCGATGCTCACGACCCGTCCGGATCGTTGCTGTCCTTCCAGTAGCAAAGCATCGCCTACTTGCTTGGTGACACCTGCAGGGAAAATTAGAGAAAAAAAATAGAGGGTTGTATTAAAGACACGACCGAGCACAATAACATTAAAAATGAAACGTTTCTAGGGTCTTCATAATAAATACAAAATAAAGATGATATTGATGATGATACACTACACTTCACTACACTTCAAAGTTACTTGAAAGCTGAATTTTAGATACAAATAACCTAAAGATTTAAACCTGAACAAATGAAACTATTTTATTTTATGATGATATTTTTTGAAAAACATGCAAACTTATTAATATGATTTGATTTATATCGTTTATTAACCCCCAGTTTTAACCTAATAATGGTCGTTCACTGGGAGGAGTTATCAATTTTATAAACAGGTAATCGATCAAGAGAATGTTGTACCAGTAATCTCAGTAATGGTGTAATTTTATTAATCCTTCAAAATCGTCGAAAATCTTCGAAAAGTGTCGGTAAATAATATGGCAACAATACGAGGAAGAAAACATGTGAAACAGTCCTCTTGAAATATTCAGTTACTTACATTGATTATCGCTTTGGCATATTAGGAATATATGGAATGGATACGCAACAAAACAATGAACATTGTCATAGTTACAACGCGTGTATCCATCAGACGCTTATTGTTTTGAGGCAAATAATAATTGAACTGAAACTGGCGGTTAACCAAATTCTACGAGGGTTCCTATTCAAACGATACATGTAAAATCGCAGGTAAACTTAACATACCTTGAATTTATCTTTGATACTATATGATATTGCATCTAATTGTACTGTATATGTGAGCCTGTGGAACTCATTTATACTACTAAACCGAGGAGACTGCTTTTAAATAAGTTTCAGAATTTAATTTTGAATATTTTGAAGCGTTTAATTCCTGGTGGGACAACAACTTGTTCAGTCACATTGTCACGTTTTGTTCGTATGGGAATGGAGATTTAAGTATGCAAACCGATCCGTTGACAAATTAAAACATTTTTAATCTTACAATATTGAAGCTTTGGAATCATTTAAATTAGGAAAATCCATTAACAAATCATCGAGGAACAAGCGCTGCAAATTAGATCCGAAAAATCAATCACCGATAATTCTAAATTGACCTGATAGTTACCAGAGAACCAAAATAAAACACTAAATTGAAACCAATTTTTCAATGGTATGCAATTGAAATATTCAAATGACGTTGTCTCATGAGTTTAAGTTAAATGTTTCCGAATCGATTGTTTGTTGAGTTCCACCAACAAATGACTGAGTTATAAGCGTTCAAAATTATGACAGAAAAATTAGTTAGTTTTGCATGTTTTAAATTGACACCCAGCCTCGGGAAGCGAAGTATAAGGCATTTTTAATGGCAAAATCGACCAAAAATTTGCTAAATACATGGGATATTTCAAAAGAATCGGTAACCACGCTGATCCGGTTCTTCAATAGCTAGATGATATATAAGATACTCAAGCGAACACGGTGTTGCACAGACAACAGGAAATTTCACCAACACATAATGCAAAGGCAGCAAGTGAACGCATATACAATCCAGTCATCAGCTCACTGGACAAGCTACTTGTTTCATTCACGGTCGAACATCAACTAGGCAAACAAATATTGTGCAGCCTATATTTATAGATTTCTCTTCATACTACGCATAACGATACGGTGTTTTTTATGCATGACGCAAAGCCTCCTATGCCGAACAAGAAGTTGACGTCATTTTGTACAACAGGGGTTGGTGGATGAAAACATAGGTCTATTCTAACCATTTTTTCAATAGTATACTATTGAAATACTGAAACGACGTCGTCATACATGTTTAAGTTAAAAGTTTCCGAATCGATTGGTTGTTAAATTATAACAATCCATCAACAAATGACCGAGTTATTAACGTTCAAAATTATGACACAAAAAGGTTACGCGACTGTTTTTGAAACTTTTAATTGACACCCGGCCCCATATAGTGAAGAGTAAGGCATTTTTAATGCCAAAAAAAGTTCCTGTTAGCAGTATCAAACTGGCAAAGGTGCCGCCGGTGGTTGAATCGGGCGGAACGTGCAAAACACAAGATCAGGTCAATCGCGAGAGTTTTGAATGAAGAGAGATAGTTTACGGAAAGGGGAAAACTAGTTCAACACATACGTTCTGCAGCAATGCTCGGTTGCCTTGAAGGGAGAAAATCCTCCCGTCGGTGACTGTGGAGCGAAACGATGGAATACGTAATCGGTTTATGGAAAATTATGAATATTAGAGCGTAACCAGATAGTTCCAGACAAATGGTGCAACTTTATGTGGGGTTTGATGAAAAGTTTTCTGAAAGTCGATGCAATATTGTGCATCGTTCCGAGGCAGGAAGTTACTACCGAGCGGCAAACAAAGTTACCTGTTGGATGCTTTATAACGATGAGGAATTGGTTCAAAATGAATGGTCAGGGCTCCAGGAGAAGCTACTTTAAATTGTTTAAAAATAATGCCAACTACATTAAAATATACCCGAGTTTTGTTAACGCTAGTAACATCTATGTCAAATGTATCTATGTATTGTGTTGAAAATTTCGACGATAAAGTTTTTACGCTCGTTTTCATTCACGCGGTTTGTGATCACATTTCCACCGCAATAAATCAGATAAATATGCAAAATCCTAGTTTACGATATAATCTTCGGCATGCAGAGTGATTCTCGCTCATTTCTCACATTGTGTTGTTTTGGAAAGCATATGCAAAAAACGGCGCTTGTTCATAGAAAGTGGGCCGAAATTTGCGAAAACTAGAGTGCATGTAACCAGAGTGACGACAGCTTTCCTTTTGAAATGACAGTTTAGTTCTAAACGAGCAAACGACCTGACAAATATAATGGTAAGCGAGCGAAACTACCGACATTTTGAATTCAATGTGTTCAATTGTTGCCAATATTATGGATGAGATGTCGTCACTCTGGTTATAGGCAATCTAGTTACCACCAGTGTATACCCTTGTGTAACCCAACCTGTTTCTAGAATAGACCCAAATCGTCTCTGTTGAGTATTTCTTTTAAATATCCCTTCAATTGAAGCTTTAAATAGAAATCCCATCGAAAAACCTTATTTAGTCCACCTAGTGTTGTCATGTATCAAGTTCAAGGTGTGCCATTAGTATTTTTGTTATGTGCATGAGTAGTTTGAATAAATTTGAAATTTGAGAAAATTTGAGAATTTGAAATTTGAGAAAATAATCACATATTTTGGATTGACAATGATGGATTGGAACAAGATGCTTTATGGAAATTGATCTATTTTTTACTTTACTCTTTTTACATAGTCCCATAGTTCGGATTCGAATTTTGGTTCTGGAATTACTGAGTGATGAGTATTACTATATAAAAAGAAGCAAATACTTTGACACAATTCATTCAGCTCTTCTAGTTTGCAATGTATTTTGATTATTTGACGAACAGATGGCCAAACCGATTTTAGCAAATTCATACTCAAACTAGCTGACCCGTTGAACTTCGTTTCGCCCGAAAATTATGTTTTCAGGCAGCAGGATTATCAAATGACTAAGTGATTGACATTTCTCTCCGTTGTTTTTCTGATTACTTAACCTACAATCAATGGAATTCGACACACATTCGCCTTAGCCCAAAACAGAAATATCACCACAAAATAATGTGAAAATGTCAAATACTGCTGTTAATTCTTTTGAGTCAATGCACTGAACACAGATCCCTCTCTAATGGCTATAACTATCGATATAACAGACATTTTCTCTTCCAGATGTGATTCTAGCTTCCGGTAATCGATTAAAAATGATCACTAATCAGAATTTAGTATTGATAAAATACAAAATGTTGAAGACTTTCTTCTCTAAAGTTGTTCATTCGTTATAGTAGGATACCCAAGTAACACACGTTATTACACTTCAACGACAGTAACTTATGTGACACAAATTCACGCAACAAGTTGAAGACTTTGCAACGTGCATTATAACTGCTATGTAACCTGAAAAGCGTAAGAGGCGGAGCTTGTGCGACTTACCAAGGGTTTCGATATTTATGGTGAAGTTGATCATTGTACTTATTGAAAATGAGCGCGCCTTCGATATTTTGGGTTTCAAAACATCAACATACAAAATAATATTCATATTTTTATTCCCGTCATATGAAATTTACAGCTAAAAAGTCGTAATGTGCTCAGTTAGAACTTTTATGTGTTTAATATTAGTTTTTCATATACCAAAGTTAAAACAGTCGACCAATCGCAATAATTAAAAATTGCGCTTTTTTCAAATCTTATGAATATTTCATTCCCTGGTCATAATGGTAGCCATTGGCATAAGTTTTTCCATGCATACACTGCCGTGACAAAGTGTAGAAATATTCTCTCTGGTAGTGCGAATGTACTTCCCAAAATGAAACAGGTTTGCTTCGCACATGTACCGGCAAAAAATTTGCGTATAAGCGTCAATTTTTTAAACTGAAGAAATTTTTTACTTATTCTACTTATTGATTTAATATTATTGTCCGGGATAATGTACGGAAGCTTTCAACCGACACTGTAATTGTTGCATCACAACGAATACGGTAACCGATATGAAATCATTACTTGACCAGTTGGCGACTAAAAACAGTCAATGCGAGCACGTCGTAAGAGTTAGATTACCGAAAAATTATATTGGAACTTATTGTAACCTAGTATGATGAGATGTCATTTCGTAACATTATTTTGACTCCATTGTCACCATCATAATACGACTTGTTTCGTCGTGTTTGTTATGCGACCATTGTGCAGTATCTGTTGTATTTTTATTTTTATGAACAAGTTACATGTGCTACTTGGGTATAATTACAAGTTGTATTTAGCTCAAGTAATCAAAAATTCGTAAAAAAAGATTTGCCTTAAGCAGCATACAAAGTATTCTGAACAGTCCGTTTTTAAGGAATTGCTCATACTTGAATCTTCACTCAATGCAACAGAAACAAATTTGAAGCAGTTCCTTGTACAGCGTTTAAGCATTGAGAAAGTATTTTCAAAAATTTTTCTGTACGTCCAAGTTGCCAAAAAGTGCCACGCGTTCTTCAGAGCTCTAATAAAGTGGATATTTTTCAGGTACTGTGGAACTTTTGTTTGCTTGCAGAGACGACGCTTAATTTTCAATTTGATATTGATCTTACCAATTTGAAAATTCTTCTCAAAATATGAAATATAAAATGATAGTCTCAATCTCAGATCTCTTAGTTTGACCATAGCGCTAAAGCACGATCTTTTCATTGAGTTTCTGGTCTGTTTAACTCACGCTCACAATGACCAATATTATTCATCTGACTCCATTACACATAATCCATCAACTGGTGAACGATATCAGATCTTTTTCTCCTGCCTACAGCGGTATTTATAAACTATTCTATATGCATTCCGCCAGGCCATCGCCAGGACATCTCCACACAAACTGTTCGTTGCGCGCCAAACGTTTTTTTCTACGATCTAGTATTCTTTTCTTCGACGACCAAACACTTATGCAACTCGTTGCGCGCCAGACATCACTCGTAGATCTAGCAATCATTGGCGACTTTTTCAGTGGAAAATTCCATTGTCCATACAAAACAACTTTATGGATTTTTCCCACTTTTCCGACAAATTTTCCTATTTTTTTTATGTACGAACCCGGTGAGGGTAGAACTAATCAAACAAAAAAAGAATCATGTAAATCCGTCCATCCGTTCTTAAGTGATGCGATTACAAAGAATGATCTCTGCATTTTTATATATATACTAGCTGACCCGTCGAACTTCGTCTCGCCCGAAATTATTGTTTTGAATTTATGTTTTCGGATAACAAAATTGTCAAACGTCTTATGCTGTTGATGTATCTTTCCATTATTTGACTGATTATTTGGATGCGGCGAATTCATCAAAAAATATTGTGAATATGTTAAAAGCTTTTGTTACGCAAAACTTGAGCGAATGCACCGATCACCATGTCATCTTTTGAGTCAGTGCATCAAACAGCGATGGTTCAAACTAATGGTTTCGACATATGACATGACATGACTACTTTAAATTGATTCCGCAAATTTACAGAAGCTGCCCTCGCGACTTGTAGTTCGTCACTTCTCGCTAGTCTGGTGATATTATTTAGTCGTGTTTGATGAATGTTCGTAGCGTGATAATCACAGGAACAATTTTCGATTAACAATTTAGCGATAAACATTTTTTTTTATATTTTATTACTCGGCGCACGACCAAAATTAGGTTACAGCCGGGCATAAATAAACGATACAAAAAATATATAGTTTATTTATGATTTCTAGTAAATCAGTAATTATTTACTAAATTTCTGACATATCAGAGACTCGGATGATTCGCATCGCTAAGTTCGACTCGTCTGATAGAAGGTAAAAGTTTAAATTGTAAACCATTAAGGTAACAATTTACCACTGGGTGGAGAATCACATGATTCTGTATACATTCATAACAGTGTGTAATGTTACGCAATGTCATACTCACCACTGTTTCCACTGTTTGTTCACATTTTCCTGTAATTTTTGTTTATTTCTTGTTGTGTGAACGATGTTGTAGGTTTAGATAGGTGTAGTAAATTTTTTAGAATAATTGTAAATAAATAACATAGGGCTTAGTTAGGTTGCAACTCTCCCTTTGCTGAAAAACCACCTGTTTATGCTGGGCAAGGGCGATGACAGTTGGAAGAGTGGTCTGTTGACATCGAACCCGAGAGAAGAAATTCAACCACGGTGAAGATCAGACGTCGTTCGTCAGAGTGTGATAGTTTTCCGCCACAATAGCGAATTCGTGAAGTGCGCGTATGTGACGGCAAGATAATACCCGTCAAAAGTGTCGGTTCTTGGTTGTGAATTGTGAAAGTGTGCGGTGTTGGCTCGCCAAAGTGGGACTCGTCCCCGGCTAAATGTAAAGGAGCCATTGAACCGGCCGTTCTCGCTGTGAAGGATTAGTCGAATGAGCTGAGCTCTCCTTCACATCTAATAGCCAAGGAGAACGAAACAGGGTCAAAAAGGTTCCCCGGGAAGTTACTGCGGTGACTTCTGAGACCGTTTACGGGGAGCAGATCGATCCGGCGTTATTTCGCCACCGTCGCTAGGGAGGTTCCAACAAAGGAGCCAAGCTCACCTCCCTGGCTAAAAGCAAAGGACAAAAGTTGGCATCGTCCCGATCTACCTTGCCAGGAACTATCAGCTAGAGGAACTAATGAGAGGGAGAGTGAAGTAAGGTAGTATCTGAGCCGCCCTGTAACCAAGGGTCAGCCGGGCAAATTAGAACCCGAGTAGTTGGGAAAGCCGATACTTACACGATGCGAGAAACCTTCTGCTTACACAAATGAACCTTGTTACGTAGTATTTTACCGCACTTTATCTTCAAATCCTTACTCTTCCTTGAGTATTATGGCTCTACAATTTGCATATTCTTCCTCACTCCTATCACGATCTCTAGTTAGTTTGATATTGTAAAAAAAAACGAAAGATAAAATGAGTAAATATTGTGTCCATTAACTTTTACATGAACACTGCATTCGTTTATTAGTTGTATCAATAAACGTCTCATTAGTCGACACCACATTATTCTACTGAGTACTCCACCTACAATTAGCGAATAGTGGAGTTCGGTCTTGAGAATCCATATCAGAAAGTTTTACGGTATACCTGTTATTCATACCCAATTAAGCACGTGGCTCGGAATGACGAATCGCATGAATCAAGTAAGCATGAGAATTCTCCACACAAAACATTTCGTTGCGCGCCAAAAAATTTATTCGACGATCTAGTATTCCTTTCTTCGACGGCCAAACACTTATGCAACTCGTTATGCGTCAAACACCTATCGATGATCTAGCAATCATTTGCGACTTTTCCAGTGGAAAATTCCATTGTCCATACAAAATAACTTTATTGGTTTTTCCCACTTTTCCGGTAAGTTTTCCTAATTTTTTTGATGTACGAACCCGGTGGGGGTAAAAACTGATCAAACAAAAAAAAAGCATCTCAATCCGTCCATCCGTTCTTACGTGATGCGATTACAAAGAATGATCTCTGCATTTTTATATATATAGATAGGTAGATAGGTAGATAGGTAGATAGGTAGATAGATAGATAGATAGATGAAGTATCTCATAAGTGTCCACATGATCCTATTTAATTTCATCGAGGTCCAACTTCCGGGTCTGGATCAAAGATGCCAGATCTGCAGATTTATCTGTTAATCAGCTGAATTCTAAAATAAGCAGCAGACATGTTTTAGTTAGATTATTTTTCAAGACCTAAAAGTTATGTTTTTCTTAGACATTTTTAATAATTTACAGATTTTTTCAATTGCCGTGGACTTTTTTTTTGCTCGCTAAACCGATGCACCACTCTTTATAGCAAACTTGAAGTCCGGAGACTTTTTTCGAGTTTAAAGATTTGTTCACACTTGCTTGAATATATTCGAAATTTCTCTGCATCTCTTGTCTGGATATGCAGGATGATGAGTATTAAATACTTAAGTTCGTCATTAGAAGCGACGATGCAACAACATAAAAACATCCTTCAACATCCCTAGTGGTGGTCAAAAACTCCGAAACGGAGCTTACATACAATTCTCAGAGACGACTAGGACGATTTGCACAAATGTAGAAATAGATTCAAATGATCTCGAATCCGGCTTCCAGTTTCGAAACAGGCTCCGGAAGTAGCGGTCAGAACTCCAAAATAAAGCTCACGCTTTGCATTCGATTGCTCCAATAATGCCCACTTATATATGCCGTCGATTGTGATGTTCTTTTTTCTACTAAAAGAATACCATGACAAACCTAAAGAACCAACTTCATAACCATTCCGCCCAGTTTAGCCTCCATGGTCTCCAAATAAATAAATGCTACTCTCTGGCGTATAATAACGGATCTATACTTCGTTACTAGGTACAGTTACAGTTACTAACCGATACCAATCTGCTTCAGTATGGCCGAATGTGCATCCGAAGTGTGCTCGTGTTCGTCTTTTTAATCCTGAGTATGCAAGAGCGGCATCCTGCGGCAGGACATCTTTTTCATTCGCATAATCTTGATATTCACTCAGTACTAATTCGTATGGCACTTTTCCATCCTATCAGTACTAATTCTCATGGCACTTTTCGGTCATCCAGTGTCATTTCCTTTAATTTCGACATTGATTTTTGTAAAAATGGTATGGAAGGCCTGTCGCTACGGGCTTCTCGTGAAACCACTATTCACGGTCTAATCTGCAGGAGCACTAGTCCCATGATATTTATCCTGCTTTTGCCTCCCAAAAATATATTTTAAAGAACGAAAACCTTTTAGCCTTCCTCATATAGAAAGGGTATACAATCACTATATGTGTCACTAATCCATATGTGTAAATATGTAAGATTATTGTGCATTCACTTTTCTCAGAGAATGCTTGACCACTTTTGTACAAACTTAACTTCAATTGAAAGGTCTTGTGGTCTGGTATGACTTTCCTGAATTTTATCTGGCTCCGACATCCGGCCACGGAATTACAGGGTAATTAGATTTTAAAAATGAAAATAGGTGCAATAATTTTTTTCATAAATGACGGAACCGATGTTCACGAACTTAGTATCAAATGAAAGGGCTTAAGATCCAATATAAAAATCCTGAATTTCATTTAAACCCGATTCAGTCACAAATTACAGGGTGGTAAGCACAAAAAATTCGATTGCAAGAGAAGCAGATTATTCAAAACTGATTGGTTAAATCTTCTAATTAGCAGATCTTGTTAGTTTATAGCCAAGAAACTCGTTTTGATTCCCGGTTCTGGAAATAATGGTGAAAAATCCCAGAATGGAAATTACTTTACTTCGATTTTTCGATCGGCTTTCACAAACTTCGATTCAAATGAATGATCCCGTAGATTACTATGAAAATTTATATGGACCCGACTTCCAGTTTTGGAATTCGTTCCGCCATGAAAAAATACTTATGAAATCGAAAATTTTCCAATTATCGTTCTGTATTACCAGAACCGGAAGTCGGATTTGAATTAACTTTTCGGAAACTTTTGAAAGAAACTCAAGAACTTTTATTTGCATTTTAATTTGAGAAAATCGGCTCTCTGAGAAAAGTGAGTGACATTTTTTTTCTTTTTTTGCCTTTCTCATATAGAAAGGTCCGTCCGTGTGTGTATGTGTGTATATATGTAACAAAAATATGCATATGGTTGAAAGGTCACACGGTCCCATGAATTTCATTTGGATCCGACTTCCGGTTACAAAGATATGAACCATAAAAATGGAAAAAAATATGCACAAACTTTTTTCATAAATAAATTAACCGATGTTCATAAACTAAGATTCAACTGAAAGGTCCTATAGTTCTATATCATGCTTTTGAATTTTATTTTGATTCGACTTCCGGTTCCAGAGTTACAGGGTAATATGTGAAAATTAGAGAAAAAAAAGTGCACTATGTAAATTTTCTCCAAAAACGGTTTAACCGATTTGCACAAACCAATAATTCAAATGAAGAGTCTTTTTATTTCCTAGAAATATCTAGAACATTATCCGGAACCGACTTCCGGTTCCGGAGCTAAGGCGTGATACGTTGAAAATTACCAATTTCATGAATATTTTTCACGAACGATGATCAAAAATAGGTACAATTATTATAAAACAGATAAATTCTTCTAATTTGCAGAACTTGTTAGTTTGTGGACATATAAACTTCTTCGGCACTACTGGCACCCCTTTTTCCTGTTTCGGAAGCACTGAAAGTAGTTGAGAAAAACTCCAAAAATAGAACTCACTTCGATTTCTGAGCTATGCTTGAAGCAATTTTCACAAATCTTGGTTTATATTAAAGCTCACATTGTCTCAAAAGCTACTGTGAAATTTCATCCGGATCCGACTTCCGATTCCGCAGTTACAGGGCGATGAGTGTCAAAGTTTTCAAACTGCCATATAGAATGACAATATGTACAACACCGATACATGCATCGTGGAAGAAGAAAACACAACACGGTGCGTGCTTTGTTCTATTTCGTACACGCAATAAAGAAAACGTCTCGGTTAGGGATTTCTGCCACTGGTGTGTGATATTGGTAAAAGACGATGCTGCGTTTGATAAAATTTGTAGCTATTTGATGATAAGTGCGACCGAAAGAACAAAACAATATCAAGTAACTTCAAGTATGTACTGTGCGCATATGACAGTTTTATTATATACTTATAAGGTTGAAAATAAATCATCGAGAAAGAACTCTCCTCCTATGAAACCGATTCTATCCAAGAACATATAACAATATACGAACCGAATTTTAGCGACACCTAACAAAATTCTTCTAAAATTCCTAAAATGAACGCTTGTTGTTCTGGAAACCCACAACAGTCAAAATTCATCAAATGAGATTTTCAAAATGCACAAGATATCGATCTTTTTTTTTCGTAATAGGGTTCTAAATGCTAAGCATTTCTCGTGGAGTAACCAGAATGTACGAGTTCTTCACAATAAATTCTCCGCTAGTTCCTTGCCAGTATTATTTATAAATTGCCCAACTAGTTTATCTTCTATGAGAAGTCTTTCGACATTTGTTCTGTTTCTCAATGTCGCATTTGTAGTTAATTGATTGAATATATACAAAAATGTCAAATTACAGAAAGGCGAATGACATAGCGTCGATGAACAAAAGGTCGAAACACTAAAAGGTCAAAAGAACAAATGTCCGGATGCGTCAAATGGACGAATACGACGAAAAATCGAAATAACAAAACGTCGAATACAACTAAAGGTTTTAAGTCTGTTGAAAAGTTTTCAAAGATAACTAACACTTCTGATTTGGGTAAGGGGTTCTATAGAAGTTTTAAAAAATTTTTTATTACTTAATGAGGCACCAATCATAGTTGTCATAAAACTGGTAGTGATTACAGAATCGGGAGCGGGTCATATCGCCGAAAGCCATTTCGCCGAATGCAATTTCGCCGAGCAATTTCGGGAGCGGGTCATATCGCCGAAAGTCGTTTCGCCGAATGCAATTTCGCCGAAAGTCGTTTCGCCGAATAGGTCATTTCGCCGAAAGTCGTTTCGCCGAAAGGGTCATTTCGCCGAAAGGGTCATATCTCAAACATGTTATGTCTTCTGTGTAACTGATGTGGCGCAGCCACATAACCGAAGCCAAGATGGCTCGGCGGCACAAAGCCAGCTGAGTCGGCCGCCGACCCGCCGTCGGAAGCGGCGGCCTCTTGCATACAAACCTGTAACCGCCTCGTTTGCCCGGTCTACTCAAAGCTAGGTTTCTTTGCTTTAGTTAGGTCGGACAGCACATGAACCAAAACGATGTGGCGTTGCCACATTATATATTTTTTCATTTTCACTTAACAAACGGAAATACCACCTACATTTGCCTGGTAGATACACCTATGCAATTGCTTTGATGCTTAGTAGCTAATAGTCAACAAGTTTTCTTGGGAACTACAATGGTAGGTCAACAAAACGGGCGTTAACGCTATCATCTTTCGTTTGGCTTTAATTTAAATCAATTCTAATTACGATTCCAAGACGTTTTCAGGATTCGGCGAAATGACCCTTTCGGCGAAATGACCCTTTCGGCGAAATGACCCTTTCGGCGAAATGGCTTTCGGAGAAATGGCATTCGGCGAAGTGACCCATTCGACGAAATGTCATTCGGCGAAATAACCCTTTCGGCGAAATGGCTTTCGGCGAAATGACCCTGATCCACAGAATCAATGACAATATTCTTATAAATTATAATCATGACCATACGGCATTACTTGAGATGTTTTTGTATTGACAAAAATGTTTTGAACCCTACATGAATTGATTACACTCACTTTCTGGACGTGCCTAATACAACTCACTGTTCAATATCTTTTACAAGTGCCTTATGGAAACTTCTAAGAATCTGTTTACCTAAAATTACAAAGCAAAAAAAGAAATATAACTATGTGCTTCTCATTGGTCACAAAAAGGTTGATGTCGTTCTATAATACACGGAAAAATTCATAGTTTCACATCAGAATCGTATGCAATATTCATTTGCTTTTTTTTAAAGTTGCTTCCCTGGCTTGGGTTCATCAGCAACATCAGGAATCAGGAATCAGAACAAATTGGCTCAAATGGCACGTTCCCCTTGATATTTGGAGATTTGTGCCTTGCCATCAATTTGTTTTTAACATCATTTTCCCGATATATAAGAGGGAAGGATTGAAAGGAAATGGTAAGGGTTGGACTAGGAGGATGGGAAAAATTGACGACACAAAAACACATAAAAGCAGAAGTAAATTCTGCACCCATAAGGGATGCTGAACAATCTGCTGAGGATCACATTTAGTGGAAGCAGAAGGAAATTCTGAACCTCTACGAGGTCCCGAACAGTCTGCTGTTAATAAAACCTCCAACCCCCGAGAGGATTTAGAGATCTTACAAAAGCGACACCATTCTGCACTCCCGGAAGAATGCAGAACGACTCGCAGTATGTACGATCAGAAGTAAATTCGGTACCCCCCAGAGGATGCCAAACAATCTGCCAAACCCTATTTAAGGTGAATACAGAAGGGATTCATAAACCAAGGAAGAACGATGAACCCTTCTGACTATAGCTCCTTACCACATTGGGTGAGAAACGAGAGAATATCCTTCAATTTTAGCTCCGCATACACAGACTCAACCATGTATGGAGAACCAAAAACCCGGATACGTAGCTGCGTCAATGCGGGACAGTTACATATCAGATGATATGAAGTACCACAATCGCATTCACACAAATCACACGAATAATACTCAGCACGTTGAATAGTAGCCATGTGATAATTGAGTTTGCAATGTCCAGTCAGAGCTCTGACCAGAACACTTCAATGATACTTGGAGAAATGCAGTAGACACTTTGACATTTTCAGATCTATATCTGGTAGAAATGCTTTTGTCTGAGCGCAAGTTTGCAAGCTGCGCCAGTAGCTGGCATGTTTGGATGCAGCCCAAGAACGTATCTTGTGCTTTATCCAACTAGTTGAAAGTGGTAAAGCTGGTTCAGGACCAACGAAATCATTCGTTGCACCAGCTCTAGCCAACTCATCAGCCCATTCATTTCCAGTAATACCAGAATGGCCGGGTACCCATAAGAAGTAAACAGCATTTGAAATGCTGAGGTCTTCAATTTGAGTTCGACATGCGATCACTAGATTCGACCGTGAGTCATTCGAACTGAGTGCTTTTAAGGCTGCCTGACTGTCGGAACAAAAATAAATACGTTTACCACAGATCCTCTGCTGAAGTGCCGATTGTACTCCACACAGAATTGCGTAGATTTCTGCTTGGAACACAGTACAGTATCTACCAAGTGAATGAGACTGCTCCAGCCTATTTCACGACAGTAGATACCAGCACCAGCACGACCATTCAACAGAGAACCGCCCGTAAAACAAACTATGTGTTCATCAAGTTGTCGTTCCAGACAACCAGACAATCATTCCTAACGAAGAGGATAGCTCACTTTGAATGTTTTAAAAGGAAAACTGCATGTGAGAGTTAGGTCACTAGGAGCGAGTAAATACTCATCCCACAGAACCATTTGAGACCACAAGCGAGTGTGACTGGTAGCATATTCTAATGGGTTACTGTTCCAAAGCCCTGTAACCCTAAGACGGTATGCACAAGATAATGCTTCTTGTTTTAGGAACACATGTAGTGGTTTAATGCACAGTAGCGCCTCTAGAGCAGCAGTAGGAGTTGTCGTGAATGCTCCTGTCATCGCCATTAGGACCATCCTTTGGAGATGATTTAGCTTTGACTGAACTGTCGCGACTTCTCCTTTCTGCCACCATACAAGACATCCATATGCTAAAATTGGTCTAACGATAGTTGTGTAGATCCAATGAATATATCTGGGTTTGAGTCCCCATGATTTTCCAAAAGCTCGTCTGCATTGGCCGAAAGCCATGCAAGCTCTTTTAATCCTGAAATCAATGTGAGCAGACCAATTCAGTTTTGAGTCAAGAATAACCCCGACGTATTTAACTTGATCGACCACAGTGACCCCTGAACCAAAGAACTGCAACGGACGAGCTCCTGTAATTATCCTATGATGAGTGAAAAGCACCATTGATGTTTTGCCCGGATTTACAGATAATCCAAACCTGACAACACCATTGTTCAACAGATCGCAGGGCTTGCTGCATTAAATCAAAGAGAGTGTTAATGCTTATACCGGTCATCAATATATGATAATCGTCGGCAAAACCATAAGTCGGAAATCCAAGGTTATTAAGTTTCCTTAACAAACTATCAGCGACTAGGTTCCATAAAAGTGGGGATAGTACACCACCTTGAGGACACCCACAGACACTCAGCTTTCTAATCTCTGGCCTGCCGAAGCGATGATCAAAGAAGTTGCTTGCTAAGCATTGCGTGTATCCAGTAAGGGAAAAACCCAAGATATTCTGTTCACGACTGCAATGTTTAACCTCCTGCAGCCATTCAGCCATCGGCACGGAAATACACCTTGACTTAGGAGTTCCTATTTTTGTGGCCTTTTACGACATGGAATAGGAAACCAGTGGATCAATTCTTGGTAAAAAATAATTCCGCCGGATGCCACACGGCTTACCTGTTTGGTGGACTTATACCACCGGTACAGGTGGACCGTAGCGTTATTCTTAGCAGTTGGGAAACCGCTACCGACACTACACGGCTATCTAGGCTGCTCAGAGAGGGAAGTTAACATTGATGGTCAACTTCCATGGATGGCCGAGCAGCCGGCCATACTTGAAAGTGGAATTAACAATGCTCTTTCAGCGAGCCAATTTGCAGGTTGAAAAAAAACTGTTTGATACCTTGTGAGCATTTTGCTGATAATTTTAATTACGATAACTACAGTCTAATTATAATTATTATTATTCGTTATTCAAACTGATATTTGATAACAAAAATTATACTGATTCAATGGAGCTTTAAGCAAACCTAACTTCAATTTCTTATCTCCTGTATCAAAAAATTGTATTGAATCACATTACATCACAACATAGTTCGAAACGACAAACAGTTGAAATTATATTTATTGCTACAGGCATTTCAGTTCAAATAACTAAATAGTTGGTTTAAATAACAGTTGTAGCCAATGTTTCATAACCCATTTGTGGTAGGAATAATTACTAGATCGGTGTGGATGTCATTGTTAAGATGCCAGCATGATTAATAAAAAATGACAGTTAGAAAACCAATATTCGATTTGTTTATTACCAAATTTTAGCCTATCAAGTTTAGAAAAACAACAATTTTTTTAGTTGTTTTTGCGATCGCGAACTTTTACGTGTCGAGTGTTCTAAGAGTAGGCAATCGATTTGGATGTAAAATTAATGGGATTCAGATATTATTCAGGTTTGTGGAAATTACATTTCCAGTATTTGTAATTGTAACTTATCTAGTTCATTATCTCATCAAGTACAGCTGAGACGCAAGAAAAAAAACCCTATAATAAATCAAGCTGGATTCTTCAGATAACGACATTTTCAAACTGGTTTAGCAAAATTGAACGCAAATAATAGCTATTAAAGTGACTGTCGGTGCGTTACCTACAATTACAACCACACAGACTTAAACTGACTCTCGCCTGATGTCGTCTTCCAGCCGCTTCCAACCCGGTGCCATCATCGACCGCATAAAATCACCCGGTGTGTGGGTACACAAACGAGATTCCCCAAGCCCACATTTCCATCACCTTTTCCGAGTCATTTAATCTTGTTAATTACATAACGAGAAGTAAGTTGATTGCTTAAACTTGGTTGATGTTTGCCTTGGAATCCACAAGCGCCAAGAAAGCCGATATCACTAAGCCATGGGATGTATGCTGGACTCATCTGGAACGACTTGATACCTAATTCTCCCAAGGAAGCCAAAATATTTTCTAATGTATATTGTTGCCAACCGGAACAATAACAAATCTCCGGTCTGAGATTTCGCAGCAATTTCTTGCCATTTCTTCTACGATCAACTGGCAACACTGGCGACAGACAACACAGTGGCAATCAATCGGTCGCCGGCAAAGAAAACCAATGAACAAAGATTTTCAATTAACTTCAGAGCAGAAACTGAGGACGCTTGCCTCGGGTTCCTTGCTCCGAGCTGGGCGACGCGTGGAAAAGTTACTCCATTCGGAAATGAAATTCCATTACACCCACCTGTGTTGGTTCCTCCGGTGAAGATCCAGGCGCCGGTCGTTTTTGCCGCCTTCAGCAGTCCTTTCCTGAGCACCTATTGTAGTGAATGGATAAGACAACAGTTGGTTTGTGGGTTGATAGGATGATGACACTGAGCTAATGAAATAATAGCAGACGCGGGTGTGTGTATGTGTGCGCGCGATTAGTGAGTATACCTTTTTCAGCTTTGGTTGTAGCTCGAAATTCGCCTTCCCACCTTGCACGGTAATGAGCAGCTTGGGTAGCTCGAGATTCCACTCGCGGGTGAAGAGCTGAACCAGCAGCTCGGGCCTTGTGTCGTACGATAACCGAACATACTGAAATCAAAGAAGGAAAAATATTAGAAATCGCAAAAAACGGTTCAAAATTGGTTCTTTTTTATTTAATAAAATTGCTTTTTTTTCAATCATGTGATCCTGTAATCGGATTGGTAATTCCAAAATTATATCTTTCAATCAACGAAATTCTGAGTCGCCCTTAGTTGCACAATTTACCGAATGCAAATCATTTTCACTGTGCATACTCACGTACTCAAAACTTTTCATTCCACGGTCTATAACGGCACCAATCATGACTAAATGCTGTACTACTGAGGAAGGGAGGGAATGTTAGTCCGACACTCGTTGTTTCGTTGAGACTGCATCTTCACGAGTATCGCAGGAAAGAAGATGTATTAGTATGGATGGGAGAAGATCTGGGATATGTCTTGGTCAATAGTACGATCTCAATAGAAAATACAGTGTACGAAACGATAAACTTCCAGAATTCGTAAAACTACAGACAGCCGGCTATCGGGAGTACTGGCACACCATTCATTTGTCAATTTTTCCACATTTGTCTTTATGATGAATAAGTAATTCATAATATATCGATCTATTGAACTATAATAGAACAAAAAAATATTAAATGGTTGTATGCAAGACACTTACGAGCACGATTACATTAAAAATAATAAATTCTAAGGTTTCCATAATAGTTACAAAAATAAAGATGATGGTGGATGCACAAAACTGTGACAAATTACAATCTCATACTACTTTAAGCGCTTAGATTTTTGGCGAATGATATAATTGACAATTAGATTCTTTCAGAATAATTGATTCTGTTCTATTTTGATACCCTCCATAAATTTGAACATTGTAAAGATTTTGAAAAATATTCTTCAAATGGAAGTCAATTATGATGATTTCAAAGTTAAAAGATTAATTTGGATACGAACAACATCAAGATATAAACCTGGACGATGAAACGAGTTTATATCATAATTGATAATAAAAGGAAAGCGAACATATCTATTCATTTTACAAACAGCGATTTCAAGAGAAGAAACAATATATTTTGATCGAAAAATGTTGAATCAGTAACCGTAAATTCATAAACTCAGTAATAGTGTAATTTTATTGATCACCGTTGAAAAGTATCGATAATTTTCGAAAAGTATCTGAAAATACTATGGCAACAATACAAAGAAGAATACATGTGAAACATTTCGCAAAAAATATTTTGTTATTTTCATTGATTTTCATTTTTGCATATTAGGAACCAATGCATACGCAACCAAATATCTTAATTTTGTTCATATTGTAACTTAATTTTATAAATACATGAACGAACATTGTCATAGTTACAACGCAGGACACTTGTTGTCCTATTTGAAAAATACATGAAGAATCACAGATGAGCTTATCTTGATTTTATCTTCGATACTATATGATATTGCATCTAATAATTATATAAATTTGAGTCTGTGCAACTCATTTGTACTAAATTCTGAATCTTTTGAAGCATTCTATTCCTAATGGGACAACAACTTGTTCAAATTGATTCTACATAACGATTTGCATCGCATTGCATTGTTTTTGTTAAACTAAGTCTTCATTTCCTCTATGAGATTCTTGAAGATTAGACCAAAATATTATGCTTTATAAAACTTAATAAATTTCAAACTATCCAATTAGGTTATATCATCATTGTTTGGTTAAATAATAGGGTCAGAGTGCTTATGCTAAGAAATAGTTCATTGTGTTTAGCCATATTTAATGAAAAAGAAGTATCTGTGATTATCATCATAACATTACTTTATACAAATGCATAATACGTTGATAAATTAAAACATTTTCAAGTGTACAATATTGAAGCTTTTGAATCAATCGAATGAAGCAAATCCATCAACATGATATCGCCAAGATGCAAGCGCTTCATATAAAATCCGAAAAATCTTTCACCGATAATTATAAATTGGCCTGCTAGTTACCGCAGACTCAAAATAAACAGCTAACTGGCATTCAATATACCCAAGTACTACTACTATAATATACTGAAAACACCGCACACATACAAAAGCGACTATCCAGCGAGCGAATGGATGCAACTTTCAGTTTCGTCATCCACTTACTACCCAAAAACCTTCCTCGGCTTACGAGGAATCCTCGCTTACAGCCAGGGGTAACTAAAGCAGAAATATATTCGAACATATATTTATAGATTCTCTTTTGTGCGATAGTTCATCCTGCGCAAATCGGACGAGAGGATGACATCATTATGGCATGCCGTGATTGGCTCGCGAAAACATAGATCAATTCAAACCATTTTTTTAATAGTATACTATTGAAATTTAAAACGACGTTTCCATACATGTTAAAGTTAAATGTTTCCGAATATGTAATTGTTAAATGATATCATTCCATCAAGAAATGATTGAGTTATTATCGTTCATCACCCGGCCCCGCATAGAGAAGAGTAAGGCATTTTGATGCCAAAAATAAGCATAAAACGCGATGAAAACCTAGCACTTTTTGTCACTCCAAAACATTTATTGGAGTGGCCATGCCCTCCCAATATTTTGGCAACTGGCATGAATATTTGCTAGAAATATCTTATGAATTAAAACTTTTTTTGTAATTCCCGTAGTTCGTCTCCGTAATCGTTCATATTTCTTACCTAAGTTACTAAAATTTTTAAACTAATTTACTACAATATGAAATGTGCTATACTTTACCACTTTCGATTTTTGGTTACTACTGGAATAGTAAGAAAAATGTTTGTGATCGTGTCAAAACATTGGAAAAAGAAACTAAACTTACTTGGTTGCTTTTTATTTGCTCTAACTTCTTCGTTCCCTTTATAAAAATGATTTATATATTGCAATCTGTAGTAATAATTTTTTAATAATCTGTAGTAATAATTTGGTCCAATACAAAATTCCTAAATATTATTTGAATCCGACTTCCGGTTCCGGAATTATGGGGTAAAATGCGCAAAAAAATGTGAAAATAAGTACACTAACTTTTCTCAGAGATGGCTGAACCGATTTTCACAAACTTGAATTCAAATGAAAGGTCTTGTAGTCCAATACAAAATTCCTGAATATTGTTTAAATCTGACTTCCGGTTCTGGATTTATGGGGTAAAATGTGCAAAAAAATGAAAATATGTTTTCTAGCTTTTCTCAAAGATGGCGTGACCGATTTTCATAAACTAAGGTTCAAATGAAAGGTCCTGTGGTCCCATACGTAATTCCTGTATTTCATCTGGATCCGACTTCCGGATCCGGAAATATAAGGAAAAGTGTGTTAAAAATTGTATACCATCACTGAAAAGGGCGAAAAACCGTAAAAAGTTTTCTAAATCGACCTCAAATCTTCTCCAATTAATAGTTATTATCAGTAGACGGTCAAACAAACCGATTTCGGTATTCTTTTTAGGAATCGAAGAAAATTATTTTGAAGAATACCACAGTATTATATATGATAGTATGATTCATATGAGAAAGGCATCATTACACCACTAGGTGGATTAAAACAGATTTATATATATATATATATATATATATATATATATATATATATATATATATATATATATATATATATATATATATATATATATATATATATATATATATATATATATATATATATATATATATATATAAATCTGTTTTAATCCACCTAGCAGTGAGATGATACCTTTTTTTATCAATCCGCATGTGTTTTTTGCATGAATATTTTTCGGTGTTTCAGTTTTCATGACATTATTCTAATGTCAGTCGTTTTAAGTGGCAATTTGAGATTTTAATCACTCATTATTCTGTAATGTCGATACTGCAAATGGGATCGAATTTGAATCTAAAAGTGTAACAATCGATTAAACATTCCATGATATGTCGAAATAATTTTCACTTAAAAGTTTAGTGTAATTTAAGCTACTTCCAGAGCCGATATTCAGGAACCAGCATAACCCAAACCGATTCGTATGGCCATGTGACAAATAAATTGCAATATTTTTGAGTCCAACTTTGAAGGTTTTCGGGATTGTCATCTTATATATTGCTTGAATTTTAAAAATTCATCATTCTACAATTCGAGAATCGGAAGTCAGAGTTTGATAAAATTGGATTTATTCTAATTTGAACTTTTGTTTCTGAAATTCGATTAGGCTTTTTTGAGAAAACGACTGAGCTTTGAGAAACGGAATTCTAAAATCGGTATGGCCGAAGTCAGATAAATTCACCTGAGTAGCTGTATAGTTTACATTTGTTTCAAAATGTTTGAAAATCAATGTAGACATCTTTGAGGAATTGTAGTGCGAATTAAATTTTTGGGTGCCTTCCGAAACGGAAACTGAACACAACCAAAAATGAAAGTGAAAGTTTATTTGGTTATCGACTATCCAAATCTGCTAACTCGATAAACCTGATTAATTTATGTGAAATAGACATTTTTATAATAATCACCCTGTATCTCCAAAACCGAAAGTTGAATTTGACTGAAAAACAAGATGTTTTATAGAATCTTAGAACTTTTCATTTGAATCTTAGCTCGGTTCAGCCATCTACGAGAAAAATGAGTCACACAGTTTTAATTTCGTTTCACATATCATCCTGTAGTTCCGAAACCAGGGGTCGGAACCATTCATAATTCAGGAACCTTGTTTGGGAGTATACGACTTTTCATATGAATCTGAGTTTGTAGAAAACGGTTGAGTCATCTCCGAAAAAAATTGGGTGAAATTATTTGTCACACACGCATTTGCTGATCTCGACGAACTGATTCGAATGGTATATGGCTGTTATGTTTTTCCATCATTTATTTCTGTAAATAGTTTAAATCAATATGATTTTGGAATCGCTTTGAACTCTAAAATTCTGCCATCATCTGGTTTTCATATGTCATATTCGAACGATTATGTTGCCAAAAACGAACCGTGCTAAAATCGGTCCGAGGCAAAATATCATGCTGTACACAGTCTTTTGGGTACTTAGAAACAAATGTATGTAACAGTATAAAAAATTGTGTATTATGTTGCTCCCAAGCATTTCTTAGCCAGACAGCGCTCAAAACTTCTACTGCTGGAATAGGGGAAAAAGTCGCTTACACAAAAATTTCGATATCTTCGTTAAAAATGAACGGATTTTAACAATCTATGGCTTGTTGGATAGGTATTACCATGCGGAATCTAAGTCTGAAAATATATTCTGTTTCCAAGGTCAATTGTGACAGATACCTTCAAAAAACTGTGCAAAAGTCCGTGTGTGTATATGTGTGTGTGTCTGTATGTGTGTTGTCAACAAAGAGGTCGAGATCTCAGAGATAGTTGAACCGATTTTGATCAAACTGGTCGCAAATGAAAGGTCTCCCCGTCACCCAGAACGCCATTGAATGGTTTTTAGATCGGATGCTTACTTTTTGAGTTATACGAAGTTTTATGTCAAAATTTTGAGTTTTTTGACAATGGCTGTCACAATTGACCTTGAAAACAGGATATGTTTTTAGACTTTAATTTCGCTCGAAAATAGCTATCCAACAAGCCACAGATTGTTAAAATCAGTCCATTTTTAACGGAGATATAAACCTTTTTGTGTAAGTGACTTTTCCCCCTATTAGAGCAGTAGGAGTTTTGAGCGCTGTATGACAAAGCAATGCTTGGGAGCTACGTGAAACATGATTTTTTATACTGTTACATACAATTGTTTCTAAGTACCAAAAAGACTGAGCATCCTTTTTAGTGACAATTTGCCTCGGACCGATTTTAGCACGGTTCGTTTTTGGCAACATAATCGTTCGAATGTGTCATATGAAAACCAGATGATGGCAGAATTTTAGAGTTCAAAGCGATTCCATAATCATATTGATTTAAACTATTTACAGAAATAAATGATGGAAAAACATAACAGCCATATACCATTCGAATCAGTTCGTCGAGATCAGCAAATGCGTGTGTGACAAATAATTTCACTCAATTTTCTCGGAGATGGTTAAACCGTTTTCTACAAACTCAGATTCATATGAAAAGTAGTATACTCCCAAGCAAGGTTCCTGAATTACGTTTGGATCCGACTTCTGATTGCGGAACCACAGGATGATATGTGAAACGAAATTAAAATAATGCAATTCATTTTTCTGGTAGATGGCTGAACCGATCTAAGATTCAAATGAAATCTAATAATCAACTATGATTCAAATGAGAGGTCTTAAAATCCTATAAAACATCTTACTTTTTAGTCAGATCCGACTTCTGGTTTAGGAGATACATGGTGATAAGTATAAAAATGTACATTTCACATAAATTAATCAGGTTTATCGGATTTGCAGATTTCAATAATCGATTACCAAATAAATTTATTTCAGTTCAAGCGGTATTCGTTTTTGGATTCGAAATATACCCCCAAATTTTAATTCGCACTACAATTTCTCACTCCTCAGGTGAATTTAACTGATTTCGGCTACACCGATTTTAGAATTCCGGGTCCAGTATCGAATCGTTTCTCAAAGCTCAATCATTTTCTCAAATTTTTTCGATCATTTTCGCCAAATTGAACTTCAAAAATAAAAATTCTCATACAAAATACAAATCCGGACTTAAGGTCCCATACAAAATGAGTGAATTTTATCCGATTCTGGAATTACAGGATGACGAGTTTTTAAAATTCATACCGATATAGAAGATGTAAATTGTTTGGCGTATTAATTTATGGCTATTCGAATCATTTTGGGTTATGCTAGTTCCTGAATACCGGCTCTGGAAGTACCATAAATAATGACGAAAAACTCTATAGCGAAACTTACTTCGACATCTCATGGAATGTCCAATCGATTGTCACACGTTAAGATTGAATTCGATACGATTTGCAGTTTCGACATTACTGGGTAATAAGTGATTAAAATCTCAATTTGCCGTTTAAAACGACGATAATTAAAATAATGTCATGAGAACTAAAATATTAAGAATATCCATGCAAAAAACACATGCGGAAGGATAAAAAAGGTATAATCTCACTGCTAGGTGGATTAAGCACGTTTTTCTTTTATAATTTGTTATAATGAAACATTTCAAGAATATTTTGTCAAGTTCTTAAGTCAATCGAAGCAGAAGTCTTGGGCCGAGCTCTTACTTCTTCGCAGTATGAGATAAGCAAAGATAAAAGCCCATAACTTGCAGAAATTTGTTCCGATATTCTTGAAAATTCCACAGAATATTCTTGAAATGTTTTACTATAAGAAAATATAAAGAAAAAAAAAGATTTTTCAAATGTGTTAGACCCCACCCGTCCCTCAACGTTTCAGCCAATTCTAAGATATTTGAAAAAATTTGTGTGGTGATTTTTCTAAATGGAAAATTATCAAAGCTCCACCATTATCTTTACGTTTCGTCTTAGACTCGTCAGTGCATAGCAGTATATGTTGAACTGTTATGCCACCTGCAGTTCAACATAAACCGCCGAGGTTAAAACGAAACGTGAACATAATTAAATTTGTTATGTCCGTAGCACAAACAAGGTTAATTCATAAATAACTTCCAATGACGGCCGCCACCACTCACCCACCTACAGCTTAACGAAATTAAAGATGATTTCAAAATATTGGCACCCTACTGTTTAATTATAATGGTAGTAGTAATGATACAAACAAAATCACAAAAACTATTTCATGTTTTTGGTTAAAAAGTATTACCCTATATGGTATGAATTTCATATACAAAAGTAACATAAATGCAGGGTTTCATTCAGTAAAAAGTATTCAAACGGAGAGGTTGTTTTTCGAGACGAAGACAACTGTGAGCTGCAGGTAGATTGATTGATTGCTGCTAATCGCAAAGGCTGCTGCAAAGCCAATATTCGAGGCGATTCCCGTTTCATAAGTACCTGGAATAGTGGAACTCACGTCACTGAGAAAGATGGCCCAACCGATCAGAGAACTGTTTCATTCTGTAGGTTACACTAGTTCATGGACTAGCTTTCATGTTTTTAAAAAATCAAGCAAAATTGAGAATGAAATGTATGAGAAAGGCAACAATACACCATTAGGTGGATAAAAACAGGTTTTATTTATTATTTTTACGTTTCGTCTTTGACTCATCAGTGCAGAGCTTAGTGCTAAACTCGCAGTTCAATTTGAACAGCTAAGCAGACGGTTTCACTTAATTTCGTGAGATTTTTTGTGCTAAATGCGCAATTCTTCTTTTTCTGAATTTGTAAACACAAATTTGAATTTTCTATTAGTAGAATTTACTAATAGAAAATTCAAATAGTTTTCGAATTCTACACATTCCGAAATAATTCTAAGTTTATGAAATTTAAATTTTAATATTCTACCGATTATGTTTTTGTTCCTAATTTCTTGTAAAACAAAAATCAAGAAATAAATTATTTTTGAATTGTAGTTGGATTCATTTGCCATGGGTTAGTATATGAAATTCATATAATTTTACGTTCTATTTCTTATTATACACAGCCATTGAAATTAATTTAAACTTTTGTGTTGTCACAAAATATACTTTGTAAGTAAAATTCAAATTCTACGTC
The DNA here is from genome assembly GCF_030247185.1 of Malaya genurostris. NCBI lineage: Eukaryota > Metazoa > Arthropoda > Insecta > Diptera > Culicidae > Malaya > Malaya genurostris. The sequence continues at coordinate 219,871,658 of NC_080572.1, forward strand.
TCTATGAAACAGATGAAATCAACACGGATTGCGATTTATTCACTTTGATTTGCAGAATCGTTGGAACGTAATATATATCGGAAATTTGAAATTTCCGATCTTCTGTTAATTTTTTTGAGATTTTACTTTGAATTTCGAGGTATTTACGACCATTATAAAACGTCTCACCTTTTCTGAGGTCATCTATCTACAGTTTTCATTATAACTTTGGGTAGACAACCATATTTCTCGTTTTTTTTCAGTGCATTTTGTTTCTGGAAGTAGTACCTTTCCAATGGTGAATAAATTTCGAAAATCGGTTGACTAACAACAAAGCTATAACTCGGTAAATTTGAAGTGTTCAATATTTTCTATGCGACGTTGATGCCAAGGGAAAGAAAATAGGAAAGCAGATAAGGCCTATTGGGCGCGTGAAAAAAACCTGGAACGGGAAAAATCAAATTTTCATTGGTTTTCCTTTACCAATCGTCTCCTACAAAATTTTTGAATCAATCTACGAACTTCACAAATTTCGAGGGTGTAAAATTTATAGAAATTCATTGAAAAGCTATGACAGCTCGAAGTTACCGTACCAACTTTTTTTCAGGGTTGGTACTTGGAGTGTTAATTATTTCTTCAGTACTCGCAGGGCAAGATTGACAACGATTATCGGAACGATGGAAAAAAACGATCCCAACCATAATAGGAAAATCACTTAATCGCTTACCTGAGCTTTCGTCGGATGTGCTCCGCCCTGAAACTCGATCGTCCCGTAAGCATCGGTCGGCTGTGGCCTGGTGTGCTTCTGAGGTTGCCAGAAGTCACCCGCAGTTCCCGGTTCGATTCCCGGCACCAGCTGATGGGTCCGTCGTTCCTGTCCACAGCAGCATCTGAAAAAGACAAAGTAAGACAAAATGTAAGATTGAGTTGCAATCTTCCAGCAGATCTATGCTTTTGATTTAACCATTATCAAGTTAGAAATGGTTTAAGGCTGTCATGTCAACGGAACGGATTCCATCAAGTGGCTATACCGAGTATTTTATGACATCCAGAAGTGCTCATCTGTGACGAACATCAAACGTTTGTTGAACGCGTAATGACTCAATCAATAAATCATTGATTATTGACATACCGACGATAAAATTTAGCAATGGATTGAAGATACAGGTTTTCAGCTTTTGAACTCAGCATCGCAGAATGATAGCTGTTTCACCGTCTGAGCCTTTTCTCATTCCGATGTGAGCGGAAATTTTCCATCCTTAGAAAAGCTTACTCGAACAGGATTATACTCCATCGTCCTAACTTCACCAGACAGTACCATGTCGCTTTGAAGGAAGCAAAATTTGTCCGGGTTCGGTCTGTCAAGGTACACGAATCACATGAACAGTACCAGACACATGCAGGCATTTGTCGAATGTGGAATCTGACAGCCGTAGCCTGAGAACAGCTCCCGCTGGGGCAATCCATAACCAGTCTCCGTTCTTGTTTGTCTTACGGAGAATACGACGATCCTGACTCCTGACTGTTTGTACAATGTTTGCTCCGAGCCAGAGCCGAGCAGAGACCGGTCACTATTTCATCAGACGGGTACCAATCAGTACAAACACTCTCTGGACATTTGACCACTATTAAGGAAGAGTTAATGCGTCAACATGATATCAGAGTTATTGATCTTTAGGGGTGCCATCAGAAAGCAGTTCGACATCTATTCATTTAATTAGTACATCAATTTGTCATGAAACAGGTTGACTTGCTGTTAGAAATTTCCCTCCTGCATGGTTGGCGCTCTATTCATAGGGTGGGAATTGAGGCGTTTGACTCGAATTGTTTCATCACTTCAATACAAATATAATGCGAAACTCCAGCAGATTGAAATGATTATTGCTACAATCCTGATTTCAGAGTGTAACGATTTAACACACACACACACACACACACACACACACACACAAAACACTCTCTCTCTCTCTCTCTCACACACACACACACACACACACACACACACACACACACACACACACACACACGGACATTTGCTCAGTTCGTCGAGCTGAATCGATTGGTATATGACATTCGGCCCTCCGGGCCTTGGAAAATTTAAAAAAGGTTTGAAAAGGTAAAAAGTATAGTGGTGCAATTAAAATACTAAGGGATTCTTTAAAAAACTTTTCTTTGAATCTTGAATAAGAACAGAAAAAGTTGGTAACCTTTTCAATTTTAAACTCTTTTGACCCAAGTTTATAGGCATTCTTCGTTCTCTACATTTTTGCTATAACTGAAGATTTAAAATTTGAACAGATTTCACTCCGTTGCTCCGGAACCGGAAGTCAGATCCGAACAAAAATCAAAAGCAGTCTATTTTCATGGACGTAGTCTCTTTTATTTGAGTCTACAAACTTGAGTTTTCGACCACTTTTTCCGGTATTTCTGGAACCGAGACCTGATAATCGGTTTGTTTGGTCAGCAACTAGCATAACTTTTAAATTGAAACAGTTTTTAAACAAATTTAGAAGAATTTTCACGCTTTATCGCTCTTTACGACCATTTGCAAATTCACCCACACTAACATGTATCTGGATAAATTTCTACATCAACATATGGATCCATAATATTTTGAATTTAAATCTTAGTTTACGAAGATCGGTTCAGTTGTTTCTAAGAAATTGAACTGATTTCCGGTTTGGAGCACACAAACACTTTTCCGGTACACCGACACTTCCATTGACGAACTAAACGGAAGTTCGTAAAAAGAGGTAGTTCGTAAAAAAGCTTACGTTATTTGGGATTTGGTTCGTAAAAAAGTTTACGTTATTTGGAATTTACTTCGTAAAAAAATATTTTGTGTAATGAATGTGGAAACCGCGCATCTCATGTCTATTTCCGGAACGAATGTGAAGAGAGAACCCTTACAATATGGGTATCTTCAGAACAAAATTAATGAGTAGATGTCGGAAAACGATGTTTGAGGTAGTTCTGAAATTCAAGATGGCGGCTTCGGTTGATTGATATTTCTTGAAACCGCTTACAATATGGATATTTTCGGAACGGGATTGATGAGTAGATGTCAGAAAACGGTGTTTGAGGTGGTTCTTAAATTCAAGATGGCGACTTCCGCTTTGCTCAATTAAATTTCCGATACATTTTTATCCAGGTTCATGAGCTGTTTTATTTATTTGTTTATTTAACTAAACACAGCAAAAAAATTGAACTTTTGCCGGTGACCTAAACCCTCATACAATGCAATTCAGACCTAATTTGTCAAATGACGGAAACTTTTATTTGTATTGACTTAATGCTGGGTTAATTAGGCGAGATGGGCCATACTTGGCCTCAGCCTGTCGCGTTAGTGACACAGCAAATAAAAAAAAATAATGCTGGATTAGCATGAATTTTACTTGTTTCGACTGTAATTTGAATTCGGCTAACAAGTGCAACTGTATGAATTTCAAGCAGGTGTGTGCTTCTGTGGCTCAGTCGATTAACGGACGCACTTTGTGATCCAATGATTCTCGGTTCAAGGCGCTGACTGTGTATGATTTTTTTTACTTCATTAAATTCATGCCATGGAAATTTCCAATTTAATTTGCGTGAACTGCAACGCTCACTTTATGTGCATTTTAAAAAATACTAAATCATACTGTAAAATCCCATTATTTTCCCATATCGCACAATACAAGTTCGTAGTAGTTCAACTACATAAACACATGATTTAATGGCAAAGCAAACATAATGAATTAGTATCACACTGCTACTGAGATAACATCAATTGCACGTGTTTATTAATACAGCGAAATACAGAATACAGAACTCCCCGACCGACAAAGAATGTTGCAACAATTGTCAATACAATATAATTACAAAACTGTTGAAATTATCTTCCATCAGTCTACATCGAAAAGCTGTTAGCTGATGTAATAAGTCACCGAAAGCAGTACCCGCTTCTGCCATCACCATCGAGCTGGAAGTTCCAGAATGCACGAACTTCGACAGCTCGCACAATTTCGTATCAACATTGTTGCTTGATTGCTGCAGCATTGCAGTACCCGAAGGACATTCGAGTCGGTTAACGCGCGTGACACAGATTGAATATGATGCAAATTTAATTTCCACAGCCATCATCAGACGTTCCGTTCGGAAATTTGGCCCAAGTGCCGGAAGGTTGAAACTTATTAGCTGCAGGATAAACCGTAATGCAGTTATTGTGAGTGCGATCATTCATTCAGTGACATTTTCCATAATTCACTCTGCTACCAAATTATTTCCCAAAGTATAAACTAATAGTCATGAGATCTACGAATAATTGCGCTCATTTTCATCATAGCGAGAGTTCGTAAAGTAAAAGACGTTCGGAACAATGTATCAAACTTGAGCGAGTTTAATTTGCTTAGTGACTTTTGAGTTTAAACATTTTTACATAACATGTCCAAAAATTTGCAACAGATCCATTGATCAAACGTTCCCCGAATAATCAACGGAGTTTAGTCTGGCTCGATTTTAAGTAAGGGAAAATATAATAACACATTGTAAATAAGAAAAACGTGAAATATCTCTAAGGAACGATCTCACCAGTATTCTGCTTCTCCTATTCGCATTGCTGTAAACAACGCGAGATGAGACACCGCTACTAAAAAAAATGAAATAAAATAAACACACGCGAATGAGTTTGCTGCAGACCAATTTTAGATTTTCAGCTTCAAGCTGAAGATTGACTTGAAAATTTTCACATATTCCACTCACAAATCTGATAACATAAATCTGATAACACCGACAATGATATGCAGATGGCGCTTCGATCGGTTGACATAGTTAAATTTTGAGCGGTAAAATTGCAGTTTCCGTCCGTTGAACATTTTTTAGTTTCGAGAATCAGTTTTATTCAATGAATAACACTTTAAACACTTTTCACTAATCCACAATTTTTTACAAAAAAAAACACGGACACTACGAAAACTTAACATTAAAAAAAATTCAACTCAAAAACAATAAATAGCCAATTTTTGAATGTTTTGTAAAAATGTTCCAGCTTTCAGAAAAAATAATTAAAATGACACAGTGCCCATTAGTCGCAAACCACGAAAACCGTTAAAAAGTTATAGAATTTAATTTTTCAAAACGCAAAACTTCAACTTTACAATATTCGCAAATTTTCCAAAAAACTATAAATATTCATTGACAATATTTCAAAAAAAAAGTGGCGGAATTGATTGAGTGGCTCAAAAGTTATGATTTTAAAATAAATTCTTTTTTAAAAAAATCGAAGAAAATAAACTTTTTGATCCACCCCAACACCCTAATGGTCACCCTAATGACAAAATAAAAAAATACGGGTTGAATATTTTTCGATGGAGAACAATTCTTCCAAATATTACGAAATTCTGAGAGATCGTATATAAGATTCTCATGGAATCACTCTAGGGCAGATCGTGGCTCTAAGCCGGACACTTTTTGGAAATTAAAAAAAAGCATCCATTACAACCAGGTTTTTACCCAAATTGTCTGTACCGTTGTGAAGCCTCAACCTTCAGCTACAATTCCAAAACCGATGGTTTGGAAAAATATGCATTAGTTTCCGTCAAAAAATCGCGATGAAGTGACCAACCCAAAACTTTAGAAACTGCGGGACTAAACAGAATAAGAGGTAATTTAAATAAACACTTATTACACCTAGGATTTTATCCAATTTTTCTACATAGTTGTGCATCTTAAACTTTAAAGTACAATGTCTAATTTGTGACATGGAAAAACATGCCAATATTTACCAATATTTAGGAACCGCGGGGCTAAACCGGACTCTCAAGTTTTACACAAAAATGAAGAACGAATACAGTAGGGTTCCAAATTTTAAGATAACTCAATAGCGCAAAATGTTGAGACTAATTTTAGAGTCTTTATTGAAGATTATTTGATTGTTTCAGTAGATGAAATGAACACGTGTGTTCGATAGTGCCCCATTTATTTTTGTCCATTTAAGCCCCGCAAAAACAAATCTTTATCGAGACACAATAATAATTTTATTTTCCGTGTAAACGAAAGCACTCAATAATCACTGGATTCAGCAAAAAATAAACATTTGAAAGCACTAACCAGATTTTCAATAAAATACCCAGAAATCAAATATATAAAAAAATAGACAACTTAAAAAAATTCCAGTAAAAAGCGTATACCTTTTGAAATCCAGCTAACTGGCGTCTGTCTGTCACATGAAATCGCGTTTACAAAGTCAATCAATGGATCTAAATAACTGCTGGTTCTTTAAGGTGCTTTTCAGCTGGATATTTAAGCTGGCCGGATGTACGTATGTGACAAATATATGTACTTGATTTTCACAATCCGATAGCCGGTTCCGGAGTTACAAAGTGATAAGAGGATAAAAATCGATATCAAAAACTTGCTTTCATACGGGACTTTTCGATTACACTGTAAATTCTCCTAGTTTGTCAAGGCTACTTAATGGATTAAAAAACCTGTTTTAATCCACCTATTGGTGTAATGATGCCTTTCTCATAAAACTCTTTAAAAAACTTTCCATGAATTTTGAATAAGAACAGAAAAAGTTTGTAGTGGAAAACTGTTGTATATTGCCTATGAAATAAACGTATTCATGAAAAAAAATTTGGTTTACATTTTTACCTCCATTATAAAGAATGAATATGGGCATTTTAGGGGTTAACCTATTTTTGTGCATAGGGCACATAACCATTTTCACATAAGGAGTGTATCGATAAGTAGTTAGCAACATTCAAACAGTTATTACTCTGAAATGGTTTAATTTTTTGCAGCGTGTTTTGCGGTGACATGTTTGTTTACATGTCAATAACAGCTGCGCAATCGATTGGTTTCGGTACGGTTTATCGTTTAAATGATGAGTCGAATTGATCCGGAAAGTCGAAAGAAAATTCTGCGCACTTGGTGCTCAGAAAGTGGTGTCACGTACAACGAAATGTAAAGAATGAATATGAAATCACTGTGAAAACCGATTTTTGAACCGAAGCCCGGAGGTCCAAGTGTCATACACCATTCGAATCAGTTAGTCGAGACCGGTTAGGAGTTACAGGGTGGGTGTGTGTGTGTATGTAGCATTTCCGATTTTTTCGGAGATTTTTACAAACTTCGATTCAAATGAAAGGTCTCTTGATCCCAAAACCTGTTATTAAATTTCATTCGGAATGAGCTTTCGGTTCGAGAGTAATATGACAATATGTAAAAACAAGAAAAGAACCGATTTTATTTTAGGCCGTTCAATTGATTTTCTTTAACTTTAATTAAAATTTATTTATTTATTTATTTATTTTTTATTTGAAATTTGGCTTCGATTAAATTAAAGTGAAAGGCTATAGGCCCATAGCTTCCTATTAAAATTAATCCAGATCCGATTAATGATTCCAGAGTTACGGGGTGAAATGTACAAAAAAAAATTTAAAAAAAATCTCATGAGCTGATCGGCCAATTTGCAACAATTTGAATAAAAGCTTTCCAATCCCACAGAAGCCTATCGAAACTCATACGTATACGACTTCGGTTTCCGGAATTACAGGCTGATAAGTTTAAAAATTTCATTTTCAAGCGCGTGTTTTTATACATGACGCGGAAAAATCGAACCAAATACTATCAACTAACCTTATAGTTCTACAATTAGACAGATCAGGTTGGTTGATGCCCAAATAGAATGGTGTTGGGCATACCTAACAGTGGTATCCGTACTGTATTTTATAGTTTTGCACTGTATTTTTGACCCAAATACTGCATACTGTTTCTTATCCTTAAAAGTACTGTAATTAAATTTGTACTGTATTTTCCCAATAATGTACTTTGTACTAAATTTGTACTGTATTTTCTCAATAATGTAATGTGTTTTTCATATCAAAAAATTAATACAGAGTTTTAAATCTTTAACGCATTAAATTTCGATTCGCCGCAATACAAAACGTCAGAAAAAACAGCGACAACACGTAGCGAATATAAGTAGGGGAGAGCGGGGCACAAATGGCCACTGGGCGGAAATAGTCACTCGTAATAATTCGAACACAAAATGGGTCCGAGCACAAGCTACTATTGGCTTATGTTTATTTGACATGTCATCCATTCATTTTGAGCCTCAGTAGTTGGTGAGTGTGAAAGTGTCGATTTTATCGCCAAAAGTAAAATTTTCTTGTTCCAGAGTTTTTGGGTTGCAGAATATATTCCCTGGAACAAATCATGTTCGATGAGTGTTTTCGGCTAAGTATGTTAGGACCTCTTAAAATCGAAACAAAAGGTGGGGAAAAAATGGCCTCTTTTTAGTGGGGCGAAAACGCCCACTAGACTCGGTTTGAGTAGTAAATCTATTATTTTTTATTTACAAAAACTTGCTGATTTCATGAAACTGAACACAATTTTCGAGTACCTACCAACAAAATAGTCCAAAAATTCCCCAAATCTCGGACATAATTGATGTTCACAAATTACCGACGACATGTGTACGTTTCTAAACATTTTTACAACACATTCGGCATCGACACCACAAACGATGAACGGAGAATCCAAACCATCCAATGATTTGGACAGATGCTGAGTTTACTAAGACAAATTACGCAATAATCAGAGCTACAAAGTTTGCATTAAATGCTGTGAAAATATTATTTGCTGTGCAAAACCAAAAGTAGCAATTTTTGCCCCGATCTTCCCTACATACCAACAGTAAATGGATTTGTCTCCTTTTCTTCTTCTCATCATGATTTTTTCATTATTCATTTTTGACGTCGAACCGCGTCTTAACACTTTTGCTGAATTTTGTTGATTTAAAACAAAACAAAATTGTCTTCACCAGAAACAAAGAATACACTCAACGTTCGATGATTAGTTCGTGCATTTTTGCAGTTTAAATTGAACTCGGAAAATCCTTGTGAATTTACATCTTATCAGATGCACATAAATGGAGCGTCATATTTTACACAAATTTATATTCAAGAACATGAAAAATTGTGGGATTCAAAAATTACATGGCTTTATAAGGAATGGAATAAAAAAAAATCTAAAGATCGAGAGCAACAACGCGACTTGAATCGAAAAACATTAGATCACAAAGCACACCAGGTATTCGACTGAGCCACAAAAGCACATATCTACTTGGCTGGACCAATTTTGATCAAACTAGTCGCAAATGAAAGGTCTCCCCGTCACCCAGAACGCTATTGAATGGTTTTGAGGTCGGATGTTTACTTTTTAAGTTATACGAAGTTTTATGTCCAAATTTTCAGTTTTCTGCCAATATCTGTCACAATTGACCTTGAAAACAGAATATGTTTTTAGACTTAGATTCCACACGGTGATAGCTATCCAACAAACAATAGATTGATAAAATTTTTCATGACATTTTGCCTCGGACCGATTTTAGCACGGTTCGTTTTTGGCAACATAATCGTTCGAATACGACATATGTAAATCAGATGACGGCCAAGATGGCAGCATTTTCGTGTTAAAAACAATTGCATAATTATATTGATTTAAACTACTGACAGTAATGAATGATGGAAGAACAAACACCCATATACCATTCGAATCAGTTCGTCGAGATCAGCAAATGCTTGTGTGGAAAATAATTTCACTCAATCTTTCGGAGATGACTCAACCCTTTTCTACAAACTCAGATTCATACGAGAAGTGCTTCCAAACAAAGTATCTGAATTACGTATGGATCTGACTTCTGGTTCCTGAGCTACAGGATGATATGTGAAACGAAATTAAAATAGTGTAACTCATTTTTCTCATAGATGGCTGAACCGATATAAGATTCAAACGAAATCTAAGAACCATCTAAGATTCAAACGAAAGGTCTTAAGATTCTATAAAACATCTAGCTTTTTAGTCAGTCTGCAGTGACTTTCGAACATTTTGAATCAAATGTAAACTCAAAAAATTGAATTTAAAGAACAAAAATTCAAATTAAAGAATTTATGGTCCCGTGCAAAATTAATGAATTTTATCCGATTCTGGAATTACAGGGTAGTTTTTAAAATTCAAGCCTTTTTAGATGACAATTCTAAAAAGCTTCAAAGTTGGACTGAAACTATTGCAATTTCGTCATATTTATTTTTTGGCCATACGAAACCCAAAACGGGTTATGCTAGTTCCTGAATACCGGCTCTGGAAGTACCGTAAATAACTGTAAACTCTAAAATGAAACTTTCTTCGACTTCTCATGGAATGTTCGATCGATTGTCACACGTTTAGATTCAAATTCGATCCGATTTGCAGCTTCGACATTAACAAAAGACTTCAGTGTACTGTATTTTTTTTATTTTTGTTCAAAATGTTTTTTTTTTTCGTAAAAAAATAATATATGAGCCGGATTAACATACCCGGAAGTACCGGAAAAAAATCGTGCACTAAATCTAAACCAAATATCAGTTCAATTTCTCAGAAATGGCTGGGCCTATTTTCACAAGCTTAGATTCAAATGAAAAGTATTGCGTTCTCATAAGTTCCTTGCTTGCACAGTATGTTTTACATTGAAGCAAATGTCGAGAAAATTTGACATTTTTTTTTATTTCATTTTAGACTCCGTCAACCTTTGGGTTAAGAGTACTGTATAGTCGATGGCGATCACCCACAAGGTCTAATTAAATTGCGTTCAAATATTTTCCCATTTATAGAAAATCGTTCAGCTGCGGTCTCTGTGGTAGACCCATCCAGACTCAACGCATGTTGGCCAAATATTATTTCTCACTGTTTGAAACCGACGCGACGTTATTCTCCTGCTGGGACACAAGCAATGCTTAATTTTCGAGCTGACAAAAGCATTCAATATCGCATCGACACCAACGTTGTTATGACTATTTCTACCCACGTCGCAGGGCGCTTTTGAATCTTGAAAAACCTTTATCATCAAAATTGCTATCAACGTCGTGAACAGACTGGCGACGGGAGCAGGCTCCGAATTCTGTCACTTTGTCTTTGTGAGGACCCAGCCACTAAACGCCTTCCTTCGCATATTTGGACACGGACGCGATTCCAAATATGAGTGGAGCTTGCCGCAAACGTTGGATATTCAATAAATTCAAGATTTTGAAAACACCCACTCAACACTGCCACAGGCGCCACCCGCTGAATGGTTGGAAAGAAATTCCCCAGCAGCTCCTTCAACCGTGGCTAATGCGATGATTCGTGTTTATGACTGAGCTTACTGCTCCCACTGAACTTGATGCCCCCGTAATGCAGTGACTGAGCGGGGCGGTCAAGTTTTATGGTTTGCATTATGAAAAGCACAACAATGTGACATCATTACGCTGACTTACGGGAAGTTTTTTAATCGACATAACAGTGGCAGTTGTATTGCAATTTTTTTTTCTCAAGAAGAACACCTGCTGTCTTAATATTGCTCTGAATATTGTATGTATACTGAAAAATAATGAAAATTTCTTCAGTGCTAGACAAGGCTGCTAGACAGTGCTTTACTGTTAGTACAATATGACAAGGCCTAAAATCAAACCCAACAAAAAAGCAGATTGGAAAAGCTGGAATAAAAGAAACAGAGTGAAACTTAGATTGATGATAGTGCGTGGAAAATTCTCTTGAGGAATAGTGCCACCGAGTCAGGCAGAGAACTGAACTATGTAGCGGCCATACAATGCTGAGCACATGTGGACGTGCCGTTCGATTGTCGGTTCGATAGTCCAACTGTCGAAACGAAAAGCAACTATTCTGTCTCGATCAAAAAAATATCTTATTCGCTATTTAACGGCTCACTCTCTTTGAAAACAAAATAAATAAACTTTCTCTGTTTTACGAATCACCTTCAAGTCAAAACGTCACTAGCTTTTCAAGCCGAACATCAAGTTTAATTTGGCAGTTCAACTTGAGTGAATCAGCTATATCCGTTTTTTTTTTATCCCAAAACCAAAAATTGTTTAGTATTTTGTTCGCATGAACCAATTGGTTACTCAGCCATACTATTTATTATTAATTAGAAAACCAATCAAAAAGAAATTTTCTTTAAAATCGTTTTGTGTTTGCAATATATTTACTTAGGACCTGATTTGGGAACTCTGGGATATACACCTTAGTGGACAATTTTTACGAGATAACACAATATCTAAGCGTTTCGTGCATTTCTGTGACAGGAGAAGACTCACAACTTCGTTTCAATCCACCTAATGGTATGATGATGCCGCTTTCATATTATTCATATTTCAAATAAACAATCACTACAAAGCAAAGCAAAGTCTTAGCATTACATTCCTTTTGTGGAATTTGGCCTTTCTGTTTAAAAAAAACTTCGTAGACGATTTCAAGTGTACAGAATCATTGCATGGCTAGTAGAGATGGTCGGGTAAGCATTTTTTCAAACCCGAACCCGATCCGTACCCGATCGAAAATAAACAAAATTTTCCCGTATCTGACCCGAATCCTAGATAAATTTTTCTTCCATACCCGAACCCGACCCGTACCCGATAAAAAAATAAAAATATTTACCCGTACCCGAAAAAAGTCCCAAAACCCGCAAACAAACCCGTTAAAAAATTTTTTAACCCGAATCCGATCCGTACCCGTTGAAAATGCAAAAATCGGTACCCGACCCAACCCGAACATACATATTTCTTTTTGTACCCAAACCCGACCAATTTCCGTCGGGTTCGGGTCGGGTTTCGGGTACAAAGAATGCTTCCAGGTCGGGGCTCGAACATACGACAACTGGCATGTAAGTCCAGCGCCCTATGCGTTGAACCGCCAACCCGGGTTAAATATTACTAAGAGATTAATAAAAAAAACTTTTCATTGGAATCTGAACAAACACAAGAGTGAAGTCACTCCCGTTGTCAGAGATTTTTATCACGATTTCAGGTACTTCAAGAACCGAGAGCTAATTACTGATGTAGCCGAAATCGATTCGTTTGGCCAGCATTTGGTTAAAACTACAATATTTTGAGACAAGTAGCTCTGAATGACGATATGATTTCGGAATAACAATTTTTCAAGCCGGTATTTTGACCATTGTAAAATTAAAACACGAAATTGTAGTCCCGGGACTTTTCATCCAACGTATTGTGAGACCACAAGACCTTTCATTTGATCCTAAGTTTGTTAGAATCTATTTAGGCATCTCTAAAAAAAGAATTTAATTTCTTTTTCTGAATTTTTGACCACTATATTCGGTACTTTCAAGATCGGGTATTGAGAACCGATTCATAGGAAATCAAATTTGTTGACCACCAACTAACAGAAATCACATAATATTTGAATTATATGCCTAGTTAAAGAGTTTTATTAGAGTTTACGGCATTTTTATACCGGAAAATACTCGTGAAATAGATTTTTTTTTCTTTATCCCTCAGCAATACCGGAACCGAAAGTCGGATCTGGACAAAAAATCCAATAGCATTCTTTGGAACAGTACAACATCTACATACATGGCACAAGGTGCTTTCTATATGAGAAAGGCGGAAACCGCATTTCTTTGAAAATTCGAAATAAACAGTCGCATAACAAAATCGCATAAAATAGACTCGAGAAAATAATAAAAATTAATAGAGATTCGCTTGTTTTGCTTTTCTCTATAGGAAGGTAATAGAATTGCTAGAAAAACTAACTTTCGAAAGGAGCTTCAGAGACACATATTGTTATAAACCATCGCAAAATGTATGTAAGTGCATCTTTTCAACGTATTTTCAACCGCTCGATTTTCTCGAAGATGGCTGAACCGATTTCCACAAGCTTAGCTCAAATCTACTATTGGGCCACTGATGAAGCTCGTAGATCAAATAGCGGTTACTTCTGGTTCCGGAGATATGATGGTATAAGTGACGTTACCGACAAAATGTGTTATGTTTTACCGTTCAATTTTATCAGAGATAGATAAATCGATTTTAACAAATTTTGGTTCGTTTTGAAGCAATTATTAGACCATTGATCAAGTTCGAAAATCAAATAGCTTTGCGAAAATAGGTTCCGAAGAAATAATGCTATAAGTGACGTACCCGAAAAACGCGTTGCTTTTTTAACGCGTAGTTTTCTCGGAGATGGCTGAACTGACTTCGACAAACTTAGGTTCGTTTAAAAGCTACTATTATGTTCGAAGATCTGTTACTTCTGGTTCCGGAGATATGATGGTAAAAGTAACGTAACCGACATAACGCTCTTCATTTCAACTGCTCAATTTTCCAGAAGATGGTTAAACCGATTTCAACAAATTTATGTGCTCATTAAACAGGTTTGAAGTTCAAATGACTGTCACTTACGGTCCCAGTGATATAATGGTATAAGTGATGTAAGCGTCAAAACTCATCACCGCTTAATTTTCTCGGATATGGATTAACTGATATCAATAATTTTAGGCTTGCTCGAAACAAAAATTGGGCTGTGTGTCGATTTCAAAGATCACATGACTGACACGTCAAGTTTCGGCGATATAATTGTACATGTGACGTAATCGCCAAATAATTTTGTTTATATCCACATTGTCGTGAGAAAAAAATGCCAATATACAATTTAGTCCCATATTATGACCGTGATCGTTGCAACTCGTAGAACACGACACTTTTCTACAAATGCAGACCATGACCTTATCTATGACAAAGTTTCTGAATGGAAACTTTGGCGTTCATTAGGAAATGAATAATAATAAATGCAGTTTTCGCCACAAATGATAAAATTGTGAAAAAAACAATTATTTTTCCAAGAATCTTGTCACATTTAGGACAGGCAAAATAGCAGCTCAATACCTCATGTCTTCAACTGGAATGGTACCCTATTTCTAACTTTTTCGGTGAACTCAAGTGCTTCTAGACACCGCAGCTGCTAGATGAATCTTCAGGGAGAAAAAAACCATCAGCTTATGAGAACAAATGCGAGGATGGCTTTTATCGTATCAAAGAACGCTCGCTCGCAACTCTTCCACGATTGAATCAGTGCCATCAAAGAGAAACGGAAATCATCGCAACAATAAAAAAACCGGCATGGTACACTTAACATAGAATAGACACCAGTGCGAGAGCGAATTTCTCTTGGTGAACCGTCTGAGAATCAACGGCTAGCACGCTGCTGCGGGGATTCTCTCTGAAGCAACAAACGGTCGCTTATTCTCGTTTCGCGATCCGATTCTGTATAGGCAGGCAGTGGATAATTGCGATAGAATCATTTTACTATTGCCGCTTATTCTAACTATGTGCATATAACATTTGTACAATTTGTGTTTATGAAAATGTATGTAAATGCACCACGCAAGGGTTTTTAAATATTGCAACCCAGTATGAGAATCATCAAGTCGAATTATCGATTCGATTTTCTGCAATAATTGTCAACTTGCGATTCTCTCTTGGTGAATTCCACACGGCGGCGATCATTATCAGACTGAACTTTTTTTAAGGGCCATGAAATACTCAGAGTATGAAGTGGAGCGAAGAAATGTAGAAAAATTCTCTCGAGGTTCATGCATTGAGAGACTCGAATTCTTGTAGCATCTTCTACCGGATTGAAAATGTTGTATACAATATAGATAAAAATCGAGCAGCTTCTGTCAAATTTTCAGCAATCACCAACACTGAACAAATGTACCAAAAAAACTGATATTCCTCTTTTGTTTCTCCGCTCAATGACAGCGAATAAAACTGCTTTTGCGTTTTGTAATAATGTCTGATTTTCTAAGGTTATAAGTTGTTCCTTACAATAATAATACCACAGATACCGGACGGCCGAACCTGCAAGGGTTCTTAGTGTCAATAGGATCGTAGCACAATAGAAAATCTATTGAAACAAAAGATCTAGTTTCCAGGGTTGTTACGAAAACGCGCGAAATCTGCGCAAAGTCGAAAACTAAAATGCGCGATATTCGAACGAATATCAGGATCAAATGATACTTTCCGCAGAACTTGAAAATCCACTTAAATATAATTTAAAAATCTGCATAAGTTTATCATACAAACGCAATAAATAAGTCCGCATACAACACGTCACTTTGAGAAACCCCCTGAAAACGATATTATTTTTATTCTCCATATTTTTCGATGTCCTTAGTTTATTTATATTCTCTGATGCACGGAAAATGTTACAGTAAAAATAAAATTTCTTACAAATGTGATATTGAAAGAAGTTAAATTGATTTCAGCGAAGACAATTTTTTAGCTTCAACATCTTCTTTCTCGGCAAGTTTTTCCTTCTCGGTAAGAAGAATTTTAAAGTAGACCACATCAGGATGATCCGATTTACTCTGTTTTTTCCTCCTCATCTTTTATTCTTTTATTTGGAACAGGGAAAAGCCCACTGGTGTTTGTTTCTGCCAATCTTGTTCTCCAACAGGCATAAAACCTCGTCGTCTTTTGCATCAACAGATTACAATCGATACATTTCCTTAAATCTAATGCTTCTAAAGTAACTAAATCTAATGGGACAATAATATGAGGAACGATTTCTTGATAACATTACGTAATAAATGAATGTTGAAAGAATTAAGACATGTGTTAAACATGCGGCACATGCTAGCAAAGAACTCGTAATATCCATAACTAGTTCTAACAAAAGGAATCCGAAGAGAAAAATAGGATCGAAGACAACGACGTCGAATGTATAATTGTAACAATTGCAATAGCACGGAGCAATCCATTCGCGACTGAAGTAGGTCTGCCACAAAACTAGCCACACGAAGATCGCGACGGACATATAATAAACTTCACTTAACACAGACTTTTTAACATTAAAAGAGATGACGGAGCATTTAATAGCATTTAAAACCATTTTGTTGATGTTACATTAATTAGATAAATTACTGTTCTTGTAGGAACTCTGAGTCAGCTGAGATTTGATTAAATGAAATAACTTACACTCATCGGCGAACGATACGAAAAAAATTATCGATCGTTGAGATACAATAAAACTATAAACGGTGACTTCCTTGAGGAAACACTATTCTTCTCTATATTCTCGACTCCGAATTCGATTTTATTTGACAATTACAGCAAGAAATCACGAGAGAAAATAATTCTAAGAACTTTAAGGGACAGTCGAATGGGATTGCTCGAACTATTGACATAGGACTACACATTGACTATTTGTTAAAATTGATGTTTATTTTGGTTCTGATTTGCCTCTTTCGTGAGTCGAAAGAAACAATGGTCAACTTGTTGACGTGTACTGCAGCCTTCTCCATGGCATAAACGAACTCCAAAGAGTGTTTCTTTACTGATTCTAGATATGTGAAGAGACTTTGTCCCAAAATAGGTAATTATGTTCCCCACCAATTCATTTTCATAAATTGCGTAAGTATCGGGCAACTAACGATAGAGTATTTCGTAAAATCGCCTCACAAATTGAGTTACTTTTTATTTTTGGATGATCGAGATTTTAAATTTAGTTTCTGATAAGAACACATTGGAAAAAAATCGGTTTGGACAAGCAAATGTTTTTGTTTAGAAAAACATTTTTTCTCTATCTTGCAATGTATGAACGATTGGTAGGGAACATAATTACCTATCTTGAGATACAATTTCATCAAAATCAATAATGGCATTTGTTTGGTAATTCAACATAAAATTTTGTCGTGAATACGACTTACTTTACTATGGGGTGCCTTTTCAAAATTTACCCCGAATAAACATAATTTTTACTACATGCCGTCGAAAATATGATCACAATTTTTTGATAAAATTTTCATTGTGTGACATAATCTCAAATAATTCTAAATTAAGTTTTTCTGAAATGTTTGGTATAAACGAGTATCAAAGAGGATAATTCATAAGGCGCGTTTGCCTTTCTCGTATTTTTAAAGTTCATAGCTCAGTGATCTGTGAAAGGATTTATATAATCTAACTACCAATAGAATCGAAATTTTTCAACAGAAACGTGTATAGCAACAGCATTGAAGTATTTCAATAGTACACTATTGAAAAACCTGTCTCATTTGACCCATGTCAACACCAACCAATCAGAACGCGTTCTGGGGAATAGAACAGAATATCTGCTGCTGTACACCAAATCGTTCGAGAAAAATGTTTCGAACAGTGTTTAATGTCGTAGTGAGTTCCACGATTTGGTCCTTCTGAGAGGCAGGAATGAATCCCGTACAGCATCCGGATAGTTTCTTTCAATGAAATGCAAATCCGAAATGAAATATCGAAATTAAAATTCTATATGCGGCTATTTTTATAGCCGTTAGGACCGCCCATTAGTGAGAAAGCTACAAACGAAATTAGGTAAAAACAAGCCTCTCAACAAAAATTGGATCAGTTTGGATTCTATCGCCACTGCGAGCAGATCTATTTTGTGTCGTTTGCAAAGCTAGTTTCGCCTCCGACAAGAACGATTACGTCACAGCTGCCAGTCATTTGCTTGCATCGGTGAAAAAGCAACGGTGGAGAGCATTACACAAAATCAGCCGATCTAATGGCTCTAAAAGTTTTCTACAGAACTATTAGGATTTGTTGTTCGCAAATCGAAAGGAAATATCCTCAGTTTAGTGCAAATCTAGAACAGTTTGGTTAGATTTGTGCACTTTTCGCTGTGTGAAATTCACAGTAATCTAGATCAAGTGAAGCCTTCTTTGTTTTTGCGAAAAATGTCTCTGACATTACCCACCCGCCTTTTCTAAAATCGGTTTTTCAGTGTTGAAATTTGGAATTCTTTTCAGCATTTTTATACATAAATTTGACTTGGTAAAAAACACTAGTACAACAAATTCTAGTAGGATTCGTATATTTTCTACTATAATAATTAAAAAAATAGTCTTTTTTCGAAAGACAGTTTAGATTCTGAATCGAAATCCACAAAATCCACATGTCCAGAAAGTTTTGCTGAAATTAGAAAATATGTTTCCAATTTTTGTTCGAATTGGTGCGAAACTGCTAACGTCAAAGACTAGAGCACTGTTTGTATAGTTTTATTCTCTGTGTTTTGAACTTCACCTCTATATAGAAAACTTACTACATGGAACGAAAAGACCCGGGGCTCTCACAAAAAAGATGAGAACCGTGTATATTTTTGTTGAGAACAAGCCTCTAAATTGCCAAAACCAAATTTCATGACACTCTATCCAGTAGTGTTTGAATAACAGCTGATCGTGTCAGACGAGTTCTTTTTTTCATCAAACTATGGAAAAAGACGCGCCAGTCATGCATAGAAACAACGAATGATTCGCGGTACGGATTGGTCCACCATCCCTCGTATTCTCCAGACCTGGCCCAATGCGACTATTATTTATTTTCATACCCGAAAACGTTTCTCCAGGGAAAGAAATTTTTGTCGAATGCTGAGGTCATTGCAAAAACGAAAGCCTATTTTGAAGGCCTTGATCTTTTTTTTTTGTTGTGGGATCGCTCTAGAAGGAGATTATACTGAAGAATAAAAAAGTTTTCACTGTAAAAATTCGACTTTTTCTTTGTCAGACCCGGGACTTCTCATTCCATGCAGTAGATCTAGTCCTTCGTCTAAACCAGTTGTAGTCACATGCACCATCTACTTGGCGAAATTTTTATTGATCTTTATGTTACAGCCGGGTCAAAATAAACGATATATTCAATCAATTATGGATATTTACGATAACTTCCAAATATAACAAAAAATTCATGTTCCATTTGCAATAACATAGCTTAAATTTTCCTTTATGCAACTCTTTGCCCATAAATACAGCAACACAAAGACATCATTACCATCACAATGAAGAAATGTATTAATTCGACAAGAACCCTGGCAAGTTTCGGTTTCACTGAAACCAGGTAATTGGCAAACAAAGCAGATTTTATAACATCGATTGAGACTCTCGTTTTGAAATCATGCTTTATTCAGAGCGGTTTTATCATCAAATCCATCCACCCTCGCAGCAATTCCCGGAAATTGTCCGGACAGGAAATAAAAGAGAGTGACCTAAAGTGCCCCACATCAGTAATCCTTTCATCACTACTAAGTGCTCCGTTTTTCCCCCCGCAAGCTGATAAGATTTTTCACAATCGTTTGCTGCTTTCAAACCGGCTGATGGCTGAACCGTGCCGTTTCCGGAGGCGAAGCTTTTCTCGTCATCCTAGAGGCAATCACAGGAGTGTGAAGAAGTACGCTATCGTCTTGTGTGTTTTAACACGGATCACTGTTTTCGTTCCATTCGAAAAGTTCCTCAATGTTGGGAACTGTTGGATTTTTTTTCCATAGACGACCATTGAAAGTTACCATGTTTTAATTATTGAATTTGTCCACTGGTCGACAATCGAAGAGATCTAGCGCAAAAAAAAAATAATCCAACTGCCACTAAACTAGTTCGAGTTCGTCGACATTCGACATTCGCCATGTTGTAAGTGACACTCGTCTTTGAGGACATTGAAATATTTAAGTGAGTGGATGTGCCTCGCAGATGAGAAAAGTTTACATTTCTAGAAGTTTCTCAACATTCGAAGGTTGAGGTTGATCGCATCAGTAGTGCAGGAGAAAGTGTGTTAACAGTAGAAAGATGGAGAGAGCAATGATGAATAATGTATTTTTACTTCTATCCATCCAGGAAGCTGCCGACAGAAAAGCGAACAATTGCTGGAACTTCGAAAGTTTCTATCTGTGCCGTGAAGGTTTAATGAAATACACACCATTAGCACAATTGCACAATCTGTTTAACTGTTTAGGAATAAATGTTCAGGAATCATTTATCCACATAGTTCGAAAAAAAATTTTGTGATTTTAAATCTTATAAGAACAAGTGAAATCGTGTGATTTGAGAATTACATGACTTGAAATCGAATGAAATAAAAAATAAAAAAATGATCGACAGCACGACTTGAACCAAGAAACATCAGATCACAAAGCACGCCAGTAAATCGACTGAGCCACAGAAGCATATATCTGCCTAATGAATAATTGATACATATAAATCCATACAGCGGTACTTGGTAGCCGAGTGTAAATTACACTAGGAGCCTATAAAATTCTGTACGAATGGAATATTGCGTCATTTGACAAGCTTTGAATTTCGTTTGTAAAATTATGTAACCTGTAAAATTTATGATTCTTTTCTGTGTAATCTTCCACATTTTTTATCTGATTACTCAAGTCTGTTTCCTTGTTAGATAATACGCAAAATTGGAAATAAACAAGACAAATATCCGAAAATTTTTGCATCCGGGTATTTTTGCATAGACTTTCTTAAAATCATAGTTATTCGGAGACTGTTACTAATATAAAAATGAAGTTCAAGAATAAGTTGTAGGAAATTGAGAGGACAATGAAATTATGAACAAAAGTACCTATTAATAGGTTTTGAATGTTTACAATAGAATCTTGTTATGAAAACCATCGTCTGACGTTTATTTGATTTGTGCCTTCTTCAAATTTATGTAGCTATTGGTAATTGAATTTGAAAGCATGTACAAACCTTGAAGTTTTTTAATAAAAAAACCATTCAAGTAATAGGATATGATTCTACTTGTCAAAAACCTTTTTTAACCCACCTAGTTGCGTTATGATGTCTTTGTCATATAACTCGTGTTCTCATTAAAATTACTCACTAGGATAAACTTGTCAAGTTTTAACGGTTTTGACCCAATTAATAGGAATGTTTCGTTTTTTCTGCACTTTCGCTCTAAATGATGGTTCAGAACTTCAAACACATCTCACCCAGTAGCTCCGGAAGCAGAAATTGCATCCGAACTAAAATCAAAAGCAATCTATTGTTATAGCCGTAGTCCCTTTTAGTTTGTGAAAATCGACTCAGCTGTCTCTGAGAAAATGAAGAGAGCTTCGATTTTGAGTTTATGGCCACTGTTTCCGCTACTTCTGGAACCGGTATAGCTAAGATCGGATCGTTAGGTCGGCAACTAGCATAACCTATAAATTGAAACAATTATGAGCCAAATTTAGAAGAATTATTTTTAAGATTACAGCATTTCTTAACGTTTCATGCATTTCTAAGGCGTTTGGCGTCAGAAGAAAATTTTTGATTTCTGGACGTTTCATGCATTTCTAAGATATTTGAAATGGAACAAATTTCTTTAGTTTTGCGGTTTTTTACGCGAATTCCCTAAGTTAAAAGTTAGTTTTTCTTTGCACGGTTTTTTACGCGGTACGTATCCTCCACGTAAAAAGAGACCTCAGTGTATTGTATTTCCGGAACCGGAGGCCGAATTTTGATAAAATTCTACTTTACCTTAAACAACATAATGCTTTTAACTTAGATCTGAGTTAAAGGTTTGCAAAGATCGGTCTAGCCGTTTCTGATAAATTGGAGGTATTTCCGGTTTGAAGCACATGAACACTTTTCCGATACTTCTGAAACAGGGGACGATGATCCGGTATACCCAAGATCAATGTATTTTGTCATCAACTAGCCAGATCTGTCCAATTTAAAATTATGCAGCTATTTGAATGTATTTAGTTCGATTTTTCCGTGTCATGTATAAAAACACACTCTTGAGAATTAAATGATTATATAGGTATAAGTATGTAATTCCAGAACCGGAAGTCGTAAACTACAAATTTGTTCATAGTAACCTGCCCGATCAGATGCACATAACAAGATCATAAAATAAGTATATCAACAGTTGATATGTATAACAATTTGTGTTATTTTGAGATATTTAACAAATGAAAACTGTTGAAAATTTAAACTAATTTTAACAATATAATAACAAAATCAGTTATGTTGTTTGATTTTCATTTGCAAGAGTCATTATAAAGTTCATTAATTGGAATAATGAGTTCTTCCGTTGCTTAAAAACGAAATATAATGATCAAAATTTCAAAGAACTAAATAAAGAAACCAGATCACTCAATAAACTATAAAAAAAATCATTCGAAAATTTTATATTAGAATGATGCTAAAAGTTGGCTGTAATAGTTTTTCTGTGTTAAATTTGCTATCTAATTTATTACAACTATTGTTAGGAATTTCTGCATTCGGACTTCTGTAGTCATATCAAATTCAATAATGATTGTGTTACAAACGTTTCAAAATCTGTTACGATTTTGTTCCCGCTAGAGTCTTTTTTGTTATGATTTTTGTTATTTCAACAGCTTACCAGTCAAAAAAATATCTCAAAATTTGTTACAAAATATTTCTGAAATAAATTACTCCAGTTGTTATAATTCTGTTATGACCATCTAATCGGGTGTTTTATAGATGTATATGTTCTTAAAATATTTATACATGAAATTCGATGAAATTCGAATAACTCCGAAGAATTTTTGTTGAGCTGAGTTCCTCAAATCATTGAAATTTGAAAATCTTTTCAAAAATGCAGACAAGTCGTGTTAAAGAACGCTTGGATCTTCAAACCGATCAGTATAAGGAGCAATGGTATCCGAAAAAAGAACCATCGATCAGGCCCCGCGTTCGAAAGTTGTATGATGCTATGCTTGTTGGAAATTTCAACTGTATAATCATGAACTATGAAATCTACGTGAAATTCGATTAGAAATCCTGGCTGGGGCCCGGAATGTTTAAAAAACGACTTGTCCATTTGTTCTCTGACCAGATATTTTACCTTGCTAAAAAATTTTCGAGGTATTATCAAGCTCACTAAATTAGGGGGCATGCAGTACCCCTCAATTTAGTAACAATTAAAATCGTAATTCATGTAAAAATCAGAGATTTCTTTACGAAATTACGAGTTGATTTTTTTGCTAAAATAAGGGGAACTGCACGACTTTTTACTCATACTGCTAATGCAGCCACTACAAACATTCTATGCGCCGGAAAAATATAGTGAAACAAAAAAAATTGATGTGTTGCAGTACGACGCCACTGAATGCCAATGTATCAACACCAATCTGGTTCGCCAGATAATGTAGGTATGGTGATTGGTTGTACTCACTCGTAAATTTCCCAGTGGGTATAATACCCACTGGAAATCTTGAAGAATTTTTCAAATTTACTATATCCAATTGAACGTCTGTTTTATACGCGCCGTTCAAGTGCGCCACATTCGTATCGTGAAATTTCAAAGCTATATAAACCTGATTTTGACGAGAGAAGGTTATTCAGTGATAGAGATATGTTTTTTCAACTTCTGAAAAGGCAAAATGAACAGCAAATAATGTGAGCAAATTTGTAGCATTCTTGCACGGAAAGACCGAAATCAGCATTTTGGCGAAAAAATTAGTTGATTTTCTGATTTTAGTTAGTTATTTTTGGAGACAACTAAAAATATCTTACTTTTGCTGATTTAGATTTTCTAATTCTAGTTCCCTTAATAATAATAAAACATTTGTTGAAATTGCTATTTTTTTAGTTGAATTCACCAATTAAACGTGCTGTCATTTCTTAGCTAAAGCACACTTTATTTCCATTTTTTAGTTGAATTAGAGAAATAAAACGTTGTTTTCAACCAACATAAATGGTTGAATTGGCTTCTGTAATTTGCAACTTACGGCGCACTGTCATCGAAAAAATGTTAACACCGTAGTGACTACTTGCCACTAGATGGCACACTACAATCGAAAAAAAATTCATTTACGGTTTTTTTTTCTATATTGGCAGGTATAAATACGATGTTGTATTGGAGAAAAAGACATAAGCGAAACATAAACTTCTTTTTGAAAATTTTACTTCAAAATCACTGTTTTCTTCATTCGACTTCGTGAAATCGACTCACTCACTGAAAACTTTGAGCACTCGGAACAAAAACCGAATACAAGTAGAACATCGGACGGCATAGTCGGAAGATTGAAAGATACAGATACTTTATTTGACATATACAATTAGAGTGCAACATTCGAAACTCACTTCACTGTTCCGCGTAAAAACATTATTACCCACAATCGCTTCAAATGCGCACAAATTCTGAATAAATACACTTTCTACTAACAGTTTACGTCATTTTTACATATCGGCTTAGATATTAATATATGGATACATCGTAACACATGCGAAAAACATCTAAACAATTTGCAAGCAGTTTCAACAAGACTGTCCCTTTTAGCTTTTTTATGGATTGTTTTGCTTTGACACTTCTCTTGAGTGTTTGGCTAATAAACTTGTTATTAAAACCCATTTCATTTTTGTTTTCTTTGTGCTGTCTTTCAGTAATGACGGTGATAGATAAATAGAAACAAATTTTCTGATTTTAATAACGAAATTAGTTGTCAATGAGAATTTCGTGTTGGATTGAAATATTGCTGGTTTGTGTCCAGAATATTCGCCAACTAAACACATTCTCTAAAAATAAGAGATTTTTTCAGCAAAGTAAATTCTCAATTTTAACTAATTTTATAGTTATTTTTGAAATTTTGTTGTTAAAATCAACTAATTCAAAAACAGTAATACGAATTAGGCGCAGAGCAAATTTCGGTCGTTCCGTGTGCAGAAATATGAATGGATGAGGGGGGGCTTGTTTCACAGTTACAGTACCAGGGTCATCCTGTTCAAATGGAAAATGTTTTTCGAGTACTCTCAAATCATACTCAAGATCAACCATGTTGCAAGATCGACTCAATATCCTTGCAATTTCACTTGTTTGTCACGACAATACCGACAAACTTAATTTACAAAATTGTTTTGCAAAAAGCAAAGCAGGAATCTGTATTTGTATTTGATTTTTTGTATGTATTTATTTTTTCCGAAAACGACAAAAAATTATAGGTAGGCCTAAGTTGTATTTGGAGTTGAAACAAGATAGTTTTCAGTATTTTATACGAAGTATTAAATCACTGACAAAAATACTTGAATATTTCTTTTCCCTAATGAGCAATATAAATGCAGCTGACGACTTTTGACGTAGGACTACGTATAAGAATTATTTATAGAGATGCGAATTCAAAATACGGAAAATAAATCGTACAAACAGGTTTTGAACATCTATAGCTCAACTAATTTTGAACAGATAATCGATATCCTTACCTCCACTAACTGGAAATATTTCTACGATCGATCGATTTGATAAATAGATGTTCAAGACAGTTGATGATCGAAACTTCCATTAGTAACGAACGATGTCTAATTGTCCCTGTTTTATAAGGCATTATGGTGGTTTCCTTCAACAGAGACGACAGATTCGTCTTCATGAGTTCACGGTTTTCTTAAGGTTACTACTTTGCAATATGTGTGCTAAGAAAATCGGGCACACCAAACGAAAAACAGTATCGAAACGACCTGCACTCCGATGCGATTCAATACTGCCGTAGAAAAGATTACATTGCACATTTGGCCGGTTTATTTTATGCACCGTTTGCCAGGAATGATTTTTTTTTCATTTTCATATCAAGGAAAATGAAGGATGAGCTGGAACGAATTAATATGGAATACACAACAACTGTTGCCACAATATGAAAAAAAAATGTTGGCAGTGATTTTGACACGAGTTAAGCAGTATTTCGTCAAAAGTTCAACAATTATTTGATTTAATCTTGTTTTGATGTACAACCACGTTCAGCTAGTTTTAAATTTGATCAGTTTCTAACGAGGAAAACAGATTAAATAAAAATAACATGCGAATAATGCTATGCAATGAAAACTGCAAAAAAGCTACCACAGCGAAGGGACTCGAACCCGTAGCCTGCTGCTTTCCAGGAAAATTGTTTTGCCAAGTAACCTACCCTGCATGTGAAAACACATGAAGATACAGCCAAATTGACTAAAGACTGTCCCAGAAAGTATGGACGCACTTTGATTTCGCTGTAAATAATTAACAAGTGTTAGATATTCAAATTTTATTCAATACACTGATAATATTAGACTACAACAAAGAAAATTATTCTCAACATTCCCTACTTATTGTAGACATTGTAGACTAGCTGGCGCACCTTCTTGAGAACGATCCTCATTAAATTCCGTACAGACTTCTTGGCGTCAAGTTTTGACACTTTCTTACAATCTTTTTCGAACTGTTGAATGGTTTCGGCCTAAGCCTGGTTCCCTATGATGTGCCTTCGTTAATGCCCAAAATTCCTAAATTGGTCGAAGTTGTGGGCAATTTGATGGATTCATGTCTTTTGGGACGAACGTGACCTTTTTGGTAGTATACCATTCTACCGTTGATTTCGAATAGTGGCAAGAAGCAAGATCTAGCCAGAAGACAACAGGATCCTTGTGGCTTCGAATCATGGGTAGAAGTCGTTTTTGTAAACATTCCTTGATGTATATTTCGCTGTTCATTGAAGCAGTGGTGATGAAGGGTTTCGAAATTTCGCACCGTATAATATTGTGGTCCCGGCAAGGATTTGTAATCGAGTTTCACGTAGGTTTCGTCGTCCATGATTGTGCAGTTCAAACTTCCAGCAAGAATCGTATTGTACAGCTTTCGAACCCTCGGCCGGATCGATGCTTCTTTTTTCGGACTACGTTTTGGTTGTTTCTGCTTCTTATAGATTCGAAGATTCAAACGTTCTTTAGCACGAAGATCATTTGACTTGGAAGTGCCCACTTTTTTGGCCACATCCCGAACTGAAATCTCCTTCTTTTGCTCGAACGTCTTCACTATACGTTTATCCAACTGAGGGTTAGCAGGACCTTTTTTACGACCCGTTTTCGGTTTAACCTCAAAGGTGTTATTCTCACCGAACTTCCTGATTGCATTTCGCACGGCTTTTTCACTTACTCCTTTTATTTTATCTATCTTTCTCAGTGACAGTCCGAGTTCTGTGCGCCATTTGTACACAATTTTTCGACGTTGGTCTGCTGAAAGTCCACGCATTTCGAAACAAACTAATGAAAACGAATAAACAACTGCACAAGTGGTTAGAGAAGAGTGTAAACAACAGGACGCAGCCATAAAAATTGACAGATTCTGAACCATTGCGAAATGGCAGCGGTTTTTGGTTGCGTCCATACTTTCTGGGACAGTCTTTAATAACAGTAATAACAAAAGTCAGACGCGTGCACAAATATGTGTAACGTTAGATTACCGATCGGGTTACCAGTACACCTTATGATCGTAGAACAGTTTCTGGTCAGTGAAGAAATATCCCTTATGCTTCATGTATCCCCGTGGTTCAGTTAACCCCACCATCCCCTACTTTTTTTCTGAAGTTGAATAGAAATCCAGCAGAATCATCCAAATTATTCTTATTTTTCATTATGAGCAATCAATGTGCTGTTATTGATAACAACTAAGAATGCTCTGATGCTTTCTGATTGATTCAAAATTGCTGCCAAACCCTTACAAAAATCGTTGAACGAGACATGGGATGTTGGCCCCATCTTCAATGGATTGAGCACCATAGAACCTGTGGGAGACAGTAGGGTTGATGTCAGAGTGAACGTGGAACGCGATGCGAAGCGAAGCGATTCAATGCAATGTACTGTTATCGCATCGCATTCACTCTGGCAGGTTTGCTATGATCAAATGCAACTAGCTCGCACGCGCGCCTAGACGCATCGCGTGAGGCTTTCACTCTGACAGCAACTTAAGATGTTCTACAAAACTTTTACTGAACTTCTCGCTCAACACACAAAATTGAGTATTGCCTCCAACTTTTCACTTGTTGGATCAGGAAAATAATGATGCTGAAAATCGTTACCTCGATTAAGGCTAGTAAATTTTTTCCCGGATTTGCACTTAAATTCAGAAGTTTTTCCCGATTTTCCCGGTCACTTGCCACCCTGACAAACAGATAAACTGACATTAGAGATGATTTGAATTGACGCCGTTCGTAGATTTTTTTATTTTTTTTTTGCTGAGTATGAACGATTTGTGTGTGTTGTTTTGTTAAAAATAAATGCCATTGCACTCTATTTCCGTTCCTCGTCCTCACATTTCGCACCAATGTGGCAACGATTTGAAATACAAATGTACTGAAAACCCTTACTCTCCAGGCCAATGCAGATTTGGAAAACTTTTATAGCTGTCCGTCGGAATTACCATATATTGCAACGTTTCTAAGCTAATCTGAAAAATGATCCCATAAATGGTGATGTCCAGTTTCGCTTTCTTATCTTGAAAGCACCGGTAATGAATGGTTTCAGGGTGCAGCCTCCGCTGTAATTTGCCCGCTTGCCAACTGGATTTTCAATTTTGCACCACGCTTCACTCCGATGCTTTGAATTCAAGCCAAATGAAGAAAATCCGACCCTCTTTGCTGTTGGTATCTCAATTATTCCGAGTAAAGTTTTCCACAAGATTTATTGTTCTTTTGGATAAATTTCTCGCAAGATCCGTCAATTCAAATTATTTCTCCCAGTAGACCATTCAGAGGGTAGTTCATCTTTCAACGCAGATGCTTGGATCCAGTATCCATCGTATCCAACCAAACAGAAAAAAAATCCACGATTAAATTTATGTAGGTTCACGAAAACAAACTGTTTGCTCTCCCGTACACAGAACCGAGTCGGTGTCGTGATACAGACAGCAATGAAAAACAAAACCGGCGTACATCTGAAGCATCACTCTCGAGCTGCCTCGTGAAGAAACAACTCCTCATAACTCTCATAGAACCGAATCGGCGAAAACAAAGTACTCCGAACAACAAATTTGCTTTGAAACCCGAGGCACCGACGGGACAAGAATCTAACACTCCGACACTCCGACCCTCCGTCCACGGTGATCCCAGAGAAGAGGCCAGGGCGGAGGAAGGAAATCAGGATAATGCTATCCATTTGAATAATGGACCTGAGCGGACACGTCTGTAGACTACTGATACCGTCGTTATTCGTTAACACCATCCACAACATCTGTGAAACGCTTTTTCCGGCAATCTGTTGCCGATGTTCGGTCATAGCAGTGCATAAAAACAGGCTTTGATTGATTTTCTTTTTTTTTTGCCGACCGAAATCCTTCTTATTGTAAGCACGGATGTGGGATCAAGGTGAACGCAACAAAATGGAGGGAGGATTTGGTGAAGGCCCTGCAACAGGTTGTTCCTGTGCTTGCGACCGTGCTAATCGTCGTGGGAACCTTTCCGGCGATTTTCAATTCTTTCCATCTTGATGGTTAGCTGGATTTTTCCAGAAAAACTTGGAAAGTACTTAACCGTGCCGTATAGCGTTATTTTTTCATCATTTGTTATTATTTCTTTTCATCTTTTAGAACGACGATGACTGTTAAGATCACTCGTAGACAATATTATTTCTAAGTAGTTAATCAAATCATTACAGCCTCCATAACATCAAAACAAATTCGTATTATTTACTTCGGAAGGCCAAAGAAGCGGAGCGATTTTATTGCTACCGAGTACAATTCCTCCATCGTCCGAGTTTTATTTGTTTGCTATGGCTGTGCTTTCGTTCGAATTGCCGTCTGGGGTGCCAGTTTGTGTCGATTGGTATGAAAGTCAGACGGTGCTTGTTGAGCTTTGATGACAACTGAAGGCCTTGCTGCTTTTATAAATGCTAGATAAACTTGTAGAAATGAGCAATTTTAGAAATTCACAGTGAAAAGGGCGTGTGTACTTTTTGTATGATTTTGACGTAGCACTACGTCTTTGTTTACTGTGCTCACCAGAGTGCATTTTCAAAATCTCACAACACGAAAGTTTAACGAAATTATTCCAGATTTGATTTCCTAATAAATTTTTCCCAGTTTGAGTATTTTTTCTAATTCTTTCTCGAACGAATGCCAGAAGGTGTAAGATTGTTGTTAATACCACGTTTATTACGAAAACATTGCTTAAATAGCGAAAAAGTAGGTCCAAACACCCTGTTACACGTTCGCTAACTTCAGTCTATGATAATCCATGAACGGAGACACATCGAGTTCGCAGGCCGCCATCTACGTCAAGACAATGGAACTACATCCGGCATTATTCAACTGGTGCCTCAGTCACTGGCGAATATGAGGTTCCGTCTCTCAAGCCTAAACGCAGAAAACAACAACTGAGTACTAGTGAGCATATCTGCTGTTCGACATTCGCAGTATGAGTTTCGCTTCAAACAAGAGCGATTGCGTCATCCAACTGCTGGTCGTTTGCATTGGAGAAAAATAAAAAAAAAAGTGGACAACGATGGGGGTCATTTTACAAAATCAGCCATTCTAATGGCTCTTAATGTTATCTTAAGAACTATTAAGATTACTTCTTCGTAAATCCAAGGTAAAAATCATCCGTTTAGTGCAAATCTAGAAAAAATTGATTAGCTTTGTGCACTTTTCGCTGTGCTAAATTCGCAGCAAACGAGAGCAAATAAAACTAGCATTTGTCTGCATCACGTTCAAGAAAAATGGTCCGAACAGTACTCAATATCGTAGAGAAATCTTCAATTCAGCCCTTCTGAAAGAAAAAAAAATGCAAAATGCATCTCGTACAGCATTTTGATAGTTTCTTTCACTCAAATATTGAGCTGAATGAAATATTGAAATAGATGAGCGATTGTACGACTTGTATTACGATTATATTTATATAATGATTTTTCCTAGGTCAAGACTCAAACTTTTTTTTTGCCTTTCTCCAGAGCTGCTATATGTCACTATCAACTAGCAGTTTTGCACGATGAAGATTGGAAAGCTTTTGTCACTGGACTGCTGCCAACTAGGCTCTACAAATCTCTACAAAACTGCCCGAACTTAAATTCTCTTGATATTACACTCACCAAGACGCTCATTGATTGCCGGTGCGATTGTTTTTATCTTCATTTGTCCTGTCACTGCTTGATTACGATGTGACTAAATAATAATCAAAAAGCATAAACATTTAATTATATTTATTCACACCAGTAAACTCCTAAGTCCGATGACTTTTTGCAAAGAACAATGAACTTTATCAATTTGGTCGTCAAATGATGAGCTAACTAAGCCCTCACAAGTTCCTATCTCATGTTTCCCCGAGCGTCTATGATGACATTTGGTCAATAAAACGGCGTCGACTGAGTGCTATCGCCTTCTGCGTTAGTAGCAGAATGAGAGGGTGCGAAATGGTTTATAGTTTGAAGCCCATCCTAAAGTGCAATATTTATTATAGTATATTGCAACATACGGTTCTGTTGTTTGTTGCATTATTTGTTATATATTGAATTGAATTATATTACATTGTATTATATACTGTTGTTATTATTATTAATATTATTATTATTATTGTATTATATTACATCATGTTATATTATCTTAAATTATGTTATATTATATGATATTATTTTATATTATGTTATATCACAGAAAACAGATATCCAACAGACATTCATACGTGCAAAGTCGTGTGCAACGGTGATTTTTAACGGATTTTCACTTGTATGTTTTGCACAGCTTTTTTAAAAAGTTTGTACTAGCTTGGATGTCTGTTCTCTGTAGTTAAATTATATTATATCATGTTATATTGAATTATATTGTTTTGTACTATATTTTATTATATTATATTATATTATATTATATTATATTATATTATATTATATTATATTATATTATATTATATTATATTATATTATATTGTATTATGCGATATACTTGACAATGGGTAGGGGCAGGGAGTGCATCATGGTATCTTACAAATGAATAACTGAATGATGGAGTGGATTGCCAACCTGAGTCACGTGGGGGAAGCTTTGTGTTTCTCCCTGCAAGGTTTGACATGAGTAAGACGCACCCTTCTAACAAACAAACCATCAGGCAGGTTTAAGCAGCGAAATTCTTTATTATATGGCCGGATGTTCTTGCTGGAAGACGCCGGGTTAACAAAACCTATTTGGGCCTTCTTAACAGCAATTATATGAAAGCTATGTGATAATCAAATTCGGATCCACTGTAAGTCTACCCGCATACACTGGTAATGCCTTGAACTGATGGTGGTTTCACACATACATACATACAGAACAATGAACTTTATCAAATTATGTTTATGTTAATACTCTCATTGATTTTTTTTCTACATCAACAGGGAATAGAAGAATGAGAGAGAAAACAAAAAAGTCGCCTGTCTTTGACTGAGTATATTTCTACTTGGTCATAGAACTATCGAGTATCACATTTGATAGTCACTTTCATCGTACCGATTACAGTTGACGATGATTTTAGTCAGTCTGTCAATATCATTTGACATGACTGACATATTGCAACTCTGTCTTTTTCATATCGAAAGACTATGCAATCGCTGTGAAAACCGACTTTACAACGGAGGGCCGATTGTCATATACCATTCGACTCAGTTCGTCGAGATCACAAAATGTCTGTATGTATGTATGTGTGTGTGTGTGTGTGTGTGTGTGTGTGTGTGTGTGTGTGTGTGTGTGTGTGTGTGTGTGTGTGTGTGTTTGTGTAGTTCGAATGAAAGATGTTATGGTCTCATACAATTTTCTTGAATTTCATTTGGATCCGACTTACGGTTCAGGAATTACAAGGAAATATTTGCAAATTTATTATGTCGTTTTCGCTTTAGAAAACTGAAACCGATCCTGGGTTGCACTTAGCAACGGAGGTTTAAGCAAACCTGGTATAACAACCAGGTTCAAAACTGACACGATTTTCAGTTCAACAACGTTGAAACTAGGTTCGAAACTAGCTTCAAATAAACGGTTTGACAGCAGTGGAAACTGGGTTAGGTTTGGTATCAAACGACATTAGAGAATGCGCACTTAATTATCTCGGAAATTTCTTAACCGATTTTCACAATCGTCCTGGAATGGTATAAAGTACAAGGGGTGAAATACGTTCCAATAAAAATCAATCCACCAAACTTTTCCCGAGCTTCATCCAATAAAGAAGTACCGAGCTCTAGTTAGAAGAGAACTCTCAGAAACTAAGAAAAAATCCAATGCACAGTGGTCTGAAACGGGAAATTAGCGTGACAAAAATAATTTCGTTATTAAATATTAGTTTTTAGTAGTTGGCATCTTCACAAAAGTTATTTGTAATTAACATTAGGGTGTGTGCAAATTTGGATTGAAATCTGGAATCTAACTCTTCTAATTGAATTTTAAATTTTTGTATCTTACAGCAAAGTTGTAGGGAATTTTATTTTGAGCAACTTTGCAAAAGAAGCCACTTTTTACCTTTTTTTATATATATAAAAAATAGGTATAGAATTCGCTCAAACTTTCGAAAAATTTTCCGAGGCCCGGAGGGCCGATTTTCATATACCAATCGATTCAGCTCGACGAACTGAGCAAATGTCTGTGTGTGTGTGTCTGTATGTGTGTTGTCAACTAAGAGGTCGAGATCTCAGAGATGGCTGGACCGATTTTGATCAAACTAGTCGCAAATGCAAGGTCTCCCCGTCACCCAGAACGCTATTGAATGGTTTTGAGATCGGATGTTTACTTTTTGAGTTATACGAAGTTTTATGTCAAAATTTTCAGTTTTTTGACAGTATCTGTCACATTTGACCTTGAAAACAGAATATGTTTCCAGACTTAGATTTCGCTCGGTAATACCTATCCAACAAGCCATAGATTGTTAAAATCCGTCCATTTTTAACGGAGATACCGATATTTCTGTCTAAGCCTTATTCCAGTAGAAGGAATTTTGAGCGCTGTATGAAAAAGCAATGCTTGGGAGCAACATGAAACACGATTTTTTATACTGTTACATATAATTGTTTCTAAGTACCAAAAAGACTGTGTACAGCATCCTTTTTTATGACAATTTGCCTCGGACCAATTTTAGCACGGTTCATTTTTGGCAACATAATCTTTCGAATATGGCATATGTAAACCAGATGATACCAGCATTATCGAGTTGGAAGTAATTCCATAATTATATTGATTTAAACTATTTACAGCAATAAATGCTGGAAGAACATGACTTCCATATACCATACGACTCAGTTCGTCGAGATCAGCAAATGCGTGTGTGACAAATAATTTCACTCAATTTTCTCGGAGATGGTTAAACCGTTTTCTACAAACTCAGATTCATATGAAAAGTCGTATACTCCCAAACAAGGTTCCTGAATTACGTTTGGATCCGACTTCTGATTGAGGAACCACAGGATGATATGTTAAACGAAATTAAAATAATGCAATTAATTTTTCTCGTAGATGGCTGAACCGATCTAAGATTCAAATGAAATCTAAGAATCATCTATGATTCAAATGAGAGGTCTTAAAATCCTATAAAACCTCTTACTTTTTAGTCAGATCCGAATTGGTGAATTTTATCCGATTCTGGAATTACAGATGATGAGTTTATAAATTTCATGTAAATTGTTTGGCGTAATAATTTATGGCCATTCGAATCATTTTGGGCTATGCTAATTCCTGAATACCGGCTCTGGAAGTACCATAAATAATGACGAAAAACTCTAAAGTGGAACTTACTTCGACATCTCATGGAATGTTCAATCGATTGTCGCACGCTAAGATTGAAATTCGATATGTTTTGCAGTTTCGGCATTACAGGGTAATGAGTGATTAAAATCTCAATTTTCCGTTTAAAACGACGATAATTAAAATAATGTCATGAGAACTAAAACACCTAAGAATATCCATGCAAATACACATGCGTATTGATAAAAAAGGTATCATCTCACTGCTAGGTGGATTAATCACGTTTTTAATTCTAACTTTTTGTGAGCAGTTTTACGAGACAGTTGTCTGTCAAAGAGTCTATTTGATTACTGCGCACAATTTTACTTAAGTAAGATCTTTAATATAGTCTACCGTTAAAAAGTTATGTTTTTTCATCAAAAACATGTCACATTTTGAGAAACTATGGCTTTTATTACCGTTCTCACTTCCACTTCCACTTTCACATCACTCACATATCAATTCACTTGATTTTACCTATTACCAGTATCACGGATAGTGAAGTGATCATTGTGGTGGAAAAAACTAATTTTTTCAACTAAATGTTGGTGGCGTGATGTTCATAATGACATCAAGTTTATCCAAGTAATTACTTTTGTCTCTGAAGCGGCTTCCATAATAAGGACCTAAATTCACTTCACTCGATTTTCACCGTGAAGTGATACCGGTAATAAAGGCCTATATCTCAAAAACATATCATTCGTGCCGTGACTATCGGATCGATCGGACGTAAATTCTGCTTTCTCCAATCGCGTGGTGAATTGTTTTATTCCGTTATCAAGGTCATTCCGTATTCTATTGTGTGCATCAGTGCGGTCGAGTGATAGTTCTAATTAATCCGTTCTCAAGGCCGACTGTGAGCTTGTGTAAAGCAGCACTGCGTGTGGTACCGTTAGCCAGCGCCAGCGCTGGGCGCTGCGTATATATCGTTGTACATTAGAAACAGTGATAAATATATATAGTGATAAAAAGATTGGTTTCATTGGACAGTGTAGTGAGAGACTAAAAACAAAGTGCTTTTTCCTCAAAGAGGTTTTTTGCACTTTATTGAACTGGAGTATTCACCGGTCGCCTAGGACCGGGCCTTGTCGGCCGATCACCCTTCGAGAGCTAAAGCTAAGTATTTTTTTTCTTTTTCCCTGTTGTTCAGTACCATTAGATTTTTATTGCCCCCTAATATTTACCCGCACGGACACATTTCCGTGCCATGACAAAAGGCACAGAATTGCCTGACCTTCCCCTCGATGATCAAATGGATGCTTCTGATGGCAATAAATCTCGCATTAGAAGCTATCCCGATGGGCTTGCACTCTCGGCCGGACCGTATGCGGTTTACATCCGGACTAAAGCGAATGGTAAAAAATTGAACCTTCTAAAACTTTCTAATGACCTGTCCTCGCGATACAATACTGTACAAAAAATTGAGAAAGTACGCCCGGACAAGCTTAGGGTCTTGTTAGCCAGTGCAAAACAGGCTAATGAGATCGTTCGAAGTGAGCATTTCACGCGGGAGTATCGCGTATACGTACCAGCTCGCGAAGTCGAGATAGACGGCGTGATCACCGATCCGAGTCTGATTTGCGAGGACGTTCTTAAGCATGGGGCAGGCGGTTTTAAAAACCCCCTACTCAAGAACGTTAAGATACTGGACTGCAAGCAATTGCGTTCAGTATCGACCGCTGAGGATGGGACTAAGTCCTATATCCCATCAGACTCGTATCGGGTGACTTTCGCTGGCTCGGCTTTGCCTAATTACGTCCTCCTGGACCGAGTCCGTTTACCTGTTCGTCTTTTTGTGCCGCGGGTCATGAACTGCACCAATTGCAAACAATTGGGACATACAGCATCCCATTGTTGCAATAAATCCCGGTGTATAAAGTGTGGAGGGAGTCATGCGGATAACTCCTGCAGTGGAGACAATGAAAAGTGTCTCTACTGTAAGGAGGGGCCGCATGACCTCTCTGATTGTCCCGTGTACAAATTGCGTAAGGATAAAATGAAGCGTTCACTTAAGCAACATTCCAAACGCTCTTTTGCAGAAATGTTGAAATGTGCTACGCCACCTACCGAAAATCCTTACGCTTACTTGTCAACTGACGAGAGCGAATATGATGACCCCCTCGAAGGTACATCTTCGGCTGTCCCTCATAGCTCATCAATTAGAAAGAGGAGAAATAAATCTTCTCAAAAGCTCCCTAGTAAGGGTTCGAAGATGTCCTCTGATGGGTTCCGAAAAATTACAACAACTGGTAGTGATGGCAAAAAACCAGAGAAAAAAGCTCCAGGCCTTGGAAAATTAAATTCCGAGCAAGAGTTTCCATCACTTCCTGGGACTTCAAAACCCCCGAAAGTCCCTAAAGATCAGTCAGAAAATTTACCAAATACTGGGTTTGTTAAATTCTCTGATATTGTGGACTGGATCATGTCTACTTTCAATATTTCTGAACCTCTTAAAAGCCTGATAATGGCTTTTATTCCTACAGTTAAAACATTCTTGAAGCAGTTGACTGCAAAATGGCCCCTTCTTTCAGCGATCGTATCCTTCGATGGCTAAGACACCCACCGAGGTCACGGATACAATCACTGTTATACAGTGGAATTGTAGAAGTATCATCCCAAAAATAGATCCTTTCAAATTTCTAGTAAATAATCTGAAATGTGACGCATTTGCATTGTGCGAAACTTGGCTAACTTCTGAAATACCCTTAAACTTCCACGATTTTAACATTATTCGTCTGGATCGAGATGATTCCTATGGAGGAGTACTTTTGGGGATCAAAAAGTGCTATTCTTTCTATCGCATTAACCTCCCCTCGATACCAGGTATTGAAGTTGTCGCATGTCATGTTACAATCAAAGGCAAGGACCTTTGCATTGCTTCCATCTACATTCCTCCAAGAGCCTCGGTTGGGCACCGGCGGCTCAATGATATCATAGAGCTTCTTCCCGCACCGACGTTGGTTTTAGGAGACTTTAACTCACACGGTACGGGATGGGGCTGTCTTCACGACGATAACAGATCAACTATGATCCATGATATCTGCGACAACTTCAATATGACAATCTTGAATACGGGAGAAATGACACGAATTCCTGCACCACCAGCAAGACCAAGTGCGCTAGACTTATCCCTTTGCTCGACATCGCTACGGTTGGGTTGCACGTGGAAGGTAATCCCTGATCCCCACGGTAGCGATCATCTGCCTATCGTAATTTCAATCGCCACCGGATTAAGACCATCGGAAACAATCAATGTTTCGTATGACCTCACACGAAACATTGATTGGAAATGCTACGCAAATTTGATATCTGAGAATCTAGAAACAACACAAGAACTTCCTCCGGAGGAAGAGTACACGTTTTTGGCTGGCTTGATTCTCGACACCGCGACTCAAGCTCAGACGAAACGTGTACCCGGCGCGAAAACTAACATCCGTCCCCCCAACCCGTGGTGGGACAAAGAGTGCTCAGAATTAAACGCGGAGAGAACTGCATCATTTGTCGAGTTTAGGAAAAACGGAACACCTGATAATTTCAGAAACTACGCGGCATTAGACGCTAAAATGAAAAGCTTGATTAAAGCGAAGAAAAGCGGTTATTGGCGTCGATTCGTAGACGGATTATCGAGAGAAACATCAATGAGCACTCTTTGGAACACAGCCCGACGAATGCGCAACAAAAACACCACA
This sequence comes from Malaya genurostris, assembly GCF_030247185.1. Taxonomy (NCBI): domain Eukaryota; kingdom Metazoa; phylum Arthropoda; class Insecta; order Diptera; family Culicidae; genus Malaya; species Malaya genurostris. The sequence goes on from NC_080572.1 coordinate 219,910,358, forward strand.
AACGAAAGCGAGGAATATTCTAACCGCTGGATATTCGATTTCGCTAAAAAAGTATGTCCTGACTCTGTTCCGGAACAGACAATCATGCGCGTCGCTTCATCAAACAGAAACGAAACACCTTTTTCGATGGTCGAGTTCTCACTTGCGCTTTTATCGTGTAACAATAAATCTCCGGGGTTAGACAAAATCAAATTCAACTTGTTGAAAAATTTGCCTGACTCTGCCAAAAGGCGCTTATTGAATTTATTCAATAGGCTTCTTGAGGATAATATTGTCCCACATGACTGGAGACAAGTAAGAGTTATCGCCATTCAAAAACCAGGGAAACCTGCCTCCGATCACAATTCGTATCGGCCGATTGCTATGCTTTCCTGTATCCGGAAATTGTTCGAAAAAATGATTCTGTTTCGTCTAGACAATTGGGTCGAGACTAATGGCTTACTTTCAGATACACAATTTGGTTTCCGCAGGGGTAAAGGAACGAACGATTGTCTTGCGTTGCTCTCAACCGAAATTCAAATGGCATTTGCTCGTAAAGAACAAATGGCGTCAGTTTTCCTAGACATCAAGGGGGCTTTTGATTCAGTTTCCATAAACATCCTATCTGAGAAGTTGCATCAGCATGGTCTTTCACCAATTTTGAATAACTTTTTGTATAATCTGTTGTCCGAGAAATACATGTATTTCGCGCATGGTGATTTGTCGACAATACGATTCAGTTACATGGGTCTTCCTCAGGGCTCATGCTTAAGCCCCCTTTTATACAACTTTTACGTGAACAACATTGATGAATGTATCAACACATCTTGCACGCTAAGACAACTTGCCGACGACAGCGTTGTGTCTATTATAGGACCCAAAGCTGCCGATCTCCAAGGACCATTGCAAGATACCCTCGACAACTTGTCGACATGGGCTCTTCAAATGGGTATCGAGTTCTCTACGGAGAAAACTGAGCTGGTTGTATTTTCAAGGAAGCGAGAACCAGCACAATTACAGCTTCAACTAGGGGGTGAAACCATAGCTCAGGTCTTCACATTTAAATATCTCGGGGTCTGGTTCGACTCCAAAGGCACCTGGGGATGTCACATTAGGTATCTGAAACAAAAATGCCAACAGAGAATCAATTTTCTTCGTACAATAACCGGATCATGGTGGGGTGCCCACCCAGGAGACCTGATCAGGTTATACCAAACAACGATATTGTCCGTGATGGAATACGGATGCTTTTGCTTCCGATCCGCGGCGAACACTCATTTCATCAAGCTGGAAAGAATTCAGTATCGTTGTTTGCGTATTGCCTTAGGTTGCATGCAGTCGACTCATACGATGAGTCTTGAAGTACTGGCGGGCGTCTTACCGTTGAAAAATCGATTCTGGGATCTCTCATATCGATTGCTAATTCGATGCGACATCCTGAATCCGATGGTGATTGAAAATTTCGAAAGGCTTGTCGAGCTCAATTCTCAAACCCGTTTTATGTCCTTGTATTTTGATTACATGGCTCAGAATATTAATCCTTCTTCGTTTGTTTCCAATCGTGCTCATTTCTTGGATACTTCTGATTCTACTGTGTTTTTCGACACATCCATGAGAGAAGAAATTCGTGGAATCCCGGATCATGTGCGCCCTCAAGTGGCCCCAAATATTTTTTATAATAAATTTAGAACAGTCAACTGTGAAAAGGTGTTTTACACTGACGGTTCAAACATCAACAGGTCCACAGGCTTCGGCATCTTCAATCAAAACATCACCGCTTCGTACAAACTCAGTGATCCGGCTTCAGTCTACGTCGCAGAATTAGCTGCTATTCAGTACACCCTTGAGATCATTGAAACCTTGCCCAAAGACCATTACTTCATTGTGACGGACAGTCTAAGCTCAATAGAAGCTCTCCGGGCAATGAAGCCAGGAAAGTATCCCCCATATTTCCTGGGGAAAATACGGGAACACTTGCGAACTTTATCTGAACGGTCTTATTTAATATCGTTAGTCTGGGTCCCTTCGCATTGTTCCATTCCAGGCAATGAAAAGGCAGACTCATTGGCTAAGGTGGGCGCATTAGAAGGTGATATTTATGAAAGACCAATCTGCTTCAATGAATTTTTCAGTATCTCTCGTCAGAAAACTCTCGAAAGTTGGCAAACTTCATGGAGCAATGGCGAACTGGGACGATGGCTACATTCCATTATCCCTAGGGTATCGACGAAACCTTGGTTCAGGGGGATGAACGTGAGTCGCGATTTCATTCGTGTTATGTCGCGGCTCATGTCAAATCACTACACCTTCAACGCACATCTCCGGCGTGTTGGGCTTGCGGAGAGCGGTCTCTGCACCTGTGGCGACGGTTATCAGGACATCGAGCATGTCGTGTGGTCGTGCGTAGAGTATCGTGACGCCAGGTCGAAGCTACTGGAATCCCTTAGGGCCCGAGGTAGACCGCCTGAGGTTCCGGTTCGGGATGTGTTGGCGAGTCGGGATAGTTCATATATGCTTCTCATATACCAGTACCTTAAACACATTGATATACAAGTGTAATGTGTTATCCCTCGCTCAGAAAGTATAAACTCCACCTACAGGTTCGACACTAACATCCGCCCGATTCTCTCGATCCCCGTCCCTGTCCACCATCTTCATTGGAACTAACAAGATCTTTTTTTGTCACTAACTTTTTCGTTACCCCTTCCCTATCTCTTCACCATCTCGATGGCAACTAATTAGATCTTTATCGTTTTCAAACATTTTGTTCCCACATCCCCTTTTTACCCCGTTTCCACAATATTTACTTTTTTTTTCATTCTCTTCCGTAACATCACCATCATCGTCCACGGAAGGCCGCCCCAGTCGAAAACCAGCATGCGGGCCACCCGCCGGACCTTCGTAGCCTGGGGGTGTTTCCCGCGGACCCACGCGGACCGAAGGATGCGGCCAACATGGATCTTCGCCAACGGCATATAGAAGACCCTCATGCGATATTCAATTCACCGGCCACTACCGATAGCTTCTCGAGAATCCGCTACCGCTACATTACATAATGATACTTTTCTAGTTTTAAGTTAGTCGTAATTAAGATTAGTAAATACCCTTGGCATCTTAGAGCTTAAGCAGTGTGCCTTAAAATTATACTATAATATTGAATAAAAAAAATCTCAAAAACACCTCGATATTTTTACATAAAATTAACACGGTTGCAGTCTCTAATAAAGAGTGATAAATACGTAAAAATTAAAGATTAGGTAACCCTGGTTTTTTTTAAATTCACGCGTCAAATAAAGGAACGACAAATCCCGTTTATAGGAGAAGCTCCCCTTAAAACGAGCAATAAAAAAACACCCCCTTTTCTCAACCATAACTTTTGTGATATTTCCTTTATACAACGATAAAGTTACATACTTCTTATGCTCCATTACTTCATGAAGGAATTTGTCGTGCTAGCAGCAAAATTGTTGCTAACATGCTCGGCAATAGTTGACAGTTACCAAATTGAGGATTTCCGAGATTCTCAGTAATTATACTTTTTGCCGAAACGGTTACCGAGCACTTAATTTCACCAAAGTTTTATTAAAATCTGAGAGGGCATAGTCCACATTTCTTCGAGTTGGCGAGAAATTCGTCAACAGCGAAATGAATCTCTACTGAATATTACACATTCCCACAGTAGTAATAGTACGTTCAATCGATGAATGTTGTAGCAATCCTAGAATGAATAGAGAACTTGATTAGCGTTGCATTTTCTGCTATTTATTTCTAAGTACCCTATAAAACGGTTATACTCTCTTAAGTCATGGATTAATCGTCTTCTTCGAGCTCAGATGCAATTAGCTTCAGAACAAAACCCATCATTTCCGGAAAGACATCGTGCCGTTTCATTCCTACGTTCTTCGGAACAAATACATCGGTTACCGAGAACCGGTCTCCCCTTTACAAATGAACGCCATGAACGCCACATTTTCAAAAGACGATCCAATATCTACGGAGACAAACTACTTGAAACTTTCCCGGCCCACAGACAAAATGCACCGTACTTTCCATGGCGTGCTATGTTGGGGGATATGCTCTGTCGGTGGACGACGGTTGCATAGATAGATATGGGAACATTTGGAAAGTTAGCATCGCCGCATGTTCGTCCATGCAAGAGAGCTCGAGTAAATTTCCTTCCAACTTTTACGGATACGGCAAATTCGACTGATGACGGATGAAGTGGGTGTTAGCAACAAGGTGCTAACGAGCGAGTGCTGGAACTGTCCGACCATGAAATTAGCCAATTTGGTGCGGTGTTATTGAGTTCGATGAAAGGTTGTGGCTCGGGTTTTGGGAATAATTGGACCCAAAATTGTTTTGCTTCCAAAGGGCAAACAAGGTCTTCATGTGGTAATTTTAAACTAACTTGATTATTGGATGGTTTTGGATTTTCTTTTGTCAGGATAATGTCATCGAATTTGTTTTGTGACGGGGTCGTTATTCAGTTAGCATTGAAGTAATTCAGATTTACTAACTTCAACAAATACTCTGCGACCTATAATGACGAGAGGTTAAAATTCCAGCCGATATTTGATCAAGATTGTTTTCACTCGCTTAAACTTTTCATTTATCAGCAAACTGTTTACCCAGCAACATGAAAAAGTTCTACCTGATGCGAATGGGGAAAAAATGCTGGGTGCTGGCAACCTCCAGGGTTGCGTTCAGTTGAAACAAGCGGGGGAAACCAGTAAGAAGGGGAATAAAACCACCAGCTGATGGGAAATAATTCAAACGAAACATGGTCGGGTGAAATCAAGAGCCAAACTTTCCACCCGCAGACCAGAACTCCGTGCAAAGTCTCGTCGGAAAGTTTTTCTTCTTCAGTCTATGTTCGCGACGAAGAATTTGAGACATTCCTCTTACCTGCCAGACCAGCAATGCTAGAACTGCCAGAAACAACATACACATGGTTTTATCGTTCAATCATTCCTGACAGGCAGGACAAAATAAAACCAAAGGTCTGTTTGTTTGTGGGAACTGTTCTAACGAAGCATGTGCACTTGTCTGCTCGAGGGAGAAAAAATTATTTACATTCACGAATCCAGCTGCGGTCAATTAGGACAAAACTCGCGGTTTAATGATTACAATTTCAGTCATGCGTAAGGGTATGAGAAATGAAAGCAAGTGATAATTAAAATTTTTATTTAACTTTGAACCTTTCAGCTTTAAGGACGAGTTGAATATTGACTACTTTCCGACCAGTCGAAAAGCTATTCGACTGTTTGCAACGCTATGGTGGATATTAGAGATGGGTAATTCGTTCGCGAACGGCTCAAAAGAACTAGTTCTTTTGAAAGAATGAATGACCAATAGCTCTTTTCGTGAGAACGGTAGTTCTTTAGTTTAAAGTCGTGGACCTTTTTTGCTCGCTCAATCTTTTTCGAGACTCCGAAACGAACGGTGTCTCGGTTGTTGTCATTCACGAAACAAGAGAACGAACGAACGGCTCTCGAGAACTAGTTCTTTTAATAGAACTCTGCAACACTGAATGGTTCTTTGAAATGAACTGTTTTGCCCATCTCTAGTGAATATCTGTCTGAAAAAGATTTTTTATCCTGGTACTAATCTGACATGCGGAACTACCGTGGAATAACCATTATCCCATGCATTCCCAAATTATTTGAAATTGTAAATCAAAAGCTCTTTCAACAACTTAAACAATGCAATAACAAATGAACAACAAGATTACAAGGCCGCTCAACCGCGTATAAATATAAAAACGTGCTTAATTGACCTAGCAGTGAGATGAAACTTTTTTTTATCAATCCGCATGTGCTTTTTGCATGAATATACTTCCGTGTTTCAGTTTTCATGACATTATTTTAATGACCGTCGTTTTAGCGTCAATTTGAGATTTTAAGGGTTGAGGTCAGTAGGACGCGTAAAACCACGTGGCTCACTGTGCGTATTATATTTCTCTTCATGCTCCCTCGCAAATGTGCAAAATGACTCTCGATGTGGCCGGGTGGCCAAGAAAGTTTAGATATTGTCGGTTACAAGTTTGACTACATCACATAAATCCAATAAAGCTACCGCTTGTTTGGCAACCTTTCTGAGCCGATTTAATTTTTCTCTCAGAAAAAATGGCGCCGCCATAGAAATCGACTTACCTTCCCGAAAATAACATTCACTTCATTTTTACCGCGACAACATATATGTTTTTATGCACTAATCGCATCTAAAATAAATTATCTAGACATTGTCAGGATAGATTTTTGATCCATGCTTTTGAAGGCGAGATATTCAATGACCAAGTTGAAAGACGGCGTTTTCTGCTATGCAATTCTTCCTTCAGAATAAAGACTTTCCCGATCGCTAAAGTCAATGGATCATTCTGAAATTTTCACAGAATAATCAAAACTAATTTTCTAAGAGATTGTCAGTTGGGTGTTTTCATATTCGTCACAGTTTCTGAGAAAATCATATTCTAAACGTGAAAAAAGCCTTCTAAATCACCCTAAAACACACTGGCCTCAGACCTTAATCACTCATTACTCTGTAATTTCGAAACTGCAAATCGGATCGACTTTGAATGTAAAAGTGTGACAATCGATTAAACATTCCATGATATGTCGAAGTAAGTTCCACTTTGGAGGTTACTGTAATTTAAGGTACTTCCAGAACCGGTGTTCAGGAACCAGCATAACTCAAACCGATTCGTATGACCATATGACGAATAAATTGCAATAGTTTTGAGTCCAACTTTGAAACTTTTCGGGAATGTCATGTTCTGTATCGATTTGAATTTTAAAAATTCAACATCCTGTAATTCCAGAACCGGAAGTCAGAATTGAATAAAACTCATTAATTTTGTATGGGACTATAAGTTTATTTTAATTTGAATTTTTGTTTCTGAAATTCGATTTAACTTTTTTTGAGAAAACGATTGAACTTTGAGAAACGATTCGATACTGGAACCGGAATTCGAAAATCGGTGTAGCCGCAAGTCAAATAAATTCACCTGCTTAAGTTTGTTTCAAAATAATTGGAAATCAGTGTAGACATCTTTGAAAAATCGTAGTACGAATTAAATTTCCGGGTACCTTCCGAATCTAATGGCGTTTTTCATTGAAAAACACTGGTGGCGTGGATTGCTCTGGTTTTGCACTTTCGAGCAGAAATCGCAATGAAACACCGTCAGAATGTTGCATTTCTGCTCGAAAGTGCAAAACCAGAGCAATCCACGCCACCAGTGTTTTTCAATGAAAAACGGCATAAAACTGAATACCACTCAAACTGAAATAAGTTTATTGAGTTATCGACTATCCAAATCTGCTTACTCAGAAACCTGATTAATTTATGTGAAATAGACATTTTTATACTAATCACCCTGTATCTCCGAAACCGGAAGTTGGATCTGACTGAAAAACAAGATGTTTTATAGAATCTTACAACTTTTCATTTGAATCTTAGATGATTCTTAGATTTCATTTGAATCTCAGATCGGTTCAGCCATCTACGAGAAAAATGAGTTACACAGTTTTAATTTCGTTTTCTTTGTTGACAACACACATACAGGCCCACACACTCACGTCCATTTTTTACGAAGATATCGATATTTTTGTGTAAGCGACTTTTCGCCTTATTCCAGTAGTAGGAGTTTCGGAGCCAAATGAAACACGATTTTTTATACTGTTTTATGCAATTGTTTTTTGGTACCTACAATTCCATGCACAGCACCCTTTTTCATGATGTTTCAATTTCAGCACGGTTCGTTTTTAGCAACATAATCGTTCGAATATGACATATGTATTGAAAGATAGCAGTATTTTCAAATTCAAAACAATATTCAATATTATTATTGATTTTTACTGCTTGCAACAATAATTGCTGGAAGAACACAACTTCTTACACCTTATACCATTCAAAGAAGTTCGTCGAGATAAACAAATTTATGTGTGAAAAATAATTTCAATAATATTTTCCGGAGATGGCTTAACTGCTTTCTATAAACTTAGAATAGGACTCATCTCACGAGGTTTTTGAATTTCATTTTATCCAACTTCTGGTTCCGGAACTACCCTGTAATGATATATGTAATATAGTTAAAACAATGTCACACGGAAAGAAATCCGTTACTGCTGTTGTGATTAGAAAATCATGAAACCAATCGTTTTAACATATCATGAAATCATTATCAATAACTCTTCTCCCACGAAAATTAATCATGGTTCGAAAATGCGTTACTTGAAGAATGCATTTCTTTCAATGCTCGTAACTCTAATTTTCTACCCGTATATCACTTTGAACCCTCTGCCTCAAGTGATTAATGGTAAAGCAAAAAGCAGACATTGAAAAGCAAGACCTACTGAAAATGTTTACTTGATCCTGAAGCATGTTCATTTAATAATCGTATTGTTTTACCCACCGGCTGATAGAGAATTAAACTTAACATAAAAATAAAGATAATGAATCGAAAATTGACACCATAAGAGACTAAGCACGGCTACGCTTTTCATTTGACAAACATCAGTGTTACATTTTGTTCGAATGTATTCTTACATATTTGATGTGATCGTTGTTGTTAGAATAATATTCCAAGAGCTAGCCTTTAATTCGATTGCGAATTTGGAACACCATCTAACGAAAATCAGAAAAATATTTTGTTCGACCACTTTAATTAGTTTGTTTCATAGATATAACAACACAAGCTGTATTGAATTCGACATAGAGTTTCTTTTTAAGAGGCTTGATTCACTCGTGTCTTTTCATGCAGTTCGTTTAGGTGTTTAAATTCTGAAACATAAAATCAAAACTGAAGTAATGAAGGCAAGTAAACACAAGTTCGTCGTGCTTTTCACTGAATTTATATTGCAAAAATGACCATCGTTGCAAAAATCACACACAACGCCTGAATTTATGTTGCAAAAATTACCATCGTAGCTGAAACACGCCTAAACTTATACCCAACAACTTCAAGTGCGTTACGTTTAAATTTCATCGAAATCAGTCCGAATGGATCATGATCCGAGAAATTTTAATCATGGTGTATTATCATAACATGAAAATATATTATTTTCCCCTGACTCGTTTTGCTCATTTCTAGAATCGGAATTTTGCCCGTGCACTCATTTTGCTAATAGATGGCCGAACTGGTTTCGTCCAGCTTGAGCTTGAGCGACCACCCCTGATTGCTACTCCGTTACTGATCGGGATTAGCTGAAATTGTACAGAGAGTTTCTAGATGATCCGACCTGGGACTGGTAAATCATCCTTCAATGTACATCTTCTGGTAATCCCAGAAATCATTGATCAGTACCGGCGCCGGCCAGGCCCGAACGTAGATCGTCTAAGGAATGGGAAGGGATGTTAGTCCAGCACTTGTTGTTACTAGAGGCCGTATATACTACTGCGCACTCCACAAGTGTCACGGGAGAAGGATATTTGTTAGTGAAAATTTCAGTATTGGTATTATTCGCTCGACTCAGTATGTTCCGGTTTCAAGATGCCCTGATGTACCACTAAACACATTGACTTCCCGAGTGAACGTTTCAACAATATCCTATATTGAAGTCCCGCAAATCTTGATTCACAGCTCTTATTCGAGGAAACTGAAGAAAAATTTGCAATACTATCGCGTAAATAATGAAAACTTCCCTATTTTTTATAAATGAAATTACGCGATACAAAATAAACGAGTGAATAGGATTTAGACAAAATAGTTGATTCATTGCATTGACATATTCTAAACAGTTGTTACGGGACGAAGGACAGTTCGGAAACTTCTTTTTAGCAAACTCGAAATTGATGGTTGGAGTAAGCTTCAAGCTAGAAATTTAATGTTAATTTATGAATTCATTCCTTCTTTTACATTTTAGTTTACTTACATTATAAGTCTTCTTCGTGTACAATTCGTCCTACTGTAACAGTCCAATATTCGTTTTATATTTTAGCTGCGTGTAATATCCTAGGTTTTAATCATTTCAATTTGAAGACTTCATTTTACTTACGATCTATATTTAAGTTCAATTAGAATTTTTAATCAGGAAATACATTTTAACGAGGCACTTGTTTCTTATCGTGTGTGACACTAGTTTTATTTGACATTTCTACCTGTACCGACATTTCAAAGGGGCTTATCGTGTCTTCTCTTTGACGCAGCATGATCGCTGATCTGTGTTGCCAACAGGCCCCCACCCGTATTGCTCGTAGTCTCTTCAGCTATACCAACATTAGACTCACGTACGTCCAGGGCAGCGAGCATTGTGGCCGGTCGTTGACGAATCCCAGTTGAAGTGAGGGCATCAGCTTTACGTACTCGGCCATCTGCTCCAGGATACACTTGCAGAATTTTACCCCTAGTCCAGCTATTCCTAATGTTCTCATTTACAATAAACACCAAGTCGCCTACGTGCAACTGTCTCGCTTCCCCGAACCACTTCGTTTGCCTTGTAATAACCGGTAAATACTCATGGATCTAACGAGTCCAGAAGCGGTCTAACATCACTTGAGCGAGGTTCCAACTCGATCGCATTATCGTACGAGGGTCCACTGGTAACTTAGCTGGTTGTCCAACACCACTAGAACTGAGTAGCAAAAAGTGGTTTGGCGTGAGTGCTTCTTCAGTTGCGTTGTCCAACGGAATGTAGGTCAACGGGCGTGTGTTCACCATCGCTTCTATCTCAATTAATACAGTAGATAGAATCTCTTCATCCGGATTTCGGGCGACGGGAAGATAAGCAAGAGCGACTTTGACAGAACGTACGAGGCGCTCCCACACCCCACCCATATGGGGAGCGTACGGTGGATTAAACTTCCATTGAGTTGCCGCGTTCGTGAAAGTTCCGGCTAATGAACTATTGATTGCTTCAATCTCCGTTTTGAGCTCTCGATTCGCTCCTTGAAAGTTGGTTCCTTGATCGGAGTATATCTCCAATGGTGCGCCACGACGTGCTATGAATCTACGAATAGCCATCTTGCAAGATTCGGTACTTAGATTGCACAGTGGTCCGGATCCACAATTTAGAAGGACAAAAACATTTGTGGCTTAGCCTTATATTTTAGAGCTATGATGTCTTCGGAACAAATGATCAGTGAAAGATAAGCCATATTTTGAAGCATATGGTAGTAGGGTGGGTCTAATTATTAGGGTGATCCAAAAATTATTTTCCGTATTTGTTGAGATAGAGGACTGCATTCTTCGGCAAAATTGTGGGAAAACTTATATCAAGCAACTTTGCCGAAAACACTATTGTAGTATCTCTAACGGTTTTAGTGTTACAGCTATTTTAATAGATCAACTTAGGGTGTTCCTAAAAAAATCAGATTTTTTGCTCTAGCTTTCTTAATATTCACTTCTCGATTTTGGTGTCTTTGAATATCTTTTAGAGTTTGTTGAAACCAATTTTTTCATGACTAGCGCATTCAGGTAGCGTTTTCTGAACCGAAGTTATGAGCAAAACTAGTTCAAAAACAGATCATTTTTAAACTGCTATATCTAACATTGGAGCAAACGAAAAAAAAATCGGTTTCTTTCATTTGATAGAAAATACTTTCGAGCATGTTTATAGAAAAAATGGCGGAGGAGATATTTTTTTAAATTTTTTAAATTGTGTTCAAACATTGGGTTTTTTCATTGAAAAATGCTCTTTCGTGTAAGACATTTATTAGCTATACATATTAAAATAAGGTATTGCTGTCTTCTAGCGTGTTAAAATTAAAAATGTTAATTCAGCTGCATAATCGGGAAGATGGAGTACACTCACGTTGGTTGTTACTCTATTCGATAATGCTATTACAGGATCAGACGTTAATAGAAATCGTTTGAATACATTCTCTAGATTCATTAAACGATTGAAGTTCTGCGGATGGAACTGCCTATACTTGCGAATTGATTTATTTCGACTCTCTTGCGCTTCCTTACTGTACATTATTTGCTATCTGTTTGGTTCCCTTGCGATTGATTGTTGAGCAAGAAGGCTGGATAATCGGGAACAACAATTGTCCTTCATCTGTTTCCCTTTGCTGCCCAGAATAATAATCTTTCAAAAGGAAAACACGGAAATAACATCAGGAAGTGGACAAAGTAAATGCAGAAATTGCAGAGCTTTCTCCCACAGTACTGGGGAAAGTATTTGTATCAACGAAGCTAGTGTTCTGCCTGAACGATACGAAAGTGTTAAACGACATAACAGGCACACACTCCCAAGCTTGGTACATATGCAAGCGCTCAGGAAAAGCTCTGAATTTTTCAAGAACTGAAACAAATGAGAATAATCCAAACAAATGTCAATTTGGAATTTCGCCTCTACACGCAATGGTTCGATCTATGAAACTTTTGCTAAAAGTGAGTTATTGTTTGCACATTGAGAAACCGACATGACGCGTGTCCCGACAAAATCAGCATGTCAAGGAGCAAGAGACAAACATACTAACGGCATTAAAAGAGCAGCTAGGGTTACGTACTAGCAAAGACATCATATTAACAAGATATCCAGCTCGTACATTTCCAGAATAAATCATTGGAAACATCGAATCTCGTACATAGAAGTAGGGAAGAGAAATGTCAAATCCTTGCGCGCAAAAATAGCAGCACTGCGCACCCACACAATTGACATGATATGTTGAATGTGATGCCGTGTGATGGCGTTCCTATACTGAAGATTGATTTCGCTCCAAGCTGACAGGGTCTAGCATTGGTGAACCATTACCTGGAGGCGGCAACTCGAATGATGGTGTCTGGGCCCGTAGATTTTTCAAAGAATATAACACAGTAGCGCAAATCATTAAGTTGAATGGAAATATACTTGATAGGTTTTTTATAATCTTAACGTTGATAAACAGCAATGTGAAGATTTCGGTACCTGCTTTCCAGGAGTTTACTGAACAAACAAGAACTCGTTTTGTGGAGCTGTATGGATGGTATGCTCTGTCGCCAACCGTGCATAAACTTCTGGTGCATGGGACTGCAATTATAAAACATGCTTTGCTTCCTATTGGTATGTACAGTAAGGAAGCGCAAGAGAGTTAGTGAATCTAGAGAATGTATTCAAACAATTTCTATTAACGTCTGATCCTGTAATAGCATTATCGAATAGAGTAACAACCAACGTGAGTGTACTCCATCTTCCCGATTATGCAGCTGAATTAACATTTTTAATTTTAACACGCTAGAAGACAGCAATACCTTATTTTAATATGTATAGCTAATAAATGTCTTACACGAAAGAGCATTTTTCAATGAAAAAACCCAATGTTTGAACACAATTTAAAAAATTTAAAAAAATATCTCCTCCGCCATTTTTTCTATAAACATGCTCGAAAGTATTTTCTATCAAATGAAAGAAACCGATTTTTTTTTCGTTTGCTCCAATGTTAGATATAGCAGTTTAAAAATGATCTGTTTTTGAACTAGTTTTGCTCATAACTTCGGTTCAGAAAACGCTACCTGAATGCGCTAGTCATGAAAAAATTGGTTTCAACAAACTCTAAAAGATATTCAAAGACACCAAAATCGAGAAGTGAATATTAAGAAAGCTAGAGCAAAAAATCTGATTTTTTTAGGAACACCCTAAGTTGATCTATTAAAATAGCTGTAACACTAAAACCGTTAGAGATACTACAATAGTGTTTTCGGCAAAGTTGCTTGATATAAGTTTTCCCACAATTTTGCCGAAGAATGCAGTCCTCTATCTCAACAAATACGGAAAATAATTTTTGGATCACCCTAATAATTAGACCCACCCTACTACCATATGCTTCAAAATATGGCTTATCTTTCACTGATCATTTGTTCCGAAGACATCATAGCTCTAAAGTATAAGGCTAAGCCACAAATGTTTTTGTCCCCCTAAATTGTGGATCCGGACCACTGTGGATTGTAGGCTACTTCCAAGTGGACAGCTCGCACTGTCAAACAGGTGAAGAGCGCCACCCATCGTTTTGCATTGCTGCGCCCGATCCGAACAGTGAGAGGTCCAAAATAGTCTAATCCTACAAATGAAAATGGGCGTATATAAGGCGTTACCCGTACAGCCGGAAGCGGACCCATCCGTGGTGTCTGTGGTTTGGACTTGTATACTTTGCACCAGTTACAACGTTTACAAACAATTCGAACAGCAACTCGTATTGCAGAAATGTAGTATTTCTGAATTATTTCGTTCACCACAGTTTCACCATTTGCGTGATGAAATCTACGGTGGTACCAATCAATTAGAAGATGAGTGACGTAACTCTTCTTAGGCGCGATGATAGGAGATTTCATGTCCTCTGAAGCCCACTTCGCCTCACGCATACGTCTTTCCATGCGGATGATTCCTCCTACGCCAATCGATGGTGAAAGTTTGTAAATTTTGCTACTTTTCTTAATCGGCTCTTGTTGGTTTGGTGGAAGTAATTTGTTACGCTGCAGTATTGCAAACTCCTCAGCATACTCGTCCAATTGGACAAGTTTCCATATGGTAAATTCAGCCAGCTTTAGTTCTTCGCTTGAGAGAACCTCGGTGATGGGAACTGATTCATGTAGCAATTTCCTTTTACAGTTATTGTAGAAACGATTCATGAAGGCGACTGAACGTATTAATCGCTCGAACTTTGAGAACCGTTGGAAATCTACAATTTGCTTCGTGACACTGTGTGAGAGAACGTGTATTGATCGCATTTCTTCTGAGGTTTCAGTTTGTGGTTGTTTATATTGTGGCCAGTAATCCATCTTTTCGTAAATAAAATCCGGACCACTGAACCATCTGCTGTAATCCAGCATGGCTGTTTCTTTGGTCCATTTAGTGGCGTCGTCAGCCACATTCCACTTCGACGGTACCCATCTCCACTCATCAACGTCGGTTGCTTCCAAAATCTCGCCGACCCTGAATGCTACAAACTGTGTGCGTCGTCGAAGATCTGACCGTAGCCAAGACAGCACCGTGCTGGAGTCGCTCCATAGAACTTTTCGCGTTATTTTCATTGTATGATCGGAAATGACAGTCTTCATTAGTCGTGTTCCCAGGACAGCTGCTTGAAGCTCTAATCGAGGTATAGAAAGCGGTTTTATAGGAGCTACTTTGGTCTTAGCAGCAACGAGACTACACCTCACAGCTCCATCATCTACTATGCGGAAGTACGCAACAGCAGCGTACGCTGATTCGCTCGCATCAACGAAGATATGCAGTTCGAGACTATCATATGCGTGCGATCCATATCCAGGGAAATAACAACGAGGGATTCTAACATTTTCAAGTTGGCGTAGCAGTTGAACCCACAGGCGCCAACGAGGGAATATATCCGTTGGAATCTGATCATCCCAACCAATCGCTGATCTCCACACATCCTGCAAAAGTACTTTTCCATGAATAAGCAAAGCCGCTACGAATCCTAATGGATCGAAGACGCTCATGACCAAACTCAACGCTTCTCGTTTGGTTGGAACAACTTCTCCGCTCAGCAGTGAACGCAAATCATCTCGGAGCCTGATCGAATATGAGAATACGTCGTCTTTCGGTAACCAAGTCATTCCCAACACTCGCTCTACTTTATTACTTTTATCCATTCCAAAGCTCTTCGCCGTCGTTGAATCATGCTCTCCTATTCGTCTCAGCACTTCCGATGAACTCGACAGCCAATTTCTGATTTCGAAACCTCCTCGAGCGTGAACAATGCTTACGTCGTTTACCAGTTGCACTGCTTCGTCGACCGTATCTACGCTGTCCAGGTAGTCATCAACGTAGTGGTTTTTCATCACTGCTTCACATGCTACCGGAAATTCGATTGCTTGCTCCGCTGCATTCTTATTTTTTATGTATTGTAGCGAACACGGAGAACACGTGGCGCCAAATGTAGCTACATCCATGATGTACACTTGAATCGGCAGCTCCGGATGATCCCTCCATAAAAAACGCTGAGCCTGGCGGTCTTCCGGTCGTATGAACACTTGGTGGAACATTTCTCGCACGTCTCCACTAACAGCAACTTGTTTCTGACGATACCGACTGAGCACAGATGACAATGGAGTGAGCAGATCCGGTCCTTTGAGTAGAACAGAGTTCAGGGAGATTCCTTGCACAGTAGCGGCAGCGTCCCACACTACTCGTACCTTTTCCGGTTTTTTAGGGTTAATAACAACTCCTAACGGCAAATACCATATCCGGTTTCGATCTATTGCAGAGAGTTCACTATTAGAAGCAACATGAGCATAGCCCTTTGCTTGATAATCTGATATTTGCTTTCTAACATTGGCATACAGTTCTGGATTTCTAGCCAATCGCTTTTCTAAACAAAAGAGTCGACGTTCTGCCATAGGTCTGCTATTAGGAAAATCTACCACATCATACTTCCACAGAAGTCCTGTTTGAAATTTCCCACCTGGTATACGAGTTGTCGTCGCTTCCATAATTTGTTTTGCACGTCTGTCTTCAGCTGAATCTAACGCACTCGGCAACATAACACCGGTACTTTCTACGCTGAAAAATTTCTTGACCAGTTCGTGAAGTTCTTGATCCGTAGACTGGGAGCATACATGAAACAAGCGATTAGGAATCGTGTCGCTGGATGTTCGGGAGTTCCCACTGAGTACCCATCCGAGCCTGGTTTTGGTTGCCACGGGTTCATCTCTTTTCCCTTCTCGTTCTTTGAGCGACGTCATCATACTGGTATTATTCAGTCCGATCAGTATGCATGGTGAAGCATCATCATAGCTCTTCACAGGAAGCCCTTTTAGGTATGGAAATTTGCGCACTAACTCGGCGAATCGGATTGACTGTCGAGGTAAGTCTAAACTTTGTACGGTACGGACATCTTTTAGAATAAAACGATTTACGGAATCGACTCCAGAGATAGAAAGTTGTAGTTTCTGTGACTCTTCCTCCGTTCGCTTGACGCCGTTGGTCCATTGCATACAAAGTGGAGATACAGGACCCACAACACCTAACTGATCCGCTATATCTTTTTCGATAAGTGTAGAATCGGACCCACTGTCAAGAAAAGCAAAGGTTTGTAAAGACTTCCCATTTGCGTACAGTAAGACGGGAATTATACGGAAGAGCGTTCGATAGCGATAATTTTGGTGTACGGAAACCATCCCGGAGGTTGAACTTGAAATACAATGTTCGGTAATCACAGGGTTGCCTGGATGAAGTAGTTTGTGATGACGCAGTTGACAATCATTTAACCCACATAACGGGGCTTTACACGGCCATCTGCCGTGTGAATATAGACATCTTTTACACAGGTTGACATCAGATATTATTTTCCAACGATCCGCTAAACTCATCCGTTTAAATTTATTGCAGTCTTTTGGTTTGTGTCCCGTTAAATTACAAATCGCACAAGGACGCTCTTTTCTGATTTCTACCTTATCAGACTCGTTAGCACTTCTGCTCTCAGATCGGGTGACACTCGTTGACGCGTGAGAATTCATGAAAACTTTTCCTTTGTGGCGATTATTCCTTTGAATATTTGACTCCGTAATTGTCGTAACGCTACTAGCTGCTCTTATTATAACATTCATGTAGTCGGCGAAAGCTCGAAGGTCAGCTACCATAACCTTTTGTTTATGCATTGCCCAGTCTAATTTTATGTTGGCTGAAAGTTTCTCCACGAGCTCCTGTAGTAAAATTGGATTGGCTAAATGCATTTCATGTCCAGTAGTCACTAGATGCACGCACAGGTTTCGCACTACTAATCCGAAATTAATCAGTGTCTCCAGCTTCTCTGGTTTTGGAGCCGGGGTATCGCGAACTTCACTCAGCAGAGTATTTATAATGGCATCTGGGCGTCCGTAAAGAGTTTGAAGTGTATTCATCACTTCCGAAACGGTTGAGGGATTTAGCAAAAAACAACTAACTGCTTTCCTAGCATCTCCACGGATAGATCTTTGCAGTCGCATTAAATTTTCGCTGTCCGTGTATCCACACATCTGTGTAGAGGTTATATAACTGCTCCAAAACAGCGGCCATTCCGCAGGGTTGCCCGTAAACGTAGGGAGATCTTTTGATACAACATGGCAAGCTGCGAGTTGTTGCGCATTCGGCCCTTGTGATGGTTGAGAAGAACCGCGAGCTGGTTTGGGGAACGAGCATATTGGATTCTGATAACTCGACACACTCAACACTGGAGGGCGATACGGCGGTACATCATAGGGCATACCCACACCCGGTGGTATATCATACGACGAAAACGTTACATTTTGTGTCACGGGAGGAAATACAGGTGTGTTAAACATATGTAAATTGTCACGGTTGTAATCGGATACTACCGTTCTTTGGGGAGGTAAATTAAATGATGAAAAGGGCATACCTTGTGCCACGGGGGGCAATATGGCTGTGTTAAACATATGGAAATTCTCACTGTTGTAACCTGATACTACCGTGGTTTAGACCGGCGTTTGAAAATTCGATAGCTGCGCGGAGGTCGTTGCCACTGAACATCCTTGAATGTCGGGAACGATAATTTCTTCATTACGTTGAGAAGTTCGAGGTGTTGATTGACCGGCCGGTTGTATCATCGCTAAAGAAGTCGTCACAGTACCAGTGGGTATTCTACAGAAAGAAGTTGAGACGGGAGAGATCAGGTCGACATAGGATAGACCTGCCGTGGTGATACAAGCGTTGATTCTGTTTCCACCTATTGGAAAACAAGGCATACGTGAGCCGTCACCAATTGCACTGGTCACAACAATGGCTTGTGCATGCGGAGGATTCGAAGCTGCTTGCGACGTGATTTCAGTGGGGATCTTCTCCCCAGATTTGGAACTCAGGGTCACTGCTGGGTGCTTATTCATCCATTCTTGCACTTTGTTTGTATTATAACCGAGGCTACGGAGACTTTGTGTGCTTTTCCTTTCGTCATCTTCCTCCAGGCGAGCTTGCAATAGATCGTATTTTCTGGCGACAAATGCTTTTTCCAAAAGCAACATGTTCGCTATGGTTTTTTCCCTCCTTTCCATTTCTAAACGAATCGCTTTTTCCTGCATTTCTTTATCCAGTTTCTCCTTTTCCAGCAAGAGCCTGGCGTGTACTTCTTTTTCATCAGCAAGCCACTGCATTTCAAGACGTATTTTAGCGCTTGGAGTAGACGATTGTGAATCGGAACGTGAAGGTACTGGCGGACAGAATTGGCAGAAGTACGCTCTGCTCTCATTAGCAATGCTATCCCCAACACCGGCGCAAGTGAAATGGCTCCAGGATTGGCATCCGTCACATTGGACCATTTGACTGTCTACTTCGTCAGGTTGATTACATATTCGACAGTTTCGCGGTATAAGTTCCGATTGCTCTGTGGCAGAAGCTTCCGCCATTTTGTAACTGGCAAACACCGCGTGGGCTGGATTTATAATCTTGAAGTTCTGTTACGGGACGAAGGACAGTTCGGAAACTTCTTTTTAGCAAACTCGAAATTGATGGTTGGAGTAAGCTTCAAGCTAGAAATTTAATGTTAATTTATGAATTCATTCCTTCTTTTACATTTTAGTTTACTTACATTATAAGTCTTCTTCGTGTACAATTCGTCCTACTGTAACAGTCCAATATTCGTTTTATATTTTAGCTGCGTGTAATATCCTAGGTTTTAATCATTTCAATTTGAAGACTTCATTTTACTTACGATCTATATTTAAGTTCAATTAGAATTTTTAATCAGGAAATACATTTTAACGAGGCACTTGTTTCTTATCGTGTGTGACACTAGTTTTATTTGACATTTCTACCTGTACCGACATTTCAAAGGGGCTTATCGTGTCTTCTCTTTGACGCAGCATGATCGCTGATCTGTGTTGCCAACAACAGTTGTTATAAAATCATTTTAAATCACCAAATAAAGGTCAACATATTTCACGCGCGTCTTTATTTATTATTCTTTATTATTTCCGCTTTCTTATTTTAATTACTTATTAAAACTATTAATTCGTTATATTGTTTGATCTGGGCTACCGAGAAAAATATTAATCTATTTTTTGAAATATTAATATCAAGTGTTTTTTACTACGTGTTCAATATATCGATATATGTTATCGCTGTTATTAACTTTGTAATATCAACGGATTTGCGCAATAGTTATAGATTATTTATTTATTTATCATTCAATTTATAAGAGTAATCAGAAGTAAAACATTGAAAATATCTGATAACTGAAAACAAAAAGAAACTCCTGCAATTGTCGCCTTTTACGACATGGAAGCAGAAACCCAGTGGATCTATTCTTGGTTCAGTTTTTTTCCGCCGGATTCCACACGGCATCTAGGCTGATACTGTCCGGAGAGAGCTAATATGTACTATCAATCTCCTAGTGGACCCCAGCCCCTAATTTCTATCTTCGATTTGTGTTGCATGTGTGTTATTGTGCCATGTTCCTTGCAATCAGAATGTTTTATGATCGATTTTGCTGTTCATTTTATGATACAAAACAATGGGCAATACAGTCACTTGGTCGTTGTTCCAATGAAAGCCAGTTATGGCGTTTTGAATAACGAAGGCGTAATTTTCCGCAAAATCGCAATTATTAAACTTTCGTCACTCTTCAAACTTTTTTTCACATTTTGAAAATATGAAGTTTGTTTTTGAGCAATGAAAGAATGCTTGAGAAATATTTTTGCAGCTTGACAAAAATTTTTCGATAAACTTATCAGTAGCTGTTGTTATTTTTCCAAACATGTTTTTGGTTTCATAACCCATTGTTTGTGCGTGACTTTTTTAGTTTCATTCTTTTTGAAAACTACGCGAATTTTTTTTTGACATCTGATCACTAGTTGGACATTTCCCAAAAAATCAGTTTTCACTAGGATTTTCACATAAAAAATGTAGCAAAATATCTTCGTAGTGGCAAACACGATAATCATTGCTGATCATTAATTTGACTGCCTAAAAACAACGGGAATAGTTACAGGAAACAAACTGAGATGTTTTCCATTTTTTACCTGAAGTCATCAGTCTCATGTTTTCGTGAATGGGATTTTTTTTAAACGCGAAGTTTCAAGAAATCATATCTCGAAAATTCCACGTACCATATTGAAATGAAAAAATACGTGTCGAATATTTTCGAGTTCTTCACCGAAAAAAAAATAGTTAGATGAAAAAAAAATTTGGGTGGCTGATTTTCCGTGAAACGCCGTTATTTACACCGATCTTTGTCAAGCCTAGAACCGATCGATGAATGAGACAATTTTTTTCCAGGGCAAATCTTCTGCTTATATTCAAGTCCAGCCCAGAAATGTGACACTGAAATCATGTGTGCTTTCATACAGGAGTATCTCTTGATTCTTTTCTAGTTGAAGAAAGTTCGTTCGAAAGATAATGAGTGAACGAAATTGGACGAAAATAAAAATGTAGTGGAATTAATTAGTTTGCATCTTTTTGCAAATTGAGAATTTCCGCAATTCTTGATTTCTAAGGTAAACTCGACACCTGCTTTTAAGAAGAGGTCGTCGGACAATTTGCAATATTTTGTGTATTTTAGCTCCCGTGTTGGAAAACCCATACAATTACGTTTAAATTTTCTGGTTTCGTCATCTCTTCACCTTAAGAAGCCAGACAAGTGATTCACTAAATAAGTAAAATAAAACAGAGACAAGATGATTATCAGCTACTTACACATCCTCATTTTTCACGTTGGGGATAAACTTGATACACTCGCGCTTTTGGAAGTTCGCCTCAATCCAGCTTCGGGCGGTGCGCTGCAAAGAAAAAAGAAAACAAACAAAAACCCATCAAATATAAGTTAACATATCACCATCGCCAGACAATTATGACAGGCGGCTGCATTTCCACAGTAAACGATTATCCGATTAGTAGTAAGCCGTACATCAGTCTATGCTATGCTGTTCGTTAGGATGAAGGATTAATTGAATTTTCGCATGATTGATGTTATCGCCTATGGAAACCATGTACATAAATCTTATTATTAAGTCCTATTTTAGTTTGCCTATATTTACGAGAGCAATCAGCTACAGCTTTTCTGTTCAGCTAGCAGCTAGTATTCGTGTTTCACTAAAACAGATGAGACAGTCAGCTCCGACCCGGGTTGCTACTGGCAAAATCTGAAACGCAATTTGCTGCACTATTAGCTTTTACTATGTTTCGATACTTTGCAGCAAAAAAAAAGCATCGCTCTCGGCTGGCTTGGACTTGGTTCGAAACATAATGCAATATGGGTGCACTCAGTAATATAACCAAGGATCCAAGAATGATTTATCTCAGAGCCAGAGCAAAAAAAGTTTGCAGTGCAAAGGGCTGCACCGCTCGGGATGAAACTATGAGCCGGCGAGATCAATATAAAATATGAAGAAAAATGTGGCTTCACGTGTAGTACAATTTTTCCAATTTCCTGTTCCTGGAGAATTTACTTACATTCTGCTGGTTCTAATGTTCTCTTCGTACATCTATTACCGGTAGAAGGATTTCATTTCATTCATTTTGAACCGTTGGCAGACGTACAATTTAGTTGTACTAAAGTTATAGCATGTTATAATTGTACAACGAACTGAGTCAAATTTTGAAGAAGGTAATTGCATAACCTTTCAACATGGGAAAATTAGAACCAATTCTCATCCCATTGGACCAGAATCCATATTATTTCACTAATTGCTTGGCGTGCAATCAAATGAGTTCCATTTTAACGAGTTAAGTTGAGATGAATATGGGAACCCGCTTCCATCGAACCATTTTCAAAGGTAGTTGCTTAATTCATTGAGTGGTGGGTCGGCAAAAATTTCTAAAGTTGGGTATGGAGTGTAAATTTAGCTTTTCCATCAGCACAGGAGTCTGGTTCGTTAGAACTACTAAACTTAACAATCCACGAGTATCATTTTATTACACCACCTCCCCAAAAAGCAGCACGCACACACACAACCGGTAAATAAGTCAAACAACACACCCTCCGGTAGGACCTAACCGTTTAATTAGGACGCAATTCGCAACGTGTTACCAACGCCAAGTGCTTTCCAGTCAGGTATGGTTGTCACATGGAAACAACCTTCAAGCCTACAACAAGTGCTAGTAAATTTAATGGTCCGTACGTGATGGAAATTTACCGTTCCACGGAAACGCCCCCGAGGGTTATGCAGAACACCAGGGAAGGAGTTTGCTGTCGCTAACTGGCAAAGGCTTCTGAATTAATTGGTTCTAATGGGTGCTGGAGTCGGTTTCAGTTTACAAGATGTGTTTAAAACCGGTGCTACAAACAGGATGTGCAGCAAACTGAACTTCCTTTTTTTTCTAGTGCGACTTGGATTTGGATGCTGCATGTGCGTGCTACTGGCATGTGTAGCACAAAAAGGACTTGTCGAAGAAAAAAATAACGCTTAAATTTAGTCTGAGTTTGTAGAAAAACGTGAAACTCACAAACGTAAGGAAAACAAACCAGCAGTGTTTTCAATCGACTAATGGAAACAATTTCTCAATCGTGGATCTTCGAGAAAACGCTAGCCGTCATTTCGGTTTCGTAGTTATAATCGCATAAGTGACGTAAACGACAAAAAAAAATCCGCATGGTAATTGTTCCGAGATGGCTGAGCTGATTTCAACAATCTTAGGCTCATTTCAATGCCATCACTAGCTAACTTATCAAGCTCAACTCCAAAATTGGTATCTGTCTAAAATTACAAAATTTCAATATAGTTATAAATAAACGTACACCTTCATTCCACAACCTATCGCAAAGTGGCCCAAATAATAATATTTGAGTTTGGTTAATATTTCTAAGAAATATAATAATGTTTATAAAACAAGTCCCTAAATACGTTCATTAATCTATATGTAGGTTTTCGTTTCAGGAGGGCCCCGGGGAAAAAAATAAAGCATCTAACTGATGATTCTTTATGTATCTAATTCTAGATGTGCCTTTAACACTCAAACGCTAGGGTTGGGATTTTCATCGATATTTTTTTCAAAAATTTGTAACTACTGAATAAATTGACCGATCTTGATGCATTTGTTGTCAGAAAAACCGGGTATTCTTTAATTTCATTCTGCCTTAATCGGTGTTGATATGGTCCAAAAACACCGGTGTTACTCCAGATCGCCTTGGGGTAAGTCGGTTTTGCCATTTGGGGTATTCTATCTAAAAAACTAAAAATGTATATGGGAACAGTTCTGGAACAATCTGAAATTTGCAAGATTTACTAAATCGCATCAATTTGAATAAACTAATCATTTGGTCAACCATCCCAGATTATTTCGTATTCTAACATAGAATTTGTTTTTCCTGATAACATTTTTGCGTCTTTTCAAAAAAGTCTTTCAGAAGTTTTGTAACCGGTTCCAGTACCCTCTGGGATGGTTGGCCAAATGATTAGTTTATTCAAATTGATGCGTTTTAGTAAATCTTGCACATTTCAGATTGTTCCCGAACTGTTCCCATATACATTTTTAGTTTTTAGATAGAATACCCTAAATGGCAAAACCGTCTTACCCCAAGGCGATCTGGAGTAACACCGGTGTTTTTGGACCATATCAACACCGATTAAGGCAGAATGAAATTAAAGAATACCCGGTTTTTCTGACAACAAATGCATCAAGATCGGTCAATTTATTCAGTAGTTACAAATTAAAAAAAAATCGATGAAAATCCCAACCCGAGCGTTTGAGTGTTAATACCTTTTGTTTCTTGGAAGCGTGAGTGCAGATTCAAAATTACAAACTAAATAGAAAGAATTTCCGAGTTCGCATATAATGCGATTTGCAATTTATGTAAATAGTCACATATTTTGAAGGGATATAGGAGATTGAAGCAAGAAGTTCTATGTGTTCAAGAAAACAAATTGATTTTTACATTTCTCCTACTACTTTTTTTATTTTTCTTATACCACAGTCCGGATTCAACTTCCTATTCTGCAATTACAGTGTGACGAGTGTTAAAAATTTCAATTTCAAGAATGTGTTTTTAGAAGTGTTGTGGGGAGCAAATACTTTTAAACTAATAAGTAAGCTCATTTAGTTTGCAAATGTTGTGGATTATTTGTCTAACAAATTTAATTCAAATATAGCGGTTCCGGAAGCAATCGAAAATTTCAAAATATAACTCATAACGATTTCTCAGAGATGGCTGAACCGATTTTAATTAACTTATATTAGAAATAAAGAGTCCTTGTGATACCTTTTAATTTCTTCCGGCTCTGGAAATATAAAGAAACGAATATTGAAAAATTTAATTCGTCATCAGAAGTGACGATGAACAACAGGAAAATCTTCTTAGTAACTACAAAATTGAGCTTACATAAATTGCTCAGAGATAACTAGGACAATTTTAATAAATGAAAGAATGAGTTCCAATGAAAGGTCTTAAGGTTTCATAAATTTATATGCTGTTTCAATCGAATGCGACTTCCAGTTCCGGAATGGGGTAAGGAGTGCTTCATTTGTTAATATATCATATATGTTTATGTTTCCTTACTGTCTTCGATTAAAGTTAGTGTATCGCGTAGATATTGCCTCTGTAACTACACACTAATGCTTAACAATATTTTCAGTTCAAACGACGATGTTAACTATTGAAACGGTGATAACGAATATCCATGGGATTGTTAGGCAGCATTGTATGCTGGCAGCTATGAAGAAAAGTTCACTCTCCACGTTGGAATTAGTTTTTCCAATAGCATCGGTCAATCAATATTATTAGTCAGTGAATTGAAAACAAACAGCCACTGAATAAATACTGAATTATTTTGGGCAACATGTTGGTTGATGAGAGCAATTGTAACTCCGTATTTAAGAACACCAGAATACTGCGTACAAACGCAATGTAAACATTCTAGAGACAAAACACATCGTAGAAGTCTGAAGTGCTTCGTTTATTGAGTCGTAAAACTTCATAACCTTTCGTAACAAAAACAATCGGGATGATGCGATATTTTTTGAGAGCATCTACATACACTACTTCAAATGACGACAATTCACTGCATAGATCATTCACGAATAACATTAGAAGAAGTGGTTCGAGGTGGCATCCCTGTTTCGACTCGTGAAGAACAGAAAAGGTATTCTTAATACGCATCAAAACTATTCCAATTTAATTCCGAAGTGTGCTAGCGTTCGTCTTTTTAATCCTGAATATGCACGTGCACCACTCAGTAGCATGAAATCTTTTATATCGGCAGAATCGAAACCACGAGTTCACGGTGTAATCCGAAAAAATGAAAATAGTCCCAATATATCCATAATACTTTTACCTCACAAAATTGTTTCTTTTATTTAAGAACGAAAGCCAGTTTGTCTTTTTCATATAGAAGGGTTATGCAATCACTGCGAAATCCGACTTTAGAACCGTAGTTAGGAGGGCGAGTGTTAAATAAAATTCAAACTATCATTTGAGGTGACGATCATTTGACTACGTGAAAACTCTGTGGAACTTTGTTCAACACTGTTCTAAAGTATAGGACTTGTTAGACATTATTTCACCAGTAGGTAGATTTAATAAAGTTTATAATATGTATGAAAACTAAATGTGTAAACAGTATGAATTTAACCAATCAGTGTTGGTGATTGCCGATAATTTTACAGAAGCTGCTCGATATTTATCTACTTTGTATACAACATTTTCAATCCGGTAGAAGATGCTACCAGAACTCGTGTCTCTCAATGCATGAACCGTGAGAGAATTTTTCTACATTGCTTCGCTCCAATTCATACTCTGAGTACTTCACGGCCCTTAAAAAATTTTCAGTCTGATAATGATCGGTGCTGTGTGGAATTCACCAAGAGAGAATCGCAAGTTGACAATTATCGCAGAAAATCGAATCGATGATTCGACTTGATGATTCTCATACTAGATTGGAATATTTCAAAACCCTTGTGTGGAGAATTCACATACATTTTCACAGACACAACTTATACAAAGGTTAAATGCACATAGTTAGAATAAGCGGCAATAGTAAAATGATCGCAATTATCACCTGCCCGTATAGAATCGGATCGCGAGACGAGAATAATAAGCGACCGTTGGTAGCTTCAGAGAGAATCACCACAGCAGCGTGCTAACTCGTGATACTCAGAAATGTCATCGAGAGAAATTCGCTCTCGCACTGGTGTCTATTCTATGTTAAATGAACCATGCCGGTTTTTTGTTGCTGCGATGATATCCGTCTCTCTTTGATGGGACTGATTGAATCGTGTGATGAGTTGCAAGTGAGCGTTCTTTGATACGATAAAAGCCATCCTTAAAACCAATCAATTGGACTTTCCGAGCTTAATCATTGTGCTTGTGGCGAAGGTTATCGCGATATTGATCATGTCATTTGGACATGCGTGGAGTATCGTGATGTCAGATCTTAACTAATAAATTCCTTCCCAAGTAGCAATCCGCAACTAGTTCTGATACGACAAAGTCCAAACTATGTTGCAACAAGAGCACGAATATGTGTTTTATGTTATACTGGTTAAAACATGGTGACAGCAATGTTTCATCATAACATAACTAGTTACGAAATAGTTATTTAGGTTTCCAATCATAACATCTTTGTGTCATATTGAATTAAATATAATTTATAAGCTATCGTTACTTAATCAAAACATATTTTTAATCACAACAATGCTTCTAGCCACTAGTTGAAAATAAGTTTATTTGACGTCAATAGTAGCAACCCATAACAAGTTTTGAAACCACTTAACCCAACTGTGTTGCAACAAGAGCACGAACATGTTTTTTATGTTATACTGGTTAAAACAAGGTGACATCAGTGTTTCTTTATAACGTAAACATTAAACTAACTATCATTTGTAAGTTATCGTTACTTGATTCTAACATATCTTTAATCACAGCTATGTTTTTAGCTACTAGTTGAAAAAAGGTTTATTTTCCGTTGCGAAACCATTATAAATACGTTAACGTATATGTGAATCGTTACTGTGAATTGATATAGCAATAACTTAGATATTATAAGATTATAACATATAATTTCTTCATTAATTCAGATAGTTATCGGTAAGTTTTCCCAACGTTATGATAACTAAAATGCAAACAAAACAACCTTCGCTGGCTTGAATATGGAGTCTCAAGAAGTGTATGAAACGTAAATAAAACCAGTATATTACTTTATTCAAAACTACTTTTTGCCGAAAATAGTGATAGCAGGATAGTCATTTTTGTTCTATGCACTGTCATAAACACGAAGAAAATAATATAGGAATTGAACATCGATTGTGATAATATTATAATTCTCATGATATATGAATTTAAAATGATGAGAAATCACTCTACTTGGAATAATTTTGAGCATTCTAAACATAGGGTTATTTTGTTGTTTATTTATTCTATCTATAAACAGATTTTGATTGAAGGCGCATAAAAAACAGTTAAGTAAAATTGAATTCCGCTCGACAATTTTTGAATTTGTGTAATGAATGTGGAAACCGCCCATCATGTGATGTGAAGAGTAAGTGCAAGAAAATGAAGTTTGCGCTCGTTTCAAAATCCAAGATGGCGGCTTCCGGTTTATTGATACTGCTTAAAACTCCTAACAATATGGGTATTTTCGGAACGGGATTGATGAGTAGATGTCGAAAACCGATGTTTGATGTGGTTCTGAAATTCAAAATGGCGACTTCCGGTTTCTTGATATTCATTGAAAACCCTTACAGTACGGGTATTTTCGAAAAGAATTTGATGTGGTGCTATAAAAACGATGTTTGTGATCGTTCTGCATCCATGATTATCACTTCCGGTCTATTGGTATTATTTGAAAATACTCACAATAGGGATATTTTTTAAGTACAGATTTGGCGAGTAGGTACCAATAAAGAGAGATGTTTGTGATCGTTTTGAAATCTAATTTAGAACCACATCAAACATCGTTTTCCGACATCTACTCATCAATCCCGTCCCGTAAAAACCCACATTGTAAGGGTTTTAATAAAAACCGGAAGTCGCCATCTTGAATTTCAGAACCACCTCAAACATCATTTCCCGGAATCTACTCTTCGAATCCGTTCCAAAAGTACCCATATTGTAGTAGTTTCCACGGAATATAAATGAGCCGGGAATCACTTTCGATGTATGCCAAAACCTCTTTTTACGAAGTAGGTTCGTAAAAAAAGTTTACGTTATTTGGGATTTGGTTCGTAAAAAAAGATTACGTTATTTGGGATTTTGTTCGTAAAAAGAGTTACGTAAAAAGAGGTAACGTATATAAATTGTTCGTAAACGGACGTTTGGGTGTAATTGACCCTTTTGAGACTTAGTTCTGACTCCTACTGCGTCCATTAGTTCATCCTATAGCTAAATTTAAACAGAAATGATGTGCTGATTCAAACAAACTCCAAATAGTTAATGAAATTATCAACAAAATGCATAAAAATTTCAGCTTATTTTATAATTTATAGCAGCTAATCGTTTTGTTTAAATAATGTGATAGTTAACAAATAAGAGGAATATGGTTTATTAAATTCATATCGTTGTGACTGCACAGAAAGAAAAGATGAAACTTACACGACATGTAAACCGATAGTACTATGAATTAGACATCAATTGAAACGAAAATCTGATTTAAAACCATTATTGATGTAAAATTACATAAAAACTCATTTAGTTTTTCATTGAACAAGTCTGTATATTTACAAACCGCTTCGTTTTGTAATGTAAATTTCCATTCAAATGCCTGCTCCAAATATGTGCATGAAAACAAATGTAAAATCACAAAATATTTTTATCTGTGTACATTAGAATTATATTAGGATAAAAATTCTATGTAACAGTGATGCTACGACGAAGGAAAACTTATGTAAATTGCTTTAAGAAATAAACGTATTTATGGACAAGAAAAAACCAATCAATGAAAGTGTTCGATTTCGGGAGGGACCAGAGATATGCAGAGGATGAGAGATCATGTGTTGCAAGTTATTAAACATTGGTGTTGTATGGTATAAAAATTATAACATATTCCATTATAACGAATGTGCTTTGTCTCGTTTATTCGTGAAGCTAAAAATATCCACATCGCTTCATTACATCACATTTTTCTCGTTTGCTATGTTTAGATATGTCCCGGGTTGGTGGTTCAATGCATAGGACGCTGGTCTTACAAACCAGTTGTCGTATGTTCGAGCCCCGACCTGGAAGGATTCTTAGCGCCAGTAGGATCCATAGTACTAGCCATGCAATGATTCTGTACGCTATACAGGGTCCGGCACTCGAAGTGTAACCAATTAAAAAGGCCATAAATTCAGTTTGGAAAATTACTTTTACTTAATTCAAAGTACAAAATGTGTAAAAATAATACAAAATTCAGAATCAATTCACTTTTGCTCGATATGACCACCTTTTGCCTTGACTTGATGACTTGAGAGAGCGAAGGAGTTGCTTCGTTTGGCCGAAAGCGGTCAATTTCCGAACATTGTATTTTCTGACGAGAAAATTTTTCCAATTGAGCAATTCGTAAACTCTCAAAACGATAGGGTTTACTTGACCGACCGTTCATACGAGAATTTGAGTCATCGATTGGCCACCAGGAGGCAGCACCCGCAACAGATAATGGTTTGGGCCGCTGTAACCGCAGATGGGCGCTCTCCAATCGTTTTCATCGAGCCTGGCGTCAAGGTAAATGCGACATATTATCGAGAAAGTATTCTGGAGGTTGCTTTGAAGCCGTGGGCAGACAAACATTTCGGTGGCAGACCATGGACGTTTCAGCAGGACTCGGCACCGTCTCACAAAGCTCGAGTGAACCAAGAATGGCTGAAAAACAACGTTCCGAACTTCATCACGTCCACACAATGGCTCTCGAATTCACCAGATGTGAATCCAATGGATTATTCTCTTTGGGCCATTTCGGAGAGCCCGAACTAAAAGATACACCAGTCTCGAGGCGCTGAAAAAAGTTATTGTCCGCGAGTGGGCCAAAATACCTGCAAGTCACATTCGGCCAAACGAAGCAACTCCTTCGCTCTCTCAAGTCATCAAGTCAAGGCAAAAGGTGGTCATATCGAGCAAAAGTGAATTGATTCTGAATTTTGTAATATTTTTACACATTTTGTACTTTGAATTAAGTAAAAGTAATTTTCCAAACTGAATTTATGGCCTTTTTTATTGGTTACACTTCGAGTGCCGGACCCTGTATGAATCGGCTGCGAAGTCTGTTGAAACAGAAAGGCCAAATTCCACAAAAGGAATGTAATGCCAAGACTTTGAATTTGATGTTTAGATATTTTGCTCACAGAAAAACTTATAATCAAATTTCCGCATTTTTCGCTTTCAACAAAACATTAACGTGAGCGCTCTCGTGGTGCACATTTCTACCTCAAGCCATCTATAAAAGGTAATAACTCAGTCGGTTAAGTGAAATAAAAATAATGCAACAGTGTAAATGATAAAACTAAACATCAGATTGAATTATCGTACAGATTGATTATGGTTGCAGTAAACCGTATCCAAAGAACGGAGGTTTGAAGTAGCTTTGGGGTAGAAAGCTACCCCCAGTGAGCGTTCTAGGGTTAATTTACGCATTCATCATCAACCCAACAGTAAAAATAAGAGGTAAAATTCCGCGCGCGTTAGAACAATAAAATGTTTAGGAATGTCATATTGAAGCAAAATTAGAACAAATTAAATAACTGTTCCTATCGCACTCTGTCAGTTTCACGAACGGAGTACGATTGTTTGTAAGAATGTTTTTGTCTGCACTATAAATAATTTGGGAATAACCGCGTTACTTAAAATAGCAAACACAATTCTTACGAATGCAATGATAAGAGCGAAGAGTCGAATCTGCGACAATTGATTGAAAGACTCTTTTTCCTATTAAATTTGATAAAAGTCGGACAATTAACATTCACTTTTGATGGATGCTAGAGTATTTATAGATTACCAAGTGAGTTTATTGTGTTCATCCTTTCTCATCATGTATGATTTTCGAATATTTTAATTTGTCCCTTTCCCATAAAGAACGGTCTTTGAGTCAACATCAGCGTCATATGCCATTCTAATCAGCTCGTCTAGATCAGCAAATGTCTGTGTGTGTATGTGACAAATAATGTCACTCAATTGGGTCAAAGATAGCGGAAGCGAAGCGTATCTGAATATCATCTGTATCCGACTTCCGGATCCAGAACTACTGGGTGATATGCACCAGAAAAATATCGCCAGCATCTCTCGAAGATTACTGCATCGATTCTCACAAACCCGAATTAAATTAATGGTATTAAAAGTTCATAAAAATTTTCTTAATTTCATTCCAATTTGACTTCTGGTTCCGGAATTACACGTTGATATGTGTTAGGAAATGAAAATAATGTAACTCACTTTACTCGCAGTTGGATGATCCGATTTCCACCATCTTAGATTCAAATGAAAGATTTCAAGACACCATAAAAATTTCTAAATTATTATCAAAACCCAAGAGAATTTTTGCCTTTCTCTATAGAAAGGTATTAAAACTGCTGGAAAAACCGACTTTTGAACCGAGCTTTGGAGATCAATAGAATTATATACCATTCGACTCAGCTCGACGAGATCGGAAAAATGAATGGCTGGGTATATGTGTGTGCACTTTTCAAAGATATTTCTACCGCTTAATTTTCTCAGAGATAGACAACCGATT
The DNA here is from genome assembly GCF_030247185.1 of Malaya genurostris. Lineage (NCBI taxonomy): Eukaryota > Metazoa > Arthropoda > Insecta > Diptera > Culicidae > Malaya > Malaya genurostris. Next base: position 219,942,828 of record NC_080572.1, read on the forward strand.
TTAACAAGCTCTGGCTCGTTTGCAAGCTACTATTAAGCTCTTGATCAAGTTCGAAGACCACATGGCTGTCGCTTCCGGTTCCGGAGATACATTGGTATAATTGACGTAACCGACAAAACGCGTTGATTTTTTACTGCTCTATTTTCTCAGACATGACTCAACGGATTTTAATTAGCTTAGATTCCTTGCCAGCCATTTTCGAGATACTGATCATGTTCGAAAATAAGATGACTGTCGCTTCCGGAGACATATTGTTATAAATGACGCAAACTACAAAATGGGTTGTTTTTTTTACCGCACAAATTTCTCAGAGATGGCTTAGTCGATTTTAACAAGTCTAGGCTCATTTGAAACCTGCTAAAGAATTATGGACTAAGTTCGAACATCAAATGGCTGTCACTTCTGGTTCCCTACATGTGATGGTATAAATGACGTAACCGACTAGCCGCACATTTTTCATCGACTGAATTTTTCCGAAGATGACTCAACAAATTTCGATAAACTTAGGCTTATTTGTATGCTAAAATTGTCAATCAAATTTTGATGGGTAATGGTGAACATTTCCGTTTCGAGAGATGTAAGGTTACATGTGACGTAACCGACAAATCCCACTATTTTTCAATGCAACAAAATTTCTCGGAGATAAAACAAAATTGATTTTAAAAGACTTAAACTCGTTTGAAAGCTTCTATTACGTTCCCGAGGCCGAAGATGAAATCAAAAAAATATTTTAATGAGAAGGACTTTTTTGGGGATCCAAAAATGGAGTAATTCGAATTTTGTAGAAAGCACTTTTTAATATGTATATTTAAGTACAAAAAAATGACTAGTTTTAAAAATTGAAAAACGAAATGGCGGCTTAGCGGCATTTTCGCGAAAGCGCTGCATTTTCGACGGCCGGAAACATAAGTCAAGTAAAAATTGGCCAATCGAATCAAAAATTTTACAGAATATTCTCGATAGTTATCTCCACAGAGCTACGTAAGGGTTTTTAAAAATTGTGAATATTTTTTTATGAACAATTTTGTGATGAAAAAATGCGGTTTTATTGTCAAAGAGTTTCCATTCTACAGAAAATCAATTAATTAAAAAACCTCTACCTACCTCTCTGTAGATAACTATCGAGAATATTCTGTAAAATCTTTGAATCTTTTGGACAAGATTTACTTGACTTACCTATGTTTCCGGCCGTCAAAATTTTTTTTCAATTCTAAACCTAATTTTTTTTTTGTTCTTAAATATACATATTAAAAAGTGCTTTATACATAATTCGGATTACTCCATTTTTTGGATCCCGAAATAATTCCAAATAATAATCCTTCACTTTTTTTCTACAGTGGTGTAACCCCTTAAGAAGGGTTTTTTTTATAAATGATCATTTTATGGCTAGTGGATTCCTTTAAATTGGGTAATAAATAACCAAATATTCTTGTATCAGTTTATTGATCAAGTGCGATGATCATATGACTAACTCATCCGGTTGTATAGATTTAATCGCATAAACGACGCAACTGACAAAGAGCACTATTTTCTAAACACACAATTTCATCAGATCAAACCAATGATCACGTTCCTACACAGATAAAAATATTTTGTGATTTTACATTTATTTTCATGCACATATTTGGAGCAGGCAATTGAATGGAAATTTAAATTACAAAACGAAGCGGTTTGTAAATATACAGTCTTGTTCAATGAAAAACTAATGGAATTTCAACGTAATCTTACATCAATCATGGTTTTAAATCAGATTTTCGTTTCAATTGATGTCTATTTCATAGTACTATCGGTTTACAAGTCGTGTAAGTTTAATCTTTTCTTTCTGTGTATGTATTAGTTTGGGTTGAGAAATGTGGCCGAATATGTGACATAAACGCTGAAGTATAGTTTTGTTATCTGCTCGAATCAATCTCATAGCATTTGTATTAAAAATGATCCGAATTCGTGTTAAGAGATTATCTTAATAAAAACGTAATTAATCCACATAGCAGTGAGATTATACCTTCACAACGTAATTAATCCACATAGCAGTGAGATTATACCTTTTTGTTATCAATCAGCATGTGTTTCTTGAGTGCATATACTTTGTTGTTTTTAGTTTACATTAAATTAGTTTAATGATTAAATTATTAAAATTTTGGAGCTGCAAGACGAATGGGAAATAGAAATTGTATGAAACCTTAATATCGCCCACGGAAGACCGCTTCAGTCGATGACCAACATGCGGGCCACCCGCCGGGCCATCGTAGCCTGGGGGTGTTTCCAGCGAACCCACACGGACCGAAGGATGCGGCCAACATAGATTTTTACCAACGCCATCTGGAAGGCTCTCATGCTATATTCAATTCACCGATCGCCAGCTGAAAGCTGGATTCTCGAGAATCCGCGATCCCGATACTAAATTACATAATGATACTATAAGTTAGACGATAATTGATATTAGAGAATACCCTTGGCATATTAGAGCTTAAGCAGTGTGCCTTAAAATTATATTATATAATTGAATAAAAAAAAAGAAACCTTAAAATTATTCCTTTCAATCTGAATATGTGACAATCGATTAAGCATTCTGTGAGATGTAGATGTAAGTTCTTTTTTAAAGTTTTTTGTCATTATTTACGGTACTTCCAGAGGCGGTATTCAGAAACCGGCATAACCAAAAATATTTCGTATATCCATGAATTAAGGTGAAATGGAGCGTCATAAAATGCGCGCAAAATTTTATCCGCTTCAGTTGAACGAACCGTCGCACAAAGCATACCAAGAAAAACGGACACATAGAAACAAGAACTTTTTTCAATGATTGAGCGCAGTGGGTTTACCTCTCGTTATATTGGCTTGTAAAAAAGACTGGACGTAATGGATTTTTGAATCCTTCACACTTTGAATATATGCTAAATCAATCGTTATTGTTAGTGATTACTCTTACATTAGAGCTATAAATCATGAGTAATTATGAATGACTAACATGAGGCTATATGTATATGTATTGACCAACTTGCTAACCATGTATATGCCTGAGTTTAGTAGCAAGCATGGATTCTCCTTCAAAAGAACGATTGAAGACGAGATAACATTCAAGTATTTTCGATATCTTTGCCAGTCGTTCACCAGGCCCTTCCCGCCGATGAGATAGAATTTACGTAAAAATATTTACTTGACTCGCATGATAGAGCGCGGTCGAATTACTTATCGAATACATTCAATACCAATATATTCCTTCCTAATTGACTTTCATTATCATCTTAGAATAAGTAAAAAGTATTATTTCTGTTGTGTCAATAGAATCGTAGCACTAGCCATGTAATCGAAGCTATGTTATGAGTCGGCTGGGAAGTCTGTTAAAACAGAAAGGTCATATTTCTCAAAAGGAATGTAATTCCACGACTTCCACACCCAGACATTTTCCTGGTGTGGATTCAGTATTCCGCCACTCCTTGTCTGCGAAGTTTGTTGAAACAAATGGTCATATTCAACAATAAATGTGATACCAAGACCTTGCAATGCATTGAACTCAACAGAATTGGACATTATTAGCATTATAAATGACAGTTACTTAGAAAATAAAGGATTTCTTACAATACCCATTTTATTGTATTCAACTAGTTTTTATTTCAACACAATACCCAATGCTGCATAAATTCGCGTCATTATTTTATATGTAATTTTTGCTCACGATATAAGGCCACCGTGCCCACCGTGCATTTCTCACACCACCTCAATACGAAACAGCAGCGCGCAAGCAATAAAAAAGATGTGGAAAAGTTTATGTAAACTTTTTCAAATTTCGGTTGTTTTAGCTAAAGTTTTATAATTTTGAGTTGCATTTTCAGATTCTTTGTGAAATTCTGCTACAAACACTACTTTTCAGTTTTAAAATCATCCCCGTGGAACGGAACAGTAACCGTTTATACATTTCAAAAACCAATTACGGCTCGGCAAAGCAAAATTTCAAAATTCTAAGAATACTTAGTTATGATAAATTTGATTTCGAAAACTTAAGTGTTTTTGGTTTTTCGAAAATCGGTCTAGTTTTTGAATAATTGATCAAAAACGCGATTTTCGCATTCCGCTACATTTCACCTTAATATGACGAATAAATGGAAATAGTTTTGAGCCCAACTTTGAAAATTTTTTGGTATCGTCATCTTCTATGACAGTTTGAATTTTAAAAACTCATCACCCTGTAATTTCGAAATTGGAAGTCGACATCAGCTAAAATTCACCAATTTTGTATGGGACCATAAGTTTATGTTATTTGAATTTTCGTTTATTAAATTCGTTTTGGCCTTGTTCTAGCTTCTCTATTCTCGGGATACTTTCACAAACGGAAATCGGAAATCGGTGTAGCTGAAGTCAGTTGCACTCGGCTAATGGATTGTTAACCATTTCATTAGATTCGGAATTTTTGAAAATCAGTGTTGCCATCTTAGAGAAATCATAGTACGTTCCACATAAAATTTTTGTGTTCCTTCTGGGATCGAAAATCGAATACCGGTGAAACTGAAATAAGTTTATTTGGTCGTCGTCTATCAAAATCTGTGAACCCGATAAACTTATGTGAAATTTTCACACTAATCACTCTGTATCTCCTGGACCAGAAGTCGGATCTGATTAAAAAATAAGCAGTTTCTATGAGACCTTAGGATCTTTATTCGAATGCTAGATGGACGAAATCGGTTCAGTCATCTACCAGCAAAATGAGTGACATTATTTTAATTGCATTACACATATCATCCAGCAGCTCCGGAACCAGAAGTCGGATACAAATGAAACTCAGAAACCTTATATGGGAGCATAGGACTGTTCATATGAGTCAAAGTTTGTAGAAATCAGTTAATGCATCTCCGAGAAAAATGAATGAAATTTACTTATCTCGACGAACTTCTTCGAATAGTATAAGAGTGTAGGAAGTTGCGTTCTTCCAGAAATTATTGTTGCAAGCAATATAAATCAGTATAAATATGGAATTGTTTTGAATTTGAAAATACTGCATCCTTCTAACATATATGTCATGTACGAACAATTATGTTGCCAAAAAGAAACCGTGCTAAAATCAGTACTGCGCATGATCTTTTAGATGCTAAGAAAAAATGCATAAAACAGTTTTGAAATTCGTGTCACTTTGCTCCGAAACATCCGAAAACCATCAAGCGCCTAAAACTCCTACTACTGGAATAAGGCAAAAAGTCGCTTACACAAAAATATCGATATCCTCGCGAAAAATGTACGAATTTGAACAATCCATGGATTGTTGGATAGCTATCACCGTGCGGATATTCTGTGTTCAATGTCGTAACAGATATTGTCAAAAAACTGAAAATTTTGACATAACACTTCGAATGACTCAAAATATAAAAACATCCTATCTTAAAACCATTCTATAGCGTCCATGATGACAAGGAGACCTTTTCATTTGCGAATAGTTCGATCGAAATTGGTCCAGTTATCTCTGAGATTTCGACCTGTTTTGTTGGCAGCACCAGTGCAGTAAAATTTCATTCAATTCAATTGAAACCGAATGTGAAACACACTGACGATCTATCTACTGCAGTAAACTTCACACTCTGACACACACAACGTCCACTGGCGTACCGAACCGGCAGCATTCAGTTCTTCAATTGATTCTCTTCAAATCAAAGCTCAGTTTAACCACCGTCATGCGATCTCTTGAAGTAACAAAATATCACTTTCAATAGTGTGAGAGCGGCCTTTAAATGAGGTTTATGTAAACATTCGAATTTGTGCAAAATGATAGATGAAAGACAAACTACACGGAAAGACCGAAATCAGCATTTTGGCGACAAAACTAGTTGATTTTTGTCGTGAATACGACTTACTTTACTATGGGGTGCCTTTTCAAAATTAGCCATATGGAAGAATGGGCAGAACTTAATCGCGAATATCTCGACTTGTATTAATGGTAGCAACATAATTCTTTCACCATTTCATCAAAAATATGATCAGGAATTCAGGATAATATTTTGAACAGTGTGCGATAACCACAAACAACTCAAAAATTAAGTTTTCTTAAAATTTGAAAACAACGCGGAAAACTTTTTACTTTCGCTTGGGTTTTTCGCGCAAGGACGACGATTTTGAGATAGTCAGGCACATATCTTCAACTGAATGCGTATAAAAGGGGAACCGTGGTCGAAAATCGATCATTTCTTTTCGTGCGTTCGATGGAAGCAGACGTCGTGGGAGTGGAATCATCAACCAGCAGCGAGAGAGAATGCACCTTCTGCGTGGTTAATAAAAACCTCAAACGCTCAGGTCGCATCTCTCATTCGCTTGCTGGCCATCGAGGCGAGAGGACCAGCCAGCAGCAGCAGCGGAAGTTAAACTTTCCACCAGCAGCGAGAGAGAATGCACCTTCTGCGTGGTTAATAAAAACCTCAAACGCTCAGGTCGCATCTCTCATTCGCTTGCTGGCCACCAAGGCGAGAACCAGCAGCGACTGAAACTGGATTCTGAGTGTTATTGGATCTAAATTTAGTTCTTGAACTCAGGATCCAGTTCTTTATTCCAGAATCCTTCTATTCGGTTCTTTTTAGAACCATAATAATACTCCTAAAGAATTATGCGGAATATTATTTCATAAAATTTAATCGCGTTTCAGAATGTTTAATATAACTAATCTGTAATTTAGTCTAGGCGCATCGTTTAAATTTCCAGTAATGAAAGAGGGGAAAGTTGCACAATTCAAACAATCGATGAACTACCAATTCGAATTCGGAAGTATAAATAAAGCGTGTCATATTCGTATTCACGACATCCAGTTATGTCTCTGACATTACACACCCGTACTTTTTGATTTTAGCTAGTTTTTTTTAGACAACTAAAAAAATCTTACTTTTGCTAATTTAGATTTTTTAAGTCTAATTCCCTTAATAATAATAAAATATTTGTTGAAATTGCTATTTTTTTAGTTGAGTTCACCAATTAAACGTACTGTCATGTTTTAGCAAAGGCACACTTCATTTCCATTCAACTATTTTTTTAGCTGAATTAGAGAAATAAAACGTTGTTTTTAACCAACATGAATGGTTGAATTGGCTTCTGCAATTTGCGGCTATACGGCGCTCTGTCACCGAAAAAACGTTAACACCGCAAGTGCCACTAGATGGCACACTATTACCGCTAGCTAGTAATAGACTAGCCACTAGATGGCACACTATTACCGAAAAAACGGCGTATCCGGGAAGGTTGGAAGATACTAAAAACATCATTTGACATATACAATTAGAGTGCAACATTCGAAACTCACTTCACTGTTCCACGTAAAAACATTGTTACGCACGATCGCTTCAAATGCGCACAAATTCTGAATAAAGACACTTTCCACGAAGAGTTTACGTCATTTTTACAAATCGGTTTAGATATTTATAAATGAATATATCGTAACACATGCGAAAAACATCAAAACAATTTGCAAGCAGTTTCAACAAGACTGTCCTTTTCAGATTTTTAATGGATTGTTTTGCTTTGACACTTCTCATGAGTTTTTGGCTAATAAACTTGTTGATAAAACCCATTTCATTTTTGTTTTCTTTGTGCTGTCCTTCAGTAATGATGGTGATAGATAAATAGAAACAAATTTTCTGATTTCAATAACCAAATTAGTTGTCACTGAAAATTTCGTGTTGAATTGAAATATGGCTGGTTTGTGTCCAGAAGATTCGCCAACTAAACACATTTTCTAGAAATAAGAGTTTTTTTTCAGCAAAGTAAATTCTCAATTTTAACTAATTTTATAGTTATTTTGAAAATTTTGTTGTTTAAATCTACTAATTCAAAAACAGTAATACGAATTAGGCGCAGAGCTAATTTCAGTCGTTCCGTGCAGGTAGCTGATATATTAATTACAGAATACACATAAATTAATAGCTTCCTCCTTCAGTTTTCATTTTTAATACTTTACTCTATTTATAATTCTATTCCTTCGAACTTGCTCACTACCAGGAGCGAAGACAATGAAGGAACTATACTACTTGGCACTTGAAACTGAACAAGCAAAACTTCAAATGACTCGGAACGATTATTCGACTGACGATGAATTCTGAAAGCTTCACTTGAGACTGGTAGCAAAAGTCATATGAGATTGTATCGATACGCTGACAGTCAGTGGCCATAAATTTCACTTTCATATACACCGAAAGTTTACGTTATTTGGGATTTGGTTCGTAAAACAAGTTTTGTGTAATGAATGTGGAAACCCCCAATCACAAGGCCATTTTCGGAACGGATGTGATAAGTGGGTGCAAGAAAATGACATTTGGGGTCGGTTCAAAATTCAAGATGGCGACTTCCGGTTTATCGATATTCCTTAAACATCCTTACAATGTGGGTATTTTCGGAACGGGACTGATGAGTAGTTGACGGAAAACGATGTTTGAAGTGGTTTGGAAATCCAAGATGGCGACTTCCGGTTTATCAATATTCCTAAAAACTCTTACAATGTGGATATTTTCGAACCGGAATTGATGAGTAGTTGACGGAAAACGACGTTTGAAGTGGTTTGTAAATCCAAAATGGCGACTTCCGGTTTATCAATATTCCTACAAACTCTTACAATGTGGATATTTTCGAACCGGAATTGATGAGTAGATGACGGAAAACGACGTTTGAAGTGGTTTGTAAATCCAAAATGGCGACTTCCGGTTTTTCGATATTCTTTAAAAACCCTTACAATGTGGGTATTTTCGGAACAGGATTGATGAGTAGTTGACGGAAAACGATGTTTGAAGTGGTTAGTTACGATAAAATTATAAGTGAAATTATAAGTGTAAAACTGAAAATAAAAAAATTGGAGAACACGGTCATTGATTTGAAACCAAAATTTAATGTTTGTGGTTGCTTGCAAATATTGGATTGAGACTTCCAGTTGTTCAATAAAATATTGAAAGTATACAATATAAAAATAACAATATAAAATTATTATAGCTGTTCAGACGTCTACTTATTATGGTCATTTCGAAAATATAGTACAATATTCAAACAATAATGATTAGCTGGAAACACCTTTGTCAGAAGCAAAACTTTTTTTCTAAACGATACATAATCATATCGTAGTGATCGTCAAAGAATACCGATACAACTGAACTCACCATTTTAATTTTTGAAGCGCTTTCAAACATAATTTCCCGGTATATACTAATCAAACCCGTCCCGAAAATACCCATATTGTAAATGGTTTTAAGCAATATCAAAGAACCAGAAGATGGTATTTTGGATTTCCGACCACTTCAAACATCGTTTTCCGTCATATACTCATCAATCCGGTTCCGAAAATACTAATATTGTAAGGGCTTTTAAGGAATATCGACAAACCGGAAGTCGCCATCTTGGGTTTCCGAACCACTTCAAACATCGTTTTCCGTCATCTACTCATCAATCCCGGTTTGAAAATACAAACATTGTAAGGGTTTTCAGGAATATTGATAAACCGGAAGTCGCCATCTTGGATTTCCAAACCACTTCAAACGTCGTTTTCCGTCAACTACTCATCAGTTCCGGTTCGAAAATACCCACATTGTAGGAGTTTTTAGGAATATTGATAAACCGGAAGTCCCCATCTTGGATTTCCAATCCACTTCAAACATCGTTTTTCGTCATCTACTCATCAATCCCGTTCCGAAAATACCCACATTGTAAGAGTTTTTAGGAATATTGATAAACCGGAAGTCGCCATCTTGGATCCGAACCACTTCAAACATCGTTTTCCGTCATCTACTCAAGTTTTTTTTTTTATTCAAGAATATAATGTTTAAGGCACACTGCTTAAGCTCTAAGATGCCAAGGGCTTTTACTAATTTAAAGTTTACGACTAACTTAAAACTAGGGTTGTATCATTAAGTAATGTCATATTTGGGTCGCAGTGGTTGACTTTGGCAGATCCAGCCTTCATGTGGTGATCGGCCGGTGAATTGAATATTTCATGAGAGTCTTCCATATGGCGTTGGTGAATATTCATGTTGGCCGCATTCTTCGGTCCGTGTGGGTCCGCGGGAAACACCCCCAGGTTACGAATACCCGGCGGGTGGCCCGCATGCTGTTGATAAGTTTCCGTGGGCGATGATGGTGTTGTTACAGAAAAAAATGAAAAAAAAAAATATAGCGAAGTAAATATTGCGGAAAACGGAGTAAAAAGGGGATATGGGAATGAAATGACTAAAACGACAGAGATCTAATTAGTTGACATCGAGATGGTGAAGAGACGGGGAGGGGGGAAGCGAAGGTTAGTGACAGCAAAAAGATCTTGTTAGTTCCGATGAAGATGGTGGACAGATGAGGAATCGGGATAATCGGCGGAAGTTAGTGTCGAACCTGCAGTTGAGAAATAATTCTTAGCCACAGTTGAAACAACGTCGATAAATAGGAGGAACTTTCTAAGCCAGATGTAACAGATTACACTTGTATATTAATGTGTTTGAGAAACTGGTATATGAGAAGCATATATGAACTATCCCGACTCGCCAACACATCCCGAACCGGAACCTCAGGCGGTCTACCTCGGGCCCTGAGGGATTCCAGTAGCTTCGACCTGGCGTCGCGATACTCTACGCACGACCACACGACATGCTCGATGTCCTGATAACCGTCGCCACAGGTGCAGAGCCCGTTCTCCACGATCCCGATACGCCGGAGATGTGCGTTGAATGTATAGTGATTTGACATGAGTCGTGACATAACGCGAATGAAATCACGACTCACGTTCATCCCCTTGAACCACGGTTTCGTTGATACCTTAGGAATAATGGAGTGTAGCCATCGTCCCAGTTCGTCATTCGTCCATGAAGTTTGCCAACTTTCGAGAGTTTTCTGACGAGAAATACTGAAAAATTCATTGAAGCAGATTGGTCTTTCATAAATATCACCTTCTAATGCGCCCACTTTAGCCAATGAGTCTGCCTTTTCATTGCCCGGAATGGAACAATGCGAAGGGACCCAGACTAACGATATTAAATAAGACCGTTCAGATAAAGTACTCAAATGTTCTCGTATTTTCCCCAGGAAATATGGGGGATACTTTCCTGGCTTCATTGCCCGGAGAGCTTCTATTGAGCTTAGACTGTCCGTGACAATGAAGTAATGGTCTTTGGGCAACGTTTCAATGATCTCGAGGGTGTACTGAATAGCAGCTAATTCTGCGACGTAAACTGAAGCCGGATCACTGAGTTTGTAAGAAGCGGTGATGTTTTGATTGAAGAGGCCGAAGCCTGTGGACTCGTTGATGTTTGATCCGTCAGTGTAAAACACTTTTTCACAGTTGACTGTTCTAAATTTATTATAAAAAATATTTGGGGCCACTTGAGGGCGCACGTGAGCCGGAATTCCACGAATTTCTTCTCTAATGGATGTGTCGAAAAACACAGTAGAATCAGAAGTATCCAAGAAATGAGCACGGTTGGAAACAAACAAAGAAGGATTAATATTCTGAGCCATGTAATCAAAATACAAGGACATAAAACGGGTTTGAGAATTAAGCTCAACTAACCTTTCGAAATTTTCAATCACCAGAGGATTCAAAATGTCGCATCGAATGAGCAAACGATATGAGAGATCCCAGAACCGGTTTTTCAATGGGAGAACACCCGCCAGCACTTCGAGGCTCATCGTATGAGTCGATTGCATGCAACCCAAGGCAATACGCAAACAACGATACTGAATTCTTTCCAGCATGATGAAATGAGTGTTCGCCGCGGATCGGAAGCAAAAGCATCCGTACTCCATCACGGACAATATCGTTGTTTGGTACAGCCTGATCAGGTCTCCTGGATGGGCACCAGATACCTAATGTGACATCCCCAGGTGCCTTTGGAGTCGAACCAGACCCCGAGATATTTAAATGTGAAGACCTGAGCTATGGTTTCACCCCCTAGTTGAAGCTGTAATTGTGCTGGTTCTCGCTTTCTCGAAAATACAACCAGCTCAGTTTTCTCCGTAGAGAATTCGATACCCATTTGAAGAGCCCATGTGGATAAGTTGACAAGAGTATCTTGTAACGGCCCTTGCAGATCGCCAGCTTTGGGTCCTATAATAGACACAACGCTGTCGTCGGCAAGTTGTCTTAGCGTGCAAGATGTGTTGATACATTTATCGATGTCGTTTACGTAAAAATTGTATAGAAGGGGGCTTAAGCATGAGCCCTGAGGAAGACCCATGTAACTGAATCGTATTGTCGACAAATCACCATGCGCGAAATACATGTGTTTCTCAGACAATAGATTATGTAAAAAGTTGTTCAAAACTGGCGAAAGACCATGCTGATGCAGCTTCTCAGATAGGATATTTATAGAAACTGAGTCAAAAGCCCCCTTAATGTCAAGGAAAACTGACGCCATTTGTTCCTTACGAGCAAATGCCATTTGAATTTCTGTTGAGAGCAACGCAAGACAATCGTTCGTTCCTTTACCCCTGCGGAAACCAAATTGTGTATCTGAAAGTAAGCCATTAGTTTCGACCCAATTGTCTAGACGGAAGAGAATCATTTTTTCGAACAATTTCCGGATACAGGAAAGCATAGCAATCGGCCGATACGAATTGTGATCGGAGGCTGATTTTCCTGGTTTTTGAATGGCGATCACTTTCACTTGTCTCCAGTCATGTGGAACAATGTTGTCCTCAAGGAACTTATTGAATAAACTCAACAAGCGCCTTTTGGCGGGGTCTGGCAGATTTTTCAACAAGTTGAATTTTATTCTGTCTAATCCCGGGGCTTTATTGTTACATGACAAGAGTGCAAGTGAGAGCTCTACCATCGAAAACGGTGTTTCGTTTGTATTTGGTGTCGCGGCGCGGGTGATCTTCTGTTCCGGAACAGAGTCTGGGCATACTTTTTTAGCGAAATCGAATATCCAGCGGTTGGAATATTCCTCGCTTTCATTCGTGGTGTTATGATTGCGCATTCGTCGGGCTGTGTTCCAAAGAGTACTCATAGATGTTTCTTTCGTTAAGCCGTCTATAAACCGACGCCAGTAACCGCGTTTCTTAGCTCTAATCAAGTTTTTAATTTTAACGTCTAACGCCGCGTAATTCCGGTAATTATCAGGTGTTCCATTTTTTCTGAATATTTTGTACGCGGAGGCTCTCTCCGCGTTTAAATTTGTGCACTCTTTGTCCCACCACGGGTTGGGAGGACGGATGTTAGTTTTCGCGCCGGGTACACGTTTCGTCTGAGCTTGAGTCGCGGTGTCGAGAATCAAGCCAGCCAAAAACGTGTACTCTTCCTCCGGAGGAAGTTGTTGAGTTCTTTCAAGTTTCTCAGATATCGAGGTCGCATAGCTATTCCAATCAATATTTCGTGTGAGGTCATACGAAACATTGATTGTCTTCGATGGTTTTGAGCCGCTGGTGATTGATATTACGATCGGTAGATGATCGCTATCGTGGGGATCAGGAATTACCTCCCACGTGCAATCCAACCGTAGCGATGTCGAGCAAAGGGATAAATCCAGCGCACTTGGTCTTGCTGGTGGTGCAGGAATCCGTGTCATTTCTCCCGTATTCAAGATTGTCATATTGAAGTTGTCGCAGATATCATGGATCATAGTTGATCTGTTATCATCGTGAAGACAGCCCCATCCCGTACCGTGTGAGTTAAAGTCTCCTAAAACCAACGTCGGTGCAGGAAGGAGCTCTACGATATCACTGAGCCACCGATGCCCAACCGAGGCTCTTGGGGGAATGTAGATGGAAGCAATGCAAAGGTCCTTACCTTTGATTGTAACATGACATGCGACAACTTCAATACCTGGTATCGAGGGGAGGTTAATGCGATAGAAAGAATAGCACTTTTTGATCCCCAAAAGTACTCCTCCATAGGGATTATCTCGATCCAGACGAATAATGTTAAAATCGTGAAAGTTTAAGGGTATTTCAGAAGTTAGCCAAGTTTCGCACAATGCAAATGCGTCACATTTCAGATTGTTTACTAGAAATTTAAATGAATCTATTTTTGGGATAATACTTCTGCAATTCCACTGTAAAACAGTGATTAGATCCGTGACCTCGGTGGATGATTTAGCCATCGAAAGATACAATCGCTGAAAGAAGGGGCCAATTTGCAGTCAACTGCTTCAAATATGTTTTTACTGTTGGCATGAAAGCAATTAAAATGCTTCTAAGAGGGTCTGAAATATTGAAAGCTGTAAAAATCCAGTCCACAACATCAGAGAACTTTATAAGTCCAGCACCTAGTTGGTTCTCTGGTGGATTTTCAGGGACGCTTGGGGATTTTTTAGTCCCTGGAAGCGGTGGGAATTCCATCTCGGAATTGAGTTTTCCGAGACCAGGAGCTTTTTGCTTCGGTGATTTTTCCCGATTCCCGTTAGCTGTAACTTTTCGAAGCCCTTCGGAAGACACCTTCGAACCCTTACTAGGTAGCTTATGAGAAGATTTATTCATTCTTTTCCTACAGCTATGAGGGACCGCTGAAGATGGACCTTCCAAAGGGTCGTCAGAATCGCTCTCGTCAGTTGACAAGCAGGCATATGGATTCGTTGCCTGTTTAGGAGGGGTGGCACTCTTAACCATCTCGGCAAAGGAACGCTTGGAGTGTTCCTTCAGGGAACGCTTCATCCGATCTCCTCGCAGTTTGTAAGCGGGACAGTCAGAGAGGTCATGCGGACCCTCCTTACAGTAGAGACACTTTTCAGCATCCTTACCGCAAGAGCCGTCCGCATGAGCTTCCCCACAGTTAGCACAACGTGGCTTATTGCTGCAATGAGTAGCTGTATGCCCCAGTTGTTTGCAATTGGTACAATTCATTATCCGGGGTACAAATAGACGAACAGGCAAACGAACCCGGTCCAAGAGGATGTAGTTGGGCAATGCCGAGCCGGCGAAGGTCACACGATAAGAGTCTGATTGGGGATAAGACTTTGTTCCATCCCCGGCGATCGATACTGAATGCAATCGCTTGCAATCCAGTATCTTGACATTCTTAAGTGAGGGGTCTTTAAAACAACCCGCCCCGTACTTAAGAATATCCTCGCAAGTCAAACTCGAATCGGTGACCACACCGTCGATTTCGACTTCACGAGCTGGCACGTAGACGCGGTACTCCAGCGTAAAAGGATCCTTTTGAACAAGCTCATTAGCCTGTTTTGAGCTGGTAAACAGGACCCTGAGCTTGTCTGGCCGTATTCTATCTATACTTTTTATGGTATTATATCGCGAATTCAGGTCCCGCGATATTTTTAAAATATTCAGTTTTTTTTCCTTTGATTTGGTCCGGAAATAGACCGCGTAAGGCCCGGCCGGTAGTGCGAGCCCATCAGGATAGCTCTTTATGCGGGACTTTTTACAGACAAGGGAAGTCTCCATTTGAACATCGGGAGCGGGGGGGGGGGCAGGATTTAAAATAGGCATAGCGGAACTACTTCCGCGCAAAAACAAATGATTCGGGGGGAAATATAATGGTCAAATAAAGAAATAAAAATAAACGACGTAAAGGTACTTAACTAAGATCCAACGGGGGACACCAAGCTGGACGTCGTCGATCGGCGTATCGCCGCTTTGATGGTGTGCAAAAAACCTCCGAGAGGAAAAGGCACACTTATTTATAATCCTCACACAATGGCCGCTTGTTTATAATCCTCACACTTGGCCTTGATCGGCGAAACAATAATCGGCTAACGGTACCGTTTCGATCGACCGCTCGCAATAAGGCACTGTTCTATTATATAATGCGAAAAAAAAAACCTCTCAGAGGAAAAAGCACTATTGTGTATCACACAATATCGTCCGACCACTTTATCACACACACACAACTGGTTTTCAATGCTTTCGCAGTAAATCCAAATCACGTCCGTTCGCTCGGAAGGTTGAAACGGCAATGTTTCCGTCATCTAATCATCAATCCCGTTCCGAAAATACCCATATTGTAATATTTTCACTTCTTTTTAAGAAGTTGGTTCGTAAAAAAAGTTTACGTTATTTGGGATTTGGTTCGTAAAAAGAGTTACGTAAAAAGAGGTAACGTGAAAAAAGTGTTCGTAAACGAAGGTTTGTGTGTAATATCATTCGATTGAAAATGAAATTTTACCGTACTGGGCAGCACACATACACACACATGTACATTTATTCAGTTCGTTGAGCTGAATCGATTGATATATGAATATGGCCTCGGAACGTGTTTCTAAAGTTTGAGCGAATTCTATACCTATATTTTATACTTATAAAAAAAAATAAAAATATATTTTAATGAAGCTCTGTGAATGACAAGAGAAAGGCGTTATCACACCACTAGGTGGATTAAAAATAGGTTTTTTGGGAAAAATTTGCTGATTAAACTTCAACGTATTGATGAAAATGCCATCAGCATTTTAGAATAACGCAAAACTACTGTTTTCTACATAAAGTAATGCTTCAAGTCAGTTGAATATTTTGTTTTGTTTTTGGTATTGTTCACTATTTTGGGCAGCCCTTCTTACCAGACTCTCCAACTATGAGAGTATTTAGGGTAATTCAAGCTGATGGTTTACAAAAGTTTGTCAATTCATATGTTATCTGTGGTTTGAATAAATTTAAAATTATAACTCAAGTTACAAGAAAAACAGAAATCAGGGAAACTGTTCACAACCCACGAGGTCTGTTCAAAACAGTTCCCGGAATTTTTTAATTGCGCGCGTCTGGAGAGTCCGGTGGTCAAAATTTTTTTTTATTGTGTTGGTACATATGTCCCTAATGTATGGTGAAATTTTCAGCTGTATTAATTGTTTACATTCTGTCTTGTAGCGGCTGGTGTAGACGTGTTTTTTTAGCTCGGCGATTTTTGTTAGTTTAAACAATGGAAGAGTTGAAGAGTCAAAGAATTTGTATTTAATTTTGCGTGAAAAATGAAATAAAGTGTAACCAAGTGTGCGAAATGTTACAGAGAGCCTACGGTGAGTCTGCTATGAAAAAAAAAGTGTTTACGAGTGGTATAAGCGTTTCCAAGATGGCCGCGAAGACGTTGAAGACGACGAACGCTCCGGTCGACCCAGCACGTCAATAATCGATGAAAATGTGGGAAAAGTGGAAAAAATGATTATGGATGATCGCCGAATCACTATTAGAGAAGGTTCTGATGAAGTTGGCATATCAGTTGGCTCATGCCATCATATTTTTTCAAATGTTTTGGGCATGAAACGAGTGGCAACAAAATTCGTTCCAAAACTGCTGAATTTTGATCAAAAAAACAAACGCATTACCATCGCTCAGGAGCTGTTAAACGACGTCAACGACGATCCAAATTTACTTGAAAGGGTCATAACTGGTGATGAAACATGGGTGTACGGTTATGATGTCGAAACAAAAGCACAATCGTCCACGTGGAAGCACCCAACGTCACCAAAACAAAAATCGCAGAGCTCAAAAAAACACGTCTACACCAGCCGCTACAAGACAGAATGTAAACAATGAATACAGCTGAAAATTTCACCATACATTAGGGACATATGTACCAACACAATAAAAAAAATTTTTGACCACCGGACTCTCCAGACGCGCGCATTTAAAAAATTCCGGGAACTTTTTGAACAGACCTCGTATAGTATTGCTGACGAATCGCCATAAGAAAAATTGACGATAAGGAACGCGGACGAGGTGGGTTAACCACCCCCGTAGAAAGACATATTAAACGTAAAAATCGAAACTTCGAAAGATGTTATGAAGTGGAGTGGCATGTTTCGAAAGGTACTTGAAACTACTTGCAATCGGTTACGGTACTCTTTATGTAACATAATTTCAACCAATTGCCTGATATCGAAATGTAGAATAAAGATGAAATAAAGAGTTGATTGAGTCCTTCCCGTGTACACTTGAAAAGAAGGAGATTGCGTAACGTCAACCTTTCTATTTCATCTGAGTAGTAAAGTTGAAATGTGATCTTGTGAGTATTGCCGACGGATTCAGTGAAAAACTTTCCCAGTAGAAATAGGATTCCTTTGGCTAACCACTGAGCACCCACTTGTTAGAAAACTTTTTTCATTTCATCATTAAGTATACCTACGGACATATCAATAATAAAAAGCATCTCATCAAAAAAATCTGTCATAACGATATACGTACAAAATATAATCTAATCTATTTTCCACGTCACACAACGTTTCAATTTCACTGCAAAAACCTTACGGACAATGCCAAAAATTTGCCGCTATGCAGATGAAGCGTCACTGCAAGTGACAAAACGTCAGTCAACCCGCCATTACTGACTCACCGTAGGCGCCGGTTTACCTTGTGAATTTCGAACAGGTGAACCACGTTCAGATCCAATGGTTCGTATGATGACCCGGACGACACGGATGAATTGTTATCAAAGTACAGTGACGGTGGCGGCGGCGAAGGCGATATCGGGGGTGTTGCCGTCAGATCGAACTGCTCCATTCGACGCAGTTTTTGAACCAACAGCGGATACGGAATGGTGGGGCCATGCGGATCGTACGGTGCGGGTAATGTTGGGGGGATGCTACCGTTCGCGATGGAAGGATTCATGTCTGATTGGGCGGGTTGGGGTTGGGTCGGTTGGTGGTATGAACGGTGTTATCCTATTTTTGCACACCGTGGAGGTGAACAGTTTCAGAATGTTATTAAATTTGCATTACATTTCTCTCTATGCAAACAATTCCAGATGATGAGCGCTCGGTGCTCGACTCCGATGTTGGGGTGACGAAAATAAGGTAGGATACGATGACACTCGGGGCTATTTTTTTGTTTGCTGCGGCCGAAGCGACTTCATTACGATAGAAGCCATGATGGGAAAATAAACAAATTCCTATGATTTTATCATCAGCAGATTTTAATGACATTGGGCTTATTCGAGCCGGGCGGGAACCGAAGAGTTTAGAATACGACTTTTTCTGTAGCAGGAATATTTTCGATACGGCTCGAAATTAAAGCTTTGTAATGAGCAACTGATTTTCCAAACAAACACACTGAATTGGTATTCTGCTTTTTAATCCATCAGTCGACTAGTCAAGCTTGCATACCACGATCCAAAGTAATTTCAACAGTAGTTTCTCAAATTCCATCTGCAACGGGATACTATTCCAACTCTTTCAGACACTTCCCCAACATCTACGCCCAGCTGATGTTTTACCGCATTCGACACCCTCCGCCGCTTATCTCTTTTTGTGCACAATTCCCTCGAAACTTTATCGCACCGGGTTTCTATGTGGTAACGCTACGGAACTACCATTCTAGCAGCCGTTTGTAAAATTCATTAGCACTTCAGATAAGCCTCCTCAAGAACAGCACTAAGTCGTTTAACTTTACGTTAAAGCTTATTTCTTGAAAAGTTTGCACTAACTATCGGCCAAGTTGTTGTTCTTCTAAGCCGGCGACACCGCTTTTCGTCTGTTTTCCGTCACCACGAATGGTCAATCCAATATTTCAAAAAGGAACACACACACACCGAGACTCCGAATAGACGTCCAAATTAAACACGCTCTCCGGTGGAACTGAATTCTTTCTTACACCACAACACAACTCGTGGTCAACCTTAAACTAACGTGTGAGCAAATCATGATAATGTTTGTATACACCTAGAGATAACGGCGGCGTTTCATGCCACACCTTTGCCAGTGTTATTTTGATTTATCAACAACCGCGAGCATCTCTTGAATTTCTTTCACCGATCTCTCGCTAAAGGTTGTTTAGCTTACGAGTAGGGTTACCATCTTGGATGTAAAGATCCAGCAGTAGAAAATAGTTGATTGTTTAATTTTTCGACACATTAAATCAACATTACAATAATTTTTATGTAATTCAGATAGTGAAAATATACTTAAATACTGAAAAAAAACTACTATAAATGGAGGTTGGAATGTAATGTAAAATCAAAGATGCGTGGAAGATGCGCATTGTTTTGCCGGATTGAGTTGATTCTGTTTTCAGCCGATGAGTAATTTGCTGACTTGCGAGGTTTTAGTGGGACTCGATTTCTCATTGGACGGAAACTTAACATAATTTGCTAGGTATGTGTGATCCCGCTTTCAGCATTTAAAAATTAACCGAATATTGTAACTAGTCAAGATGTAAACGAAGTAAGCTGTTATTTTGATCGAACAGCTTCAAACAATAACTTTTAACATCACTTCAAAAATTGCTCAATATAACCGCTTTTTCTTTTTTTTGTCTTTCTAATACAAAAAAGGCTTTGTATAAAGTATAATATACCATTCGAAAGAAAGCGGATCATTTCGCCGAATGCCATTTCGCCAAAAGTCATTTCGCCGAATGGGACATTTCGCCGAAAGTCATTTCCCGAAGAGATCATTTCGCCAAATGGATTATTTCACCGGAGGGATCATTTCGCCGAAAGGGTAATTTACTTTACAATACATAATGGATTAAGAAACTGCAAATTCTAGATATTTATCAAAATTATCTATTTGTTGGGGAAATCCATTCTAAAGATTACGAAATAAAAATAACATTAAAAACCCTTCCTAATCCACCTAGTGGTGTGATAATGCCTTTCTCTTTTTTCATAACAGTCTCATGAAAATATATTTCATACTCTTAATAAATAATTTTGGATGCTAATTTTGACACCAATTGATTCAGATTGATTCAAGTAGTTCACAAAAGCATGCTTCAGTGTTTATGTCACACAGTCAGCATAATTTTTCCAAACTAGTGCTTGACATTCGAGTTACCTATTTGTATGAGAAGAGTTATGCTAATGTAAAAAAAACCCATCTTAGTCCACTTAGTAGAATTTTCATATATCTTGAAAAATCATAACTTATCAAGATGATTATTCAAGATACAAGATTTTCAAGTAACCCCCCGTACATGAAATTTTCGAAATCGAAAAAAAATTTTGAAGCCAAAACGTCGACATTTAGTGGCATCTCGAAAAAATATTTTTTTTTGAAAAAATCGACTTTTTGGGACTTGGAAAAAATATCCAAAGTCCCAGAAAGATGATTTTTTCAAAAAAAAATTTTTTTGAGATGACACTAAATTTCGATGTTTTATGTAGTTTTAAGAGTTTCTACACCAAAACAAAAATTTGATTTTGGAAATTTCATGTACTCTCCCCTATGGGGTTTTTTCAAGATCGAAAATTGTCAAACCTTTACCACCGGGCAGCACCCCTTACGCATGTCGGATTTTGCTCAAATTTTGCATGAGGACATTTTTCGATGTGCTTAAACTTTTGAGCACTTGCGCTTTACGAAATTAGAGGTGATCCCAGAATCCCCTTGTATATAAGAGCGGTAGAAATCAACGTGTTACGTCACTTATACAATTATATCTCCGGAACCAAAAGTCACAGACATTTTATCTTCTAACTTGATCAATGACCTAACAATAGCTTTCAAACGGGCCTAGACTTGTTAAAGTCGGTTCAGCCATCTCCGAGAATCTTGCGCGGTAAACAAACAATACGTTTTGTCAGTTACGTCACTTATACCATTATATCTCCGGAACCAAAAGCCACAGCCATTTAATTTTCGAACTTGATCAATGGCCCAACGATAGCTTTCAAACGAGCCTAAGTTTGTTAAAATCGATTCAACCATCTCTGAGAAAATTGAGCGGTAAAAATATCTTCGAAAAGTGCACACACATACACAGACACATACACACACACAGACATTTTCCGATCTCGTCGAACTGAGTCGAATGGTATATAACACTATGGGTCTCCGAGGCTTTTTGGATTATTTCAAAAGTACGATTGTAGTTGAACAAAACGGGAGTAAACTTTATCATTTATGTCTTTATTTCAAATTATTTCCACTGGAGAATTCGGTGAATTGGCATTTTCGACGAAATGGCATTTGGCCAAACGGCATTCGGCGAAATGGCTTTCGGCGTAACGATTCTCAGCGATTTTAAATTAATTCCATTGAACGATTCGGTGAAATGACATTTTCGACGAAGTGACGTTCGGCGAAACGGCATTCGGCGAAACGACCTTTTCGGCGAAACGGTTCTCGGCGAAATGATCCTGATTCCACACTTTGTCAAGATCAGGAAATGTCTGTATGTGTGTTAAGGGGGAGTAGGGTCAAAACGATGAAAAAAATCATCATTTTCCAGAATTCGCGTTCAACAAAAAAAATTAAATGTTTTGAATGATAAAAAGCATCATTCGAACCATATTTTGTAATTTTTTCGTGGAAAAATATTGAAAAATAAGCCGGTGAAGAGGTATTTTTGAAGACGCTTCCTAAAAATTATGATTTGCGGTGTCCACTGCATCTCAGCGCAGACTAATCAGAAGTGAAGTGACGTGAGAAGTGAGTTAATGGTTTTTATTTTTTTTATTGTTGGTGGTTGTTCAAAGTGAACACTACGATTTTTCACGAAAAAATCCGCCATTTTGTAGTTGTAAAACCTCCTCAAAGTCACAAACAACGAGAAGGAAACCGTTAGGGTCTGGCTTTTTATATGTAGAAAGTGTGCGCAAAATTTGAGAAAAATTGGTGCAGTAGTTTTTGAATGACGATGGACACGGACTTTCAAAACCTGCTTTCGAGAAAAACGCGATTAAAGTTTGTTGTCTATAAAATCAACGGAAACAATTTATTACTCCAGGGAGTCCGTAGGGTCTAACATTTTCAAAAAATCGTATTTTTTCTTTTATAATTTATCATAACGAAACATTTCAAGAATGTTTTGTCAAGTTTTGATGTAATTCGAAGTAGAAATCTTGGACCTGTGCGAAGAGCTCTTGCTTCTTCGCAGAATAAGATAGCCATAGATAAAGGTACATAATTTCCAGAGTTTCGTTTCAATAGGATTGAAAATTTCACAGAATATTTATAAAATGTTTTACTATAACAAAATATAAAAAAATAATAAAAACAACAAATCGTATTTGGTGAGTGTTTTGAGCCAATTAAGATGCTCTGAATCGAATGGTATTAGTGGATTTTAGGATAAAATAATGTTTGTTTTTGTTATAACTTCTCAAAAACAAAACGAAGCGGTGGGGAGCAAATGGCCCCTAGACTCGGTTTGAGTCTAGCTGATTTCATGAAGCTCAACACTAGTTTCGAGTACGTACCAACAAAATAGTCAAAAAATCTCCAAATCTCTGGCGTAATCGAAGATCACAAATGTGATATTACCGATGATGTATACGTCTCTAAAGCACATTCGACATCGGTAGCAAAAAAAACACGAGCGAATATTCCGAACCATAGAATGATTTGGACAAATTCACCATTCACTAGAACAAATTACTTAATATTAAAAAAAACTTAAAAGCTTTATTGCGAAAAAAGTGCTTACAGATGTACTATTCAAAGTATTGTCCGTTGCTAGCGACAACTTTTTCCCATCTTTCCGGCAATTTTCGGATACCGCCTCGAAAAAAGGAGTCCTCTTTTGACACTATCAATGAAGCAATCCATTTTTCCAACTCTTCGAAGGATTGAAAATTTTGATCTGCCAGGTCGTGTGCCATCGAACGGAATAGGTGAAAGTCAGAAGGGGCGACATCTGGGGAATACGGCGGGTGGGGCAAGACTTCACATTTCAGCGTTTCCAGGTACTTTTTGACCACTTTTGCGACGTGAGACCGAGCATTGTCGTGTTGGAGGATGACTTTTTCATGTCGCTCTTGATATTGTGGCCGCTTTAGTTTTAGCGCGCGACTAAGGCGCATCAGTTGCGTTCGGTAGCGATCACCTGTAATGGTTTCACCCGGTTTTAAGAGCTCGTAGTAAATCACACCGAGCTGATCCCACCAAATACAAATCATAACCTTGGCGCCGTGAATATTCGGTTTTGCCTTCGACGAAGTAGCATGCCTGAGCTTTCCCCATGATTTTCTGCGTTTAGGATTATCGTTTCGAACCCACTTTTCATCACCGGTTACGATTCGATGTAAAAACCCCTTACGATTTTGTCTTTGAGGCAGTTGCTCACATACAAATAGACGGCAATCGATTTCCCTCGGTTTTAACTCTTAAGGCACCCAGTTTCCTTCTTTCTGAATCATGCCCAGGGCCTTGAGACGTTTTTGAAATGGCTTGCTGACTCACTCTCAACGATTCGGCAAGCTCTTCTTGGGTTTGGCACGAATCTTCATCAAGCAATGCTTCTAGTTGTTCATCTTTGAAGTTTTTTCTCTCTTCCACCACCATGATGTCTTCGGCATCGAAATCACCATTTTTAAAACGTTGAAACCACTCCCGACCAGTTCTTTTACTCAGAGCAGCATCACCGTAAGTTTCTGAAAGCATTCGATGCGCTTCAGTTGCATTTTTTTTCGAATGGTAACAGAAAAGTAAAACTTCCCGCAAATGGCGAGAATTGGGCACATAAACAGACATTTTCGAGTGTGAATAAAACAAGAACAACCGTCACTGAAACGGCGATAAAAATTCGTTAGACACTGTACACACTCACTTTAATGGCATTATCATCTATGTATTTTGACCAGCCTCAGCCGGTACAGCCACCTATCGGAAAACGGCGGAAGCAAAGTTGGAGGTTGGTGCACTCCGAGCCAGATTGCACCCGTATAAATGGAGATGTGTACCTCAAACCAAATGCGTTTTATAATTGAAAGTTGTAACTTTACAACAGTATATTACATTCCGAGTGAGAATATTATTTTCCGCACTATTCTTGCGCAAGACAGAAAGGACAAGTTCACCCCGGGCTCCCCTATTTTAAAATGACCGTGTCAAATGATGATAAAAAAGTCTTTATTTGTCAACAGTGTTATCTTTTATTATAAACTTATACCTTCGATGCAAATGTAGAATTTCATTTCAAGTTCATAAGTAATGTGAATAATTTAAGGTAGATTAGGCACATTAAGGCATTAGAACTGGTTCAGGCACTTATGAGCCTAAGGCGAATTGTGCATAAATCGATATAACCCCTAAATGATCGCAACAACAAAAAATTTGAAAAATGTTGAGATCATGACTTTTTAGTTAAATTTTTTCGGGTAATGTTTTTCCTCCCAGGAAAGCATTCGATTTGTAATGTTTTTCCTCTCAGAAAAGGATTCGATGATTATGTCACTTCAACGATTATATCTCCCGACCCGGAAGTGTCAACCTAGATCAATCTAGAACAACTTGACCAAACAAAATAAAAAAAGGCAATGTTAGAGACATAACTGCACAGCAAAAAAAAAAGAAATTTACAGGAGACTCAAATTCACGTAGTTAGCAAAATGACTGATTTTTTAATATACTTGGTATACAAGGAATATTTCTTTGATAAATAGAAAACACTTCGTTCCAACTATGATTTAAGAATAATTCTCGTGTATTTAAGTCAATCACTTATTTATATCCTATCCTCTCCTAACTTAGCTAATTGAGTTTTACAGTATGGATTACTGAGAATCCGGGAGGATGAGTTAGAACGCGCAGCGTAAATCTGATTTAACCAATGGCATTCGTTGTAACGTCTTGGCCATTGTATGATTTGAGTAGGAGAGAGTGAGTAATGTTTCTAGACAAGTGTGCGAGTGTGATACAGAGAAGAGAGGGTGAGAGTAGTCAGGTTAAACTCTCGTGAGTGTCGGTTCGAGTCTTTGTGTTTTCCTGGGTTACTGTTATTCTAGGTCATGTCGTATGGCACTTGATTGAGAGAGGTGTGGGGCGTGAAGAAAAGGGAAATGACATAGCTGTTTTTGTTTTGGGTGGCATAACGATTTGAAACGTGACGCTCCCTTATTTATTGTTGTCGTATGGTCGCGGTGTTTTCGTTGAGTCGAAGTAAGTGCTGACACTTTAATTGCTTCATGTAGGTGGAGTTTATATTACAAGTGGGTTTCTGGATTTTCATGACATGTTTCTAGGTTTTCGTATCGGGGTGATTTTTATGGGTTTTTGTTAGGTGCATTTGATCTGGGTAATGTTAGAGATTTCATGCCAATATCTCATATTACAATTTATACAAGTATGATTTGAATATATGTCAAACGTACCCCGTCTTTCCAGCAGGCTTGTAAATTTACATGTTCCAGCACAAAGAAATGTGACGGAATGCAATAAACATGTGTTAGATCTACTGTAAAAAAGAGTCATTTTCGACGGCGACGTATACGTTCTACCATGTCTAACAGTGTTTTTGAGCTGTGTCTATCACAAGGTTCAGAGTGGCGAAATGGTAGCGCGTATTCACGGAATGCATAAGAACGCCGGTTCGAGTCCTGTCTCTGAGCGTAACTTTTTCCAATAAATCATCTTTTCTGTTAGTTTTTCATTCATTTGGCTTCTCCAATATATATTTTCGCACTTTTCGTTGTATTTTGCTCCAATGAAACCGACCAGCAGCAGGGTAATGCTATCGATTATATTTAAACTAGCTTTGAGAACGTCCAGCAATTAGTTCAACACTGAACTGAATTCTTGATACCGGAATTGGAACTGAGTTCTTGACCTGAACCAACCAAAAAGATGCAGTTGCTTTTTTTCCTGCTCAGTCGACTGCGCAGGCTAGAATTGTATTTCAGAACTTTTATTTTCATGAATTTTTAATTGAAGGTAACACTTCTAAACATAAATGGTGTAATATAGAATTATGCTATAAGATTTAATGAGGGCCCCAAAGGAATGAATTTTTGTCTCTAAGAGTTAACAATTGTGTCTATTTCAAATAGTGGTCCAAGGAGTTTTCTCCGCTACTGCTTAATGAATCTTCAGAAAAAATATCAGATTGTTTAGAAAACTGTTTTAAAAAACCTTTCTTGCCATATTTTTTGTAAGTCAGAGCTAGCCCCGTACAGGTGGCAACCCTAGCTACAAACAGTGTACTCCTTTTCTGCTCTGGTTTGTTTATTGCTTGTTTAGTGTCGTCACGTGCGAGATTTATGGTTTTTTTTCGCTCGTGTGAGTCGAAATGTGTGCTTTAACACGCTGCAGGAAAAATTTACCATCACTTATCAACACACTGATTGTTTGTTTTACGATGATTTAGGATACACATAGGTACTCGGAGTTATGTTTATGTTTGAATTTAAAATCATGAATAAGCAGCCGAAAAGTAGTCAGTCAATATATCAAACTTTCCAATTAAGAGTAAAACAGCAAAACATTTTAAATCCTCTCCCCCAATAGACCAGTAGCAGCTTTAGAGGTAATAAAGCAGCCGTTGTGGACATCCGTTCACGTTCCACTATTTACCTCCTCGCCTCACGCACACACAAATAGTGCCTTGTTTCATTGAGTCCCGTGTCGATGATGTCGCCGCCGACAATGATCCCAAGCATCCATCATCACGACAACGGTTGTCGATTATATTTTATTACACACAACCGTGCACCGACGGCGACGTCTGAAACAATGACACTGATGCTGCTATTATAACTTTAGCGCATTTTTATTGCTATGATTTGATTCGTAGTCGACTCGCAGATGCAAGTGCAAGATGACAAATTCCTTCCACATTTTACATTTACATTATTAAGAACGGATCAAGACGTGGGTTGGCTTACACGCTACAATAATCGCGGAAAAAAGTCAGTTTATTGAGTCTCCCAGATCTCTTCGCTTAGTAGCTTCTTGATGCGTTTGTATGTCTTCGTCCTAAGAAAAACGAGGTTCAGGAGTTACGAAAAGCGGTGTATCATGATATCATCATCTGTGTATGAAATAAATTCGAAAGGAGTGTCGATACAACTGTCGCAAAAGGTTAGAAGAATGTAACATAAATATTTCTCTTCCCAATTGATATTCTCAAAAATTGATACAGAGTTTATTACTTTCCATCACTACCCATCGAATTCTTGTTGAAGCTTACAGAAAATATGCCTATCGATTGCGACTGGAAAATGCTGGTTGAAGCTGGTTTACAGAGGGCATTTCAGTTTGAAAAGAATTGAAGTTGCACAATTTCAAGGGTTGTAGAACGAAAGCAAGCCTTTTCTGGTCGTGAACACGTCAAGGAAAAGATTCAGAAGGTAGAAAAGTGGGTTCCTCGTGAGTTGAATTACACACAGCAGGAAAAGTGAAAAACGAATGTTTCTTTCGCGGGTTTTCTGCACCGGATCGTGACGGAAGATGATGAATAATTTTTTTTTTGAAAATCTCAATCGCAGAAAATAATGCGTTGACTCTGACCAACAATCGACTTCAATCTGAAAACTTTATCGCTTCTGAAAGAAAGCATGTGCATGTGTGCTGAGCATTTGGTGAAATCGATAAGGTGGATTAGACTACGAGCTTCTCAAACCAGAGAAAACTGTAAATAACAGGTGTACCAGTATGAAGTGAACGTAATGACAAAAAATGTGTCGATAATGAACATTTGGTGTCAACGAGTTTTAATTTCAATTTGTTCGTTTGGTTCGTATGACATATGCCTAACATATTTCATATACATCAAGTCATTGAACGAACAACATCATAATTGTTCGGTTCGCTTTCACAACTCATCCAAGTCAGTCGATAGAACAGAACCGCTTACGTTCGGGACAGAAGAAACCAAGTGCAGTATTGTGTGGTGAACAATAGAACGATCTCGAAATGAGTGAACCAAACGAACAAAAGCTACCACCGACACGAAAGAATACAATTGATGTTGACTTCAGGCAGTGCAAAATTCGACCTTCGATACGAGAACTTGAAGGTTTGCTTAAGGAGCAAATGCATCTTGACATTAAATGTGTGCATTTAACAATAAGACAAATAATGTTATTTACATCCAGTTTTATAAAGAGTTGGATGCAATTCAATTCGCAAAAGACAATAATAATGTGCATTATGTGGAGCACGATAACATTAAGTACAACATTCCAGTATATATGGAAGATAGTGCTATAGAAGTGCGTGTGCATGATCTTCCCTCAAGCGTCACCGATTCATATATTCGCAAAACTATGTCCCAATACGGTGAGATTCTCTCTATCGAAAAAGAAAAGTGGAAGAACTTTTTCCTCGGTATTCTAAATGACGTACGTTTGTTACGTATGCGCTTGAAGAGGCCTACACCTTCTTATGTGACATTCGGACAGGATACGAGAATCCCGTGCAAATCACTTGTTACCTATGACAATCAGATGGCCACATGTCAATATTGCCAACTCCGGTAAGTCATGTGTTAAACTGGACAAGGAGACTACTACACCAAAGGACAACGGTGCTTCCTTCACACCAACCCCAAGCAACCCCAGTACACCTGTGACAGTCACCAACAACAGTGAAGCATCCCCTTCAACGAAACCATCCAACGTATCCCCTATAGAACAAAGTACACCAGCTGCAGTTAACAAATTACCCTCCAACCAACCAGCAACTGCAACCAATGTACAACAAGGTGCATCTACAGCAACTAGCAACGAAAAGATGACGGAAATCGACAACAATACCATCGATGCGGCAATGGATGACGAGACGAACCACGAACGAAGTGCCCCTCAATCCTCGCAGGAGGCGAATGGAAGCTCCTCTCCCCCAAGAAAAAGGGTGACAAAGAGATCCAACTAAAAAAAAAATTATTTAAAAAATCGGCTCAATCGACCACGTAAAGCTTGTACGCAAATAGCCCTGAATAAAAATATCTTTTAAATAAAAAAAATAAAAATCATAATTTTTCATCGTCTCAAAAATATTGAAATATGTACCAGAAAGTGAAAGTGACATTTGAATAAAAGTACTGCAGGGTCCCATCGAATGCTTGTTGCGGCACATGGTGAGCATGCTCTATCAGAATCAACAAGTAAAAGATCTGATTTAAACGATTTAGAGATAATGATTTGGATATGAAAAATGGAAGCCATTAAAAAAAATTAAGACGCAAAATCGCAAGCAATGTGGGATGAAGATGTTTCTTCTAGTCAAAATTAATGGTAGCAATGTTAAATGTTCCACAACAAAAAATTTTTGACCGTTTAAAAGCTATGAAAAAAATCCCAAAAGTATGGAAAATGGGTGCTACATGAATTGAACGAAAGACAGATGGAAAATCGAAAACAAACATTTGCGAAATTTGGCTTCAAAGACATGGGAGGTTTCGCACCGAATTGCTACTAATGATGATAAATGGATTTATTTTAAGAACCCCAAACGGAAAAATCATGGATTAATCCGAGAAAGCCATCAACATCGACGGCAAAATAGCAATGCTTTGTGTTTGGTGGGATCAGGTTGGTATGATGTAGCATGAGCATGAGGGTGGTTCTTTAAGAGGTATAACAGATCGGCTGAAAAGTTCATATCGTTTCTATGAGAGGGCGCCACTAGAATTAAATCCATACCATTTTCAGTTAGTTAGAAAATCATTTTGTGGATTTTTTTCACGTTTTCATCGGTAAAAGCGTCTTTTGGACGTCCACTGCGTTCATCGTCTTCGGTGCTCATATGACCAGTACGAAATTTTGCAAACCACTTACGAATTGTTGCTTCGCCCGGTGCAGAGTCTGGATAACACTCATCAAGCCATTTTTTGGTATCGGCGGCACTTTTTTTCATCAAAAAGTAGTGTTTCATCAACACACGAAATTCCTTTTTTTTCCATTTTTTGCACAATAACAAAAGTAGCTTCACTCAAAATGCAATATCTCACAAACTAATAATCAGACAGCTGTCAAATTTATACACGTATCTTTTGAAGGTTGGTACTAACTGAAAATGGTATGGATTTAATTCTAGTGGCGCCCTCTCATAGAAACGATACGAACTTTTCAGCCGATCTGTTAGCTGACACCCTAAAGATATCAAAGGAACGCGTTGGACATATTATTCACAAATATTTGGATATGAGAAAGCTTTGTGTAAAATGGGTGCCGCGTGAGCTCACAATCGATCAAAAACAACAACGAATTGATCATTCTGAGCAGTGTTTAGAGCTGTTATATCGAAAAAAAAAACGATTTTTTTCGTCGATATAAAGGGTGATTTTTTAAGAGCTTGAGAACTTTTTTAAACAATAAAACGCATAAAATTTGCAAAATCTCATCGGTTCTTTATTTTAAACGTTAGATTGGTACATGACATTTACTTTTTGAAGATAATTTCATTTAAATGTTGACCGCGGCTGCGTCTTAGGTGGTCCATTCGGAAAATCCGCTTTTTTATCGACAAATTTTGTTCAGCGATGAGGCTCATTTCTGGTTGAATGGCTACGTAAATAAGCAAAATTGCCGCATTTGGAGTGAAGAGCAACCAGAAGCCGTTCAAGAACTGCCCATGCATCCCGAAAAATGCACTGTTTGGTGTGGTTTGTACGCTGGTGGAATCATTGGACCGTATTTTTTCAAAGATGCTGTTGGACGCAACGTTACAGTGAATGGCGATCGCTATCGTTCGATGCTAACAAACTTTTTGTTGCCAAAAATGGAAGAACTGAACTTGGTTGACATGTGGTTTCAACAAGATGGCGCTACATGCCACACAGCTCGCGATTCTATGGCCATTTTGAGGGAAAACTTCGGAGAACAATTCATCTCAAGAAATGGACCGGTAAGTTGGCCACCAAGATCATGCGATTTGACGCCTTTAGACTATTTTTTGTGGGGCTACGTCAAGTCTAAAGTCTACAGAAATAAGCCAGTAACTATTCCAGCTTTGGAAGACAACATTTCCGAAGAAATTCGGGCTATTCCGGCCGAAATGCTCGAAAAAGTTGCCCAAAATTGGACTTTCCGAATGGACCACCTAAGACGCAGCCGCGGTCAACATTTAAATGAAATTATCTTCAAAAAGTAAATGTCATGTACCAATCTAACGTTTAAAATAAAGAACCGATGAGATTTTGCAAATTTTATGCGTTTTATTGTTTAAAAAAGTTCTCAAGCTCTTAAAAAATCATTTATAACAATGGTCGAAACATGGCTCCATCACTTCACTCCGGTGTCCAACCGACAGTCAGCTGAGTGAACTGCACGCGATGAACCGAACCCAAAGCGTGGAAAGACTCAACAATCGGCCGGTAAGGTTATGGCGTCTGTATTTTGGGATTCGCATGGTATAATTTTCATCGACTACCTTGAAAAGGGAAAAACCATCAACAGTAACTATTATATAGCGTTATTAGAGCGTTTGAAGGACGAAATTTCAAAAAACGGCCTCATTTGAAGAAGAAAAAAGTTTTGTTTCATCAAGACAATGCACCGTGTCACAAGTCGATGAAAAGCATGCTGAAATTGAACGAATTTGGCTTCGAATTGCTCCCTCATCCGCCGTATTCTCAGATTTGGCCCCCAGTGACTTTTTCCTGTTCTCAGACCTCAAGAGAATGCTCGCTGGTAAAAAATTTAGAAGCAATGAAGAGGTAATCGCTGAAACTGAGGCCTATTTTGAGGCAAAGGACAAATCGTACTACAAAAATGGTATCGAAAAGTTGGAAGATCGCTAAAATCGATGTATCGCCTCTGATGGCAATTTTGTTGAATAATAAAAACGAATTTTGGCCAAAAAATGTGTGTTTCTATTGCACGATACGAACTTTTCAGCCGAACTGTTAAGATTTGTAAGATATAAAACAATGTTTGAAGATGATTTCATGCAAAGGTCCACACCAAACAGTGACTTCTTTTGGAATGCATTGGTAGCTCTGGCAATGCTTCTGGCTGATCTTTACTCCAGATGCGGCAATTTTGCTTGTTGACATATTCATTCAAGCAGACATGAGCTTCGTCGCTGAACACAATTTTTAGATTTAAAAAGAAGTTTTGAATATTTTTCGTGGGAAAATATTGAGAAATAAGTCGGTAAAGAGGCATTTTTGAGGACGCTTCTTAAAAATCATGATTTGCGGTGTACACTGTATCTCAGCGCAGACTAATCAGAAGTGAACAAATCAAAGCAGCATAGTTAGAGCAGAAGTTTTTCTAGACCCCAACGTTTCTGTTTGATTTTTTTTTTAGTTTTTTGAATTTTTGGTGGTTGTTTAAATTTTCACGAAAAAATCGACCATTTTGTAGCTGTAAAACATCCCCAAAGTAACAAATAACAAAAAGAAAAACTTTGGGGTCTGGTTTTTTATATGTAGAAAGTGTGTGCAAAATTTGAAAAAAAAATGGTGCAGTATTTTTTGAATGACGATGGACACGGACTTTCAAAACCTGCTTTCGAGAAAAACGCGTTTAAAGTTTATTGTCTATAATATCGAAGGAAACAATGTATTGCTCAAGGGAGCATGTAGGCTCTAACATTCTCAAAAAGCCTTTTTTTTTGTATTTTGTTATAATGAAACATTTCGAGAATGTTTTGTCAAGTTTTTAAGTCAATCGAAGCAGAAATCTTGGGTCTGTGTGCGCAGCTCTTATTTCTTCGTAGTATGAGATCGGCAACGATAAAGGCCCATAGCTTGTTGAATTTTGTTCCGATAAGCTTCAAAATTCCACAGAATATTCTTGAAACGTTTTACTATCAGAAAATAGAAAGAAAATAATATATGATTTTTTCAAAAGTATTAGACCCTACCCGGCCCTTAAAATTATACAGCAAACGACGATTCAATAGTAAATAATAGATCAAACCGAACAAGTTTGACAATGACACAAGACACGATTCACGCGTAATCTGTCAAAAACAGTGTTGCCAAAAATATATCAGCAAAAATATCACCCTTCAGTTGAACTAGGACCTTTTTTAATCCACCTGGTGGTATAATGATGCCTTTTTCATATTACTTATATTTTCAAAAACACCACTAGAAGATTCTGTCAAGATTTTTTTTTTCAAACTTGAATAAAATCAAGAACTTTCTTTGGGTATAAACTACCATAACCTTTCAATTTGTAAATAGTTACGTCAAGTTATTATAGATTTGAATGTGGCAACCCTGTACGCTATAAAAAATTTAACAAAGCACACTGTGTGCTAGGCGGTGATGTTTTCTTCTTCCGTACCAGCACGTACCGGTTTTGTATCATTTTGTATGATAGTTTAAATGTTTGAATACTCACCGCCCTACAATTTCGGAACCGCAAGGCGGATCTGGATGAAATTGCACAGTATCTTCTAAGACACTGAGAGCTTTAATTTGAATAATGATTTGTGAAAATGGTTTTAACCGTTGCTGAGAAATCGAAGTGAGTTCCGTTTTTTGGAGCTTTTCTCCACTACTACCGGTGCGTTCGGAAGCGGAAACCGGGGACTAGTAGTCCCAAGGTAGATTTCTATATGCACTAACTAACAAGGTTGGCCAAATAGCTGATCTTACCAGTAAGTTTTTCAAAAATTTGCACCTCGTGCCGCCATCACTTTTGAAAAAATACTTATGAAATTGACTTATATCGCACTGTAATACCGGAACCTACAATCAACTTTTCGGGGACTTTTTAAATAATTGCAAAACCTTCAAATTGGATCCCCCAGAGTAGATTATCATTACGCAAATGCGACATCACCGCTATTATTGAAATGATCCTAGTTATAGGTAAATATTTTTTATTAAAATTATAAAATGCCCTCGGCATCTTAGAGCTTAAGCAATGTGCCTTCAAAATTAGATTATGAAATACAAAAATGACCTTTGCGTTGCACCTTAGTTCGTGTAAATCGGTTAAGAAATTTTCGAGAAAATAGAGTTTCGCATTTCATAGATCTGCATATATTGCCTTGTAATTCCGGAACCGAAAGTCGGATAAAGATAAAATTCAAAAGTAAGCTTTGGGACCATAGCCTTTCATTCGAATTTGAGTTTTTAAAAATCGATTCTGTCATCTCTGAGAAAATCGAGTGACATTTTTTGCCACATACACACATACTTACATACACACACACACACACACACACACACACACACACACACACACACACACACACACACACACACACACACACACACACACACACACACACACACACACACACACACACACACACACACACACACACACACACACACACACACACACACACACACACACACACACACACACACACACACACACACACACACACACACACAATAAAACAGAAAGAGAGTGAGAGTGAGAGTGAGAGAGAGGGAGATTTTGTGATCTGGACGAACTGAGTCGAATGGTTTTTACTGTAATCGCATAGCCTTTTTATATAAGAAAGGCCAAAAAACTGCTTATCAAAAAAATAAAATTTGCGATTCATGTTCGAATGCCTTAGAAGGAACAATAAAACGCATGATTACAAGGGCAAGTCTTGGTAAGTAACGTGAACATCCCATTGAAAATGCCAAGGAACTATTCGATTGGGCTCAAAAGCGAAAGGAGGAAAAACTACCATGAATTTTCTTTTCCTATGCAACTAAATTAGAGTATGAAAATACCAAGCAACATCTTAAGGAGGGAGAAAGGGATAATTTGAATCAAAAAACACTTTTTTGTATTTTTTTACAAAGAAACAGCTTAAGCAATTTTATTCAACATGTTTTTTACATTATAAAGCATCTTTTAAAGAATATTTTGTTAAATTTCCGTATAATCATATTGAAGAGCATTTCCCAAAACCTCTTCTGAGAATCACGTTACGCGGTGAACATGATAACTCGGCGTAGAATAATCTGTAATCAAAAATGTTCTTAAATTTACTTAAAGTACGAGTTATTTCTCC
This sequence comes from Malaya genurostris, assembly GCF_030247185.1. NCBI lineage: Eukaryota > Metazoa > Arthropoda > Insecta > Diptera > Culicidae > Malaya > Malaya genurostris. The sequence continues at coordinate 219,978,278 of NC_080572.1, forward strand.
CGTAAGCTTGCTTCATTTAGAATTGGAACAAACTTTTGCTCATATTGTGGCGCTCCTGGTGGACGGATTTGGAAGTTCTTGGCGCCCACGTGTCGGGAATTTTGTCAGCTTCACGTATGATTTTTGACATTCCTCAAATAGACTGTACATTGTAAACAATCAAGATGGAAGCCGAAAGAAGGGAAAAAATTGAGCACAGTTATTTGGAAAATCCATTGTGGTTTACATCTAGGCTAAAATTGCCCAGAAATACCGTATGGCGCGTTATCAAACGGCATAGAGAAACATTGACGACGATTTGGAAGCTTCAAGCCAATCGTCGGAGTGGAACTGTTGACCGGAAACTACGTGGTAAGATTTTAAAGACGATTAAGAGGAATCCTAATCTGTCGGACCGTGCTTTAGCCAGAAAATTCGGTGCTGCCCGTAGTACAGTGAGGAGAACTCGACTCCGGGAAGGAATCAAGTCGTATCGAGCTAGCAAACAGCCAAATCGGACCATAAAACAGAATAGCGTGGTCAAAATTCGTGCTCCGAAACTATATGACCTGGTGCTGACCAAGTTCGACGGGACGATGAAACCTATGTCAAGGCTGACTTCGGGCAAATCCCAGGTCAAACATTTAACTTGGCAACGGCTCGGGGGGATGTTTCATCCAAACTTAAATTTGTTTTTGTCGACAAAGTTACAAGAAAATTTATGATTTGGCAGGGCACTTGCAGCTGTGGCAAAAAAACCAAAGTTTTCGTTACAAAGAAGACCATGACATCGAAACTATACCAAAAAGAGTGTCTCCAAAAACGAATTTTGCCGTTCATTCGATCCCACGACCATCCCGTAATGTTTTGGCCAGATTTGGCAAGCCGTCATTACAGCAAAGTCGTTCAAGAATGGTATGCAGAGAAAGGGGTCCAGTTTGTTCCAAAAAACCTTAACCTACCCAACTGTCTCCAGTTCCGCCCTATTGAGAAATACTGGGCAATCATGAAGAGGAGGCTCAAGGCAAAGGGAAAGGTTGTCAAAGACATCAATCAGATGACGACCTGGTGAAATAAGATAGCTAAAACGATGGACGAAGAAGGAGTGCGCCGCCTAATGAGCCGTGTGACAGGAAAAATTCGGGAATTCCTACGAAATCGTGACGAATAATTTTATCCGTATTTTTTCTTAAAAGTATGAAGAAAACGCTACATTTTTATAAGAAAGAGCTTGAATTCAATAATAAATAACGGAAATACAGGCAATTGTCTTTGTTCCAATTCTATCTGAAGCAAGTTTTATTGTGAATGGGAGATTTTTCAGTTGTACTAAAAATTGAGAAAAAATATATTCCATTAAAATAGTACCATACGTCAATCAAATTTATCTCTGGTGACGAGTAACACATGGATCAATAAGTCCCGAGACTAAAGCAGAGATAGCGCTCGTAGTAAACCAGTAACCACGTCTTTCTAGAGTACTAACCTTTGCTTGAAACGGGTCAAAATTTTAAGTCGATCCGATCAGAAACAGCTGAGTTATCGAGGTTGGAGTAAAGTCGTTTTGTAGTTTGTTCAAAAAATGGAAAAAAAAACCGAGTTTCGTGTTTTGATAAAACATTGTTTTTTAATGGGTAAAAACACTGTGCAAGCGAAACAATGGATTGAAAAATGTTATCCGGACTCTTGTCCATCAAAAGCAACGATTTGTCGGTGGTTCGCCGAGTTTAAACGTGGTCGTACCGACACAAATGACGCGGAACGCTCGGGTAGACCTGTGGAAGCCGTTACACCGGAAAATGTGAGTGAAGTGACAAAAATTATAATGAAAGATCGTAAAGTGAAGCTCCGTGAGATTGCTGAGATGACACAGATATCATATGGAAGTGTATTTACTATCCTTCATGAAAAATTGAGCATGAAAAAGGTTTTTTCCAAGTGGGTGCCGCGATTGCTTTCGATGGAACAAAATGCACTCTGCCACAAGTCGATGAAAACAATGGCGAAATTGAACGAATTGAGCTTTGATCTGCTTCCCCACCCCCAATACTCGCCAGATTTAGCCACCAGTGACTACTAGCTCTTTGTTGATCTTAAAAAAATGCTCCAGGGAAAAAGATTTGGCTCAAATGAGGAGGTCATCGTTGAAACTGAAGCCAATTTTGAAGCGAAAGATAATTTTTTTATAAACATGGTATTGAAAAATTGAAAAAACGTTGGAACCATTGTATCACCCTAAAAGGTGATTATGTTGATGAATAAAAAAAATTTTGCTATAAAAATGTTGTTTCCATTGCTAGTCTCGGGACTTATTGATCCATGTGTTAAATCATAATATTTTAAATTGACCTGCACAAATTTCTGCTGGATTCATTATCGTATTCAAGTTGATCCATACAAAAAATTCTCTGCGATGAAATCTCCTGATTTAGTTTATTAAAAGTGGTGTAAATTTAGAACAAAAAACTTTAGATCGTAAAAAACCTCCGTTGAGAAATAAAGCATCTATTTACCAACAGGAAGTTTCTGAATCGTACCATCCGGTGATAATCACACTGAGATGATAGCATTCAAACTTCCAAAATTCTATAATTCAGAAAATTTATAAAAGTCTACTTGCACTTAATATGAAAAAAAACTCTCCTCTCTCGTAGACAAACGTAGGTTTTCAGTAAACTACTAACTCTCTCCAATGAATCTACGTGGTTTATAAATAATCCCATATAACAATTGCATTCCACTGAAAACCCTGTCAGATCCGTGTTCGAACATATGACTACTGACATGAAGAACAGCACTTTAATTCTCTGGTGATCGAAATCCCCAACATAGACAGGAAATTGAATTACAGTGTACCAATATTCAAGAACGGCGCTTCAACGGCTCATAATAATTGAAAGCTTAATATTTGCTTCCCAAGGTTCGCTCTATTGAAACATTCTATCGGGAATGCTGCATCAATATGATAACCAGCGAGCGGTGTTTCACACGGCCCCATAATCAGCAGCAGTCGTCGTTTCAGCTCATCCATTCTAAGCGAATACCTAGTCAACCGTGCACAAACCCGACAAGCTTAGCCCACCCGGCACAATGCAAATACGTGCCACTTGGTGGTGAACGAAAGCATCACCGACGAACATAACAACAGCACATCTCTCTCACCTACCGAGCATACATAATTTGCAACCACGGGCGTATGTTTGCCCTCTCCATCGACGGATTGCTTCCCGATGGTGTGCAGTTTGCTTATCGTTCCTTTCCATCCCATGGAAAGACCCCATCTTCCTTT